>NC_034609.1:8664714-8701940 GCF_900095145.1 Mus pahari
ACCCTGTCTCGAAAAAACAAAAACAAAAACAAAACCCAAAAACTCTGGCTTCCAAACATGCCCTTCCAGACCAGCGAAACAAAAATCCCACCGTGTACTTTCCAATCAAAGGCATCTACATGCTTTGTGGTCTAGAGACCCCACTTGGGAGGTGGGTCTCAAGCACACCAGGAGCTAAAGTCATTTAATTGGCTTTGGCCAGAACCTGGGGTCCCTCCCTGAACCTGGCAGCAGCCAATGGAAGCGAATCTGTTCCCATTTTGCAGGTTAGGTGAGGCCCGGGAGTGAGAAACGGGTTATCACTAGTTTTTAAGTACGTGGGTGATGGGTTTGGCGGGCCTGGTCCTCCCTGTCCCTGCTCCGGTCGTTGCCTGCTCGCTTGTTTTACCTCCTCCGGCAGCCGGCGACAGGAAATGCACGCGTGGGAGCGGCCCAGGCGTCCGCTCAGTTCCCTTGTCCGGACCCATATCCCAGAGGCCTGGGACAGGGATCCCCAGCTCCAGCCTCGGGACCCCCGCGCCGAGCCCCGCCCCTGTCATTGTTTACTCCGCAGCCGACTCCAGGAAACTTTGCTCGCCCGCAGTAATTTTATTTGGGAAAGTCGGGCGGTTGCCATAGCAACCCCACTGACGTCAGAGGGGCTGGGGCCCGAAATACCCCGGAAGGGAGGGGGTGTTGAGGAGGGGAGACCCCGAGAAAGGCGCTCTTTAACCCTGTGCGCTCCAGCGCCTCATGGCGGCCTACAACCAAATTTGACATCTTAAGCCGCTTACTCCTTCCTTCCCCCTGCCTGGGCTTCACGTTAGCCTTTGTGCTGGGCTAGGCCTGGGGCCACTCCTTTGTCACCCACCCCAACAGCGCCCTGGTAACTACCTATCCCATAGGCCATTCCTGTGTCACCCAACCCAAGAACGCCTTGGCAACCCAATCCTAACAGGCCCTGGTAACTACTCATCCCTGGGGCCACTCCTGTGTGTCACCCACTTCAACAGCGCCCTGATAACTACCCATCCTGGGGTCACCCCTGTGTCACCCACCTCAACAGCGCCCTGGTAACTACCCATCCTGGGGTCACCCCTGTGTCACCCACCTCAACAGCGCCCTGGTAACTATCCATCTTGGGGTCACCCACCTCAACAGTGCCCTGGTAACTACTCATCCCCAGGGCCACTCCTGTGTGTCACCTACACCAACTGGTAACTACCTATCCTTGAGGCCACTCCTGTGTCACCCACCTCAACAGAGCCCTGGTAACTACCCACCCTGGGGTCATTCATGGCAACCCAACCCTCCATCGACTCTGGCAACACTGTTCATCTCCAGGGGACCCCTCTAAGCAGCAAATTGCAGGCCATACAGCTCTATGCTAGGCCCCATACCGGGAGCTGAATGACAGAGCTGGGCGCCCTCCCCGGATGCGGGGGAGCGGCAGTGCCCCAGCGAGGGGGCAGGGATCTGGTGGGCCCGGGACAGTCCACAACACAGTCGGTCTCCACGGCGACAGGAGGCGGGCTGCCTGACTGCCTGAGGAGCTAGCCGCCAGCCAGTGGGGAGGAGCCTCCCTAACCGCAGTGACGTGGGGACTCCCTGTTTGATGTCTATGTGCTGCGTTGCCATGGGGCCCCGGGGCGCTCTGCGTGTGTGCCCGGGTGACCTGTGGGGCGACCTTCAGACCTTACAGGGTCCCTTGACACAGCCCTCCCCCACTCCACCAACCTGATGCTGGTAGGATCTAAGATGTTCCACTTCCTGTGGGGCAGAGCATGACAGAACCATCTCTGGGTGTGTGTGTGTGTGTGTGTGTGTGTGTGTGTGTGTGTGTGTACCTGTGTGTGTGTACCTGTGTGTGTGTGCCTACACAATATGGTCTCACCCTGCCCTAGGACTCCCCATTTTCTTCCATGATCAAAAAGTCAATAGCTAAGTTGAGTGAGCTAAGATCCTGCTGGCTCCTTGGTGCTGGGGCAGCCCCCCTCCCCCTAACAGGTAATGAGGGTCAGAGCAGTCGCCAGGGTCTGCGAGCTGCTGCCTGAGCTAAACCCGACACCAGTTCACTCACTGGTGAAAATGTTTCCAGACCACGTGTGATGGTGCATCTCTGTCATTGCAGTATTGGGGAAACTGAGGCAGGAGGCTCATGAGTCTTAACCGGTAGAGCCTGGGCTACACAGACTGTCTCAACACAGCAAAATGGAATGAAAAATAAAATGTCTACAGAAAACAAATGAGGTGTTGGCACTCTGCGTCTGAGGGGAGGGTGATGGGGCCTCTGAGGGGCAGAGAGAGGGTGCCCCCGGAGATTGGCTTGAGCCCAAGTGAACGCCTGTGTGTACACAGGTCTTGGACTTGTGTGATCTGTCTGTTTCTCTCCCTTTCTCCCTCCCTCTCTCTAACTCTCTGCCTTTGTATATCTCTTTCTTTCAATTTTTGAGGCAGGGTCTCATATAGTCCAGGCTGGCCTCAAACTCACCATATAGCCCAAGGATGGCTTTGAACTCCTGATCCTCCTGCTTCTACTTTCTAGACAGGGTCACACTCTGCAGCACGGGCTGGCCTTCAACCTGTGATTCTCCTGCCTCAGCCTTGGAAGTTCTGAGCTAACAAGCTCAGAACCGAACTTTTTTGTCCTCATTTAAAGTGCTCAGGGGGCCATGAGGCCGTATCTCCCATCTTCCAGGGCTTGCCCTGAGTTGGAGAATTCTGTGCCACTCCAAATCCTCCCCTGGGGCCCCAACGGGGTGGGCCTCCTTCCCCTCCTGCCCCAACCTGTCAGATCTTGCACTCTGGGCTAGCTTGCCTGTTGGGCCCCACATGGGAAGGAAGCTGCAGAGTCCCCAAGACTTGGGCCTCTGGGGTAATGACTTGGTGCAGCTTCGTGCCACACTCACACCAAAGTTCGAGAGAGTGCCGAACCGAACCCCTAGCGGGTTGGGTCCTTAGCTGGAGAAGTGACCAGAGGCCGCCGGTCCCTCCAGTGCTTTACCTGGCATGTGCTGGGGGTCACCCCTCTCCCCTAGTCTTATTCAAAGGGGAGGGGTCCCGTTCTCGCCCACACGATGGGGACTCCGTTACAGTATATGGAAATGTTGGGAGCAGTTGGGAAAAGCTGCCCCCAGAGCAATAGCCACTCAGTTCTGGGAAGGCCCTGGCCCTTGCTGTGCGGAAAGATGGTGTTCAGTGTGGGCTGGGGTCCACCCGCCTCTGTTTTGCCCTGCAGAGGGCCAAGTAGCAGTCCGACATGCCCAAGGAGGTTGGCGTGGCCACAGAGGGCACCCTGCCCCTCCTTGGCTGGGTTTTGTTCCCGGCCCCCTACCTGGGCACCAGGCCAGGCCCTGAGGCAGGGCCCCGTCCAGGGGAACAATACCACCGTGTTCCTGATGGTGGAGGGGAGGCCTAAGGATGAAGAGGGAGAGACATGCACAGAAAAAGGGAAGGATGGAGTTGGGGGAGGGGGCTCTTTCTCAGGGATATACCCATAGCTGTGGAGTCTCCCAGAGGTCCCCGGTGGGTGGGTGGGGGAGGGTGCCGGGAAGCCTGGAAAGGGGAGGGGCGCAGACTCAGGGGTCACCTAGCCTAGAATCAGAAAGTCTTGTCCACAGCAGCAAGAGAGGATTAGGTGAGATAAAAGGAGGGACTTCCTAGACTGGAGAAGGTGCGGTAGAAGTGAAGATTCCTATTTGGCAGGACGCCCCCCCCCCCAGAGTACCCAGGCCCATGCCCATTCCGGATATGGAGAAAGTTGGGCCTGAGTTGGGGGACAGACGAGTGAGCGTGGGGCGGGCCGCCTCGGGGGCACATGACGGCGGCGCCCGCCCCGCCCCGCGCCCGCCCCCTGCCCGGCCGTGGGGGGAGGAGACGCGGAGGTTTTAAAGGCGATCTGGGCCGGCCGGCGGGGTGGGGCGCGGCCGGCGTCGTCTCGCCCGCGCGCAGCCCGGCTCCCCTCCCCCGCGGGGAATTGGGGTCCGACCCGGGAGAGACTCGCGGGGCGCGGGCGGCGACAACTTTCCCGCGCGGCCCGGGGAGCAGAGAGGGGGCCGTGACCGCCTGGCCCGGGAGGCAAGCACTGGATCTGGCTGCGGGCGACAGCAGGTAGACTTGCGGGGCCGAAGGCCTGACCCCGGCGTGGTGCAGCGCCGAGGCCACAGCCCTTGGTCTTGACGAGAGGCCTGCTGCTGTCTTGTGCTAGCCCCAGACTGACCTCTAGATTCGCAGGCCACCGAACCCCTCAGCTGTGCGTGACCTTCCAGCCTGGCCAGGCCCCACTGACCATTTGAGTGTCTAGGAAGTGCCTTGGCTCCCTGTACCTGTCCCCTTCTCAGCCTGCAGCAGCTGCCCGCCTCTGGCAGGGTGGCCTGAGAAGGTAAGTCTGGGGGCTGGAACACCCTGGCCCCGAGGCTGCCCCAGCCAGCCCAGCTCAAAGCCGGCACGCCCGGCAGGTGCGCAGGCTTCCAGGCGAGGTGATGCGGGCTCACCCTGACCGCTCACCCACGCACTGTGCCTGGGCCAGCCTGGGCACATGTGTTCACACCACCACAGTGCTGGGAAGGGAGGATCCTTCACTGGGCCCATACCCTGAGGAGCATCTTAGCTCTCTGTCCTTGCCGGGGAGGGGGTCCCCAAGAGCATCCCTAAGACCCCTCGACTGGACAGGCCTTACTTGAGGTCCTAGCAGGGGGCCTTAAAATAGCTGTGGGCCCAGCCCAGGGCTGGCACGCGGCGCATATGCGTGACAGGGCGTGTCCAGGGGGTCGGGCCTGTCTGAGCTGGCCCGGCCTCTGAGCTTGGCAGATTTTTACTTGCTGGAGAAAGGCAGCCAAGGCAGATGCCCCACGAGGCACCCCCATGCCATGGGCCACCCTATGCCTGTTGTAAGTGGAGGCCAGATGTTCCCAGCAGGCCCCAGCTAGCCCTGTCCTCCTGCACTTCCCCGAGACAGGCCTGTGTGGGACCAGGAGGGGCTCAGTGGAGCACAGACCGACTTAGAGCTGATGTGGCTGAGGTTGGCATGGGACTCGCTGTGACACTCCTGCCTCAGCTTCCTGAGTGCTGGCATGACAAGATGCAGCACCATACCTACCCTGTTCCCATAGCAGCATCGGGCTAGTTATTTCTGTTTTCTGAGTATGATGTAACCCAGGCTAGCCTCAAATTTCTGATCCTCCTGTCTCCGCACCTGAGTGCTGCACCATCCCTGGCTTCCACAGTCCTGGTGATTGAACTCCGGCCCTGGGCATGCCAGATGAACACTCCACTCTTTGAGCTACATCTCCGTCCCCTTTTTAGTTGACACAGACAGGGTTTCTTGTAGTCTGGACTAGCCTCAAACTTGCCATGAAACCAATGGCGGACTTGAGCTTCGCATTCTCTTTTCCTGAAATTCTCAAGTGCTAGGGTTATGGGCATGAGCCACCAGCTCCAGCTCAGGCGGCCTTGTCTTTATGGAGAGAGTGTAGACATTGCTGGGATTGTCTCCGCCGCCTCAGTTTTTCCATCTGTGAATGGGAACATTTGGAGATGCACACACTCTCTAGTCTCCCATAGGGTGCTGATGTCGCCTCATATCCTGTGTTGAATGTCCTCAGTGGACATGGAGGTGTGTCTTTCTAGCTGGCCGTGGGGAAGGATTGAGGGTGGTGGCGTGGGCGTGAGAATTCTTGGGTAGGGAAGGACAGCATCATGCCGGGCATGGCTGAGTCACACTCCAGCGGCGCCTTGCCTCAGGCTGCTGGAGCTAGAGCTGGCGCCACCCTGGGTGTGGCTACTGAGCTGTGGCCCTGGGCAGAGCAGGGCTGGGTGGCAGGATGGGCACATGGGCCTTGAGGGACTCAGGGAGCAAATTTGGGATGCCCCCTGATACCTCCTTTTTGTCTCCTGTGTGCATTTGGGGCTCTGGAACCCTAAGCTTTGGGCCTGGGAATAATAATAATTATCGATCTATTAATAACATTTTTTTTGAGGCATGATCTAATGTAATGTAGGCCATGCTGGCCTGGAACTGGATAAGTAGTCCAGGATGTCCTTGAACTCCTGATCCTTAAGCCTCCACCTCCTGAGTGCTAGGATTACTTGTGGGTACCATGATGAAGGATTTGTGCTTTAAGATGGGACCCGCTGACTCCATGCTTCCAGCAAAATAAACAAGTACTCTCTTCTACCCACAGTTAATTTGGGGGGTTGAAACATAGTCTCATTTCATAGCCTACCATGGTCTTGAACACATGGCAGTCACCCTGGCTCAGCCTCCAGAACGGTAGACTGACAGACACGCTTCACGATGCCTGGCTGGTTCCTGGAAGTTTTGCAGAGTTAAGGGAGTGAGCCAACCCTTCCAGAAGACAGTGGGTGATGGAGGTCAGCGCTCCTAGCTCCCGTCCCAGACCAGGCCAGGACCTGGGATGAACTTCACCCTGGGAGCACTGATTGGCTTGAGGGCAACCCAGCACCGCAAACAAAATGTTAAGGAATGGAGTGGGGGATCTGGTGTTGGACTGTGTGGCTGGCCGGCAGCGAGGGTGGGACGTGGCTGTCGTCTTTGCCTATTTATACCAAGTGATTCAGCCCTCCCTCACCCCTTCCTGCGCCCCCTCCACTCGCGGCTAGGCACTAGGCCCACCCACTTGCCTATGCCCTGCCCCCCAACCCGGGCGGGTAGTCTGGTTCCTGCGTGGGGACGGGCGTGGAGGGCAGGCATCTGCGCCGCAGGTCGGGTTGGCCCCAACCCAGCCGCCCAGCTCCTGGGAAGAGTGGGCCATTAGCGAGCGCTGGTGGCTGGGGCGGGGGCGGAGCTGGGCGGAGCCTGCAGCCCTTGGTATTTTCCGATCCTCGCTGCTTCGCGAGAGTGGAAAGTATTTGGGGATCAGGGTTGGGGACGGCCGGAGGGCCTCTGCCCTGGTTCCTTCTTGGGGTTCACTGTGGGTCCTCCAGGGATGCCGAGGTCCTGAAGGCTGTGTGTGCTAATACCGACCGCCGGGATGTCACAGCCCAAGGCCCCCCGCCCTGTTTCCCAAGTCTTCTAGCTCCAGGACTTCTGTCCCTTTGAGTCTCCCTGTGAGACTGAGAGTCACAATCCTTGGGTACAGGGTGTCCCAGCTCCTGGACACCTGCGTGGTAATGCCCCTCCACGCCAGACACAGACCTCTGGTGTGTGTGAAGATGGGAGTGGCCTTGGCCGCAGCCTTGGGCTCTTTGTAGGGGAAACCCCACAGGAAACCAGCCTGGCCAAATGGCCGCCCTTCCCGTTCTGGTCCCTGGGACGAATATGCTGTCTCACTTCCGGAGGTGACTGGGGAGGCTGGTCAGCCTGCGGCTCTGGACTGCCCCCAGACCCCAAAGAGACAGAGGTGGGCTGGGGACTGTGCGTGCGTGTGTGTGCGTGTGGTGTGTGTGTGTGTGTGTGTGTGTGTGTACACGCGTGTACAGGGGAAGACACAGCAGGATATCTCAATCTTTATTCCTCAGACATCAGTGATGCCAGATCTAGACATTAGATCTACTGTTCTGTCTGTCACTGCCTGGTATGACAGAATGCTTCTGTCCTTGATGTCACCCAGAAACTCAGGAACTTCCAATTACTTGGGAGGTAGAGATTTTCTTTCTTTTTTTATTTTTGCGTGTTGGGTATGTGCATGTATGTGTAGGTGCCTACAGAGTCCAGGAGAGGGCACCACATGTGAGCCGGGGAACCAAATTCAGGTTCTCAACAAATTCAGGTTCTCTGAAAGAGCAATATGCAGTCTAAAGTATTGAGCCATCTCACCGGCCCTGAACTTGTCTCTCTTTTTTTTTTTTTTTTTTTTTTTTAAGATTTACTTATTATCTATAAGTACACTGTAGCTGTCGTCAGACACACCAGAAGAGGGCATCAGATCTCATTACGGATGGTTATGAACCATCATGTGTTTGCTGGGATTTGAACTCTGGACCTTCGGAAGAGCAGTCGGTGCTCTTACCCGCTGAGCCATCTCTCCAGCTCTGAACTTGCCTTTTTCAGAGTCTCATGTGTCCCAGGTTGCCCTCTGGCTTGCTCTGTAGACAAATACGTTTTTATTTTGTTTTTCCTCGACAGGCTTTCTCTGTGTAGTCCTGGCTGTCCTGGAACTTCCTCTGTAGACCAGGCTGACCTTGAACTTCCTGAGACACACCTGCCTCTGCCTGCGGAGTGCTGGGAACATGTGTATAAACCACCACACTTCCTGGATATGGTACTGGGGGTGCAGCCAAGCCCAGTCAGTGTTCCAGGCCAGCAGCTGCCGTTGAGCCTTACACCTTGTTGCTTTTTTTTTTTTTAATTAAAAATTATTTCCGTGTGCAGATGTTTTGTCTGCATGTATGTCTGGTGCCTGCAGAGTCCAGAAAAAAGTGTCAAATTCCTAGAACTAAAGTTGGAGATAGTTGTTAGCCACCATGTAGGTGCTGGGAATTGAACCCGGAACCCCCGGAAGAGTAGCCAGTGCTCTTAACCCTTGAGCCATCTCTAGCCCTTTCCTTTTGAGACACACAATGTCCTGGTAGCCCAGGCTGGCTTCTAAATTGAGACCTTTTTACCCCTGTCCTAGATTTTAGGGGTTACACGTCTGCAGTCTGCTATCATGTCACATCATATCAAGCTCCGAAAGAATTCATTCTTGTTCTCTTGCAGACAGAGCCTTTATCACAGAGCATGTGTATTCTTTGCCCGGAGTCAACCAGCAAAGAAGCGGCATAGCTCACATGCAGGCTGACAAACTCCAGAACCGAGTGCCCGTAGCCAAAGCCCTTTCTCTCCCTTTCCTCCCCCCCCCCCAAAAGGGCCTCATATGTAGACCAGGCTGGCCTCAAACTCACATATATGTGAGTTTCTGCTTCTGTCTCTTCACAGCTGGGATCAAAGGTATGTGCCACTGTAGGGCTTATGTAAGTCCTGGCCCTGGTGCATGGCATGAAAATTCTACTCTCCTCGTGTGTGTGTGTGTGTGTGTGTGTGTGTGTATACAGAGTGCAACGTCAAGGGTAGTTTTTCAGGATTGTGTGTGTCTAATGTCCTCAGAGGTAGAAGACATAGAATCTCCTGGAACTGGAGTTACAGATGGTTGTGAGCCACTGTGTGGGTGCAGGGAACTCAACCAAGGTCCTCTGCAAGAGCAACAAGGGCTCTTAACCAGAGTCATTTCTCTAGCCCCAACCTTGTTTTCTCAAGAGAAGGTGTCTTACTGCGACATGGAGCTGGTGAGGCGGGCTGGTGGTAGGCCCTAGAGCGTCTTGTGGCTTTCCCTCTCCAGTTCTGGAATTACAAGTGTGAACTGTCATATGCCTGGGGACAACACAAGCCCTTGTGCTTACATGGTGACCACTTTATTGGTTGACCTATCACTGCAGACCCTGACGTGTGTTGTCTGGTCTCTGTGTGGGTTTGTGCATGTCACTGCAGTACCCTCAGAGACCAGAAGAGGGAGTAAAATCCCTGGAAGCTGGGGTTACAGGCAGTTGTGACAAGTGCTGAGAACCAAACACAGAGTCAGCTCTTTATCTGAAACAAGGTGTCACTCTGTAGCCCTGGGTGGTCTGAAACTCCCTACACAGGCCAAGCTGGCTCTGAACTCACAGAGATAATACTGTCCAAGTCCTGGTTCCATATGCTTCCCTTTGCCTTTCAAGTGCTGGGACTAACAATGCGCACCACCGTTCCCGACTCTTACATTTATTTTTATTGTATGTTTGTGAATGTTTGCTTACAAGTATGTATATTCACCATATGTGTTCTAGGTACCCACGGGGGCCAGCGGGGAGCATTGGAGCTCTTGGAAATGGAGCTATAGATAGCTGTGCTTGTCACATAGGTTCTGGGAAAGAAACCTGTCATCTCTCCATCACTGAAATTCTTTAAAACGATTTTTGGTTTTGTTTTTGTTTTTTCAAGACAGGGTTTCTCTGTGTAGCCCTGGCTGTCCTGGAACTCACTCTGTAGACCAGGCTGGCCTCGAACTCAGGAATCTGCCTGCCTCTGCCTCCTGAGTGCTGGGATTAAAGGCGTGCGCCACCACGCCCGGCTAAAGCAATTTTTAAAAATTTTGTGTGTGTGTGTGTGTGTGTGCATGTGTGTGTGCGTGTGTGTGCTCACAAGTGCAGAGATCGAAGGACAACTTGCAAGGGTTGGCATGCTTTTCCTCTTTGTGGTTCTTGGGGTTTGAGCTCAGGACACTGGGCTCCATGGCAGGTGTGCTCACTTGCTGGCCCCTGAAAACTTTAATTGGCACGCAGGACACTACTCTACATTGGGTAGGCCCTAAATTTTGTGGTTTGCCCTGGTACTGGGTGCTAAATACCTTCTCTGTAAATTTTCACTGGCCTTCCTTGTAGAAGGTTTGGGTTTTTGTTGTTGTTTTGTTTTTGTTTTTTTCTTCTTTTTCTTTGAGCCCAGTTAGGCCTAAAACTCATCATGTAGCTTAAGCAGGCTTTTGACTTGACTCTTGGCACCCTTCCTGCCTCAGTTTCCTCAATGCTGAGATAACCGTGAGCCACCAACTGCAACAGTTGTAGCCTGTTTTGCAGAGGCATGGAAGGCCTTGGGGAAAGTCTCTTGAGGTGCTATTGTTGGGGTGCATCGGCCTGCTTCTCCTTGCTGGGGCCCTGGGTTGTGTGGAGTGGGGGTGGGGTTATGTCTGAGCTGGCCAGGGAGGCTGAGGTGGGAGGCCCTGGAGTTTCCTCCTGCCCTTCAGGCTTCTAGGAAGTGGCGCCAGCTGGGGTGAGGTCACTTCCTCCCTCCAACCGTCCACGTCCCTCAGCTTCCTCTCTCCATGGCCCCATTTGGCCTGCTTCGGGCTCAGGGCTGTGGGTGGGGATAGAGGCAGAGTGGGAAGCGGCTAGGAAGGCTCTTCAGCCCCTTTGGCCTATTAGGGCTTCTGGCACCTCCAGCTTCGTAGGGCTGGGGTGGAGGCACTCCTGGGTGCCCGGCATCCAGTGGGCTCGCTCCAACTTTCCTGCCGATCGATGCTCCTCGTTTTGGGAACGCTTCTTCCGTCTTGGAAGCAGAGGAGGGGGCTAGGGTTGTGAATCAGCAAGCTGAGTTTAGATTCTGTCCCCAGCACCACTTAAACTGGGTGTGGTGAGGTGTGCCTATAATCCTAGACTCCAGAGGTAGAGGCAGGAAGAGCTGGTGCATTCAGAAACTGTGTATCCAGCTATGTGAGACCTTGCCTGAAATAAAGATAGGCAGGCAAGCAGGAATGCTCCAATCTCACTCTCTCTTCTTTTTCCTTTAGGTGCTGCACTCCGCTCCCACCTGCTGTCCCCTCATTGTGCCTCGGGCGGCTGGGGTTCCTGGGGATGGGATTTGATGCCAGTCACAAATCACATTGCCAGGGATTTCCAACTGACCCTGTGCTCTGCCTTGGGGGCTCCTGTCGCCAAGGATGTCTATCTTGGGTCCTGGGTAACAGAGAAGCCCATCGTGACAACTGGCCTGAGGAGCAGGGCTTAGCTGCTTGTGAGCAAGGTCCACAGCAAAGTCGTGTTCACAGTGGCTAAGTTCCGCCCCCTGGACCCCATCTCCTCAGGCCGCCCGCCGCTGCCCACCCTGCTCTGCCTCCTGGCTGGCAGGGCTCTGCCTCTCCCCGGGCTCCGCCTCCTGTGCCTACTGAGCTGAAACAGTTGATTCCAGTGCACTGGCTCAGTTCAGCAGGAACAGGAGTCCAGCCCCCTTGGAGCTGGCAACCCTGCAGAATGTCTGCCATGCTTGAGACCTGGAAACAATGGGGTAATTAGTCCCACCTAAGCTCGGTTGTCTGCTGGAGACAGCCTCTAAGCCTGCATCTGGCTGTCCACCTTGAGATTTCTGTGGTTCCCCAAAACAACAGATGGATGAGTGGGTGATCCTTGCATTAAAAGCCAGTTGTGTCCCCTCAGGGCCTGGAAGCCCCTCTTCTCCTAAGTCTGGTGGGGCTCAGGCACCACCCCTTACACATACCATCTTTGAAGTCAGTTACCCAAGAGGAAGCTGCTTTAGGCCCTCTAACGGTTAAATGCCAACTCCCCACTTCAAGAATGCACTGACCTGATCCAGTGTGCCTAGCCATCCCATGGGGCCTGCAGCTTTCTGCTGGTGACAGCGAGGCAGGGAGCAAGGTCCACACAGGCCCTCAAAGGATATGAACGAATCCACCCCCTCCACCCCCCCCCCGTTGTTCCTGTTGGAGTAATCTCTAGGCTTGGAAGTTAAGAAGTTGCCTACTACCCACAAATGAGACTGCATGCAGCCTAGTTGGAATGGAGTTACACTTCCCAGACCATCCAGTGCCCTCTCCCTACCCTGGGCAGGGGCGAATCGAAGCCTGGGTGGAAGAACAGGGTTGACGCTTGTATTGAATGTTGTTTTCCAATTAAATAAAAGCTCCGTAGCCTCATTCCTAACGGGCTGATGTCTCTCCATTCCCGCCTCCCGCGTGTGTGTTGCTGGCTTTTTTTCATTTCTCTTGAGACAGCGTTTCTGTGTAGCCCAGGCTGACCTTGAATCTACTCTCATTCAGTGTCTGGAGTTTGGGGATACCAGCCGCACCACATCTACCACACCCTGGGCTCCTAACCTGCACTGCACCTATCCCCAACCCCGCTCCACCTGCTTCTAGGAAGATGTAAATGTATTTCTGTGGCCGGTAGGTGCTGCGACCTGAAGATCCTGGGATCCTTTGGGGGTGGCTTGAACGGGAGGGATAACCCAGACCTGGGTGTATGAGAACGAACTGTGGTAAAGAGCTTTGGTCTGAGGTGTGATAGGAAGACGCCACTAGGCCTAGCAGGGCGGCATTAACTGGCAAATCTGTGTGGCACCGCAGTTCCATGAGGGAGTATGTTCCAAGAATATACTCTGCCTATGCTGGGATGCACTGACCGACAAGATGCCAGGGCTTAAGGACGCGCACACGCGCGCGCACAGACACGCACGCGTGCGCACACGCGGCTCTCTGGAGCAAAGGACCGCACCATGAACTATGGCCACACTCAGAGTCACGGCCAGCTCCACGGCGCCCGACCTCGCACGCTGCTGCAGCGCCCCACAGAGGCCACACACACTCAGCTTCCGGGAGAACTGTCCTAGACAATGACCCTGTCAGACACAACTAAGGACATAAAGAACCGGAGAATGAGAAGAATGCCCAGGCTGTCCCTGGATAAAGCCATCCAAGGAATGAGAGTCTCATCCACAGCCCCAAAACGCAATGGGCAGGTCACTGGGGACACAGGCGTCCCCAGCTGCCCTCCGCACCTGGTGCGACCTCCGGAGCTCCGAATGACGGTTGTCTGGAGCCAGGCGCCCCCTGGTGGTCACTTCCTGCGATGTAAGGGCAGTGCAATCTGGGTGCACTTTCCTAAAACCTTGTCTCTAGGTTTGGGCATTTTAAACCTCCTGACTAGCAGAGATGAAGACAGATGGAAAAGCAGTAAAACCACTAGCAAGAGGTGGCTCTTCTTGTCATCATGATGCCACTGGAAGAAACCAGCAGCCCCTCCTGTCCCATTCTTGAAGTTGTGCCCAAAAACGGAGATGGAAACTGTTTTGGTTAATGGAGCAGGTGGTGGTACCCCTGGCCCCCGGGTGTTTGTGTGGCAATGCAACCCAGTCTCGAAGTTAAAAAGAAGTTGTGTTCAATCTTTTTTTTAAAAAAAGAAAAAAGAAAAAAAAAAGAAAAGAATACAGTATGGGATTCAATAAATAAGAAAAAAAGTTACAAAATGATGCCAACTTTTTCCTTAACATACAAGAAAGAAGACAGGTCCGTCTGGGGTGGAGGCTCTCCCTTCTCTTCCTCCCCGGGCCAAGGCCTGGGATAAAGGAAGGCCTCTGTCAGCAGCTGGGACTGAAGAGAGATACAGACATGGGGAAACTAAGGAAGTGGGGAAACATGGAGGTGCAGAGCAAGAGGAAGACAGGACAGGGTCCCTGGCTGTCTGCCTGTGCCTCCCACAACAGGCTGGAGGGCAGCCTGGCTCCTGAGTTGTGTATCCAGTTACTAGTGGTGGGGTCTGGCCAGCAGAGAGCTGTCCCCAGCCTACCCTGTGACCTTGGTGCCCAAGAGAAGACAGGCCCTGGCTTGACAAGGGTATTTGGGGGGTGAGGTATGTGGCAGAGGCCCAAGACCTCTTAATATCCTTCAGTGGGGGTGAGGCATTTGTGCTGAGGCTGGGGCTGGGGGCACAGGGCAGTGGGACAGGAGCCCTGAGCTGTGGAGAGGGGAGAAACACACTGGGAAGTAACTACCCTGACATGAAGTGCCCAGGCTCCGGCCAGGCTCTGGAGCATTTGTCGCACTGAGTTGGAGGACTAACTTCACCCTGGCCCAGCCCTTCTCCTCAAGTCCCAGCTAACCCTGGGAGTCTGGGAGAGCCAGAACTTCCTTGTGAGGTGCCCAGGCACACACTCCCTGCGGGGTCTAGTTAGCAGTATGGCTTCGGATCCTCAGATCACACGTCCCGTTTGTCTGCACACTCCTAGGCACACACCTGGAATGGTGTCACCCTCTGCCTCCCACCTCTGCGACTTTACTGCAAGTAGCCATGGGCCTCCTGTTTGAGGCAGGTGGGCCTGGGGACACCCATGCTCCCAGCTTTCTGCAGTTCCTTAGCCAAACCGCTCCCGAACCAATAGCATCAACTTCTTCTTCCCCTTGTAGGTCTGCTTAAGGTTCTCTAAGAACTGTGCGAACTGGAGGTGCCCGTCTGGTGCCAGAAGGAAGGTCTCTCGAGCTTTGCCCAGGAACTCAATGAAGTCACCATAGTGACGTGGGCTAATGTGGGTGAGGCGAGAGTGGCTGGTGGTTATGTACGCGGCTACTGCAGCATCCAGGAGCTGGCAAAGTGGTGCCCTGTCAGTCCCAAGTGGTTTGGTAGCCCTGCGGGCCCCCAGTGGGCCCAGCCCGGGTGCCGAGAGTGTCCAGCGTCGTAGGATGTCTGAGAGCATGGGTGCACAGTGGATGCTGCGGATGATGAGAGGGACAATGGCCGACAATTCATGCCGCCCCAGCGAGTGGCTGAGGGAGCAGGCCCACAGCACATCGTTGACTGCGGGGTGGCTATCTTGGTTGAAGGCAATGCTGAGTTGTGCCAAGGCTAGCGTGGCCAGCTTGTAGGCCCGCAGAGGCAGGCCTCGATGCTCCATATATCGAGCAACCGTGAAGAGGTGGGCGTGGCCGAGGCCACCGGCCGCAGCGTCCAGCACAATCTGGTAGGCGGCCTCGAAGGCTGCGTGGTTCTTCTCACACAGGGTCAGGGCTGGCAAGGCACAGTTCTGGGGATCCTTCATGGCACACTGCAGTGCCAAGGTGCGGGCACAAGCCCAGAGCTCCTCTCGCCCAGCTGTGTCTAGCTGCAGCCGCAGCAAAGTGGCATGTGTGGTGCCTGTCACGGCCACTATGGTGACTGCCTCCACTGGGGTGAACAAAGAGTACCAGTTCTTCATGATGCTCATCAGCGCTGGCGGGCCTGGGTGTGGGGAGAGGGCGGAGTGTGTATCTGTGCATCGAGACCCTGCCTTCCCTTCCCACCATACAACAACCACTGGCTCTGAATCCTCCCAGCTTCACCAGTTTTTTTAGGTTTTTTTTGGGGGGGGTGGCGGGGGTCGAAGGGGTGCAGTTAATCTCACTCTGCAGCCCCACTTGGCCTCAAACTCAGAGATCCAACTACCTTTACCTCCCAAGAGCTGGGATAACAAGTGTGGGTCATCACGCCCAATTAGTTTTTGTTTGTTTTTGTTTATAAAGACAAGGTCTCATGGGGCTGGAGAGATGCTTTCCTAGCACCCACGTGGTGACTTAAACCAGTCATAACTCAAAGGGATTATCTGACCTCCACAAGTACACATGTGGCACACAGATATATATGCAGGCAAAACACCCATACATATAAAATTAATTGATTAATAATAATAATAATAATAATAATAATAATAATAATAATAATAATAAGACCAGACAAGCTTTCACATAGTCCAGGCTTATCTCAAACTTGCTGTGTAGCTAAGGATCAACTTCTGGTCTTCCTGCCTCAACTTCCCGAGTGCCGGGATTAGTCACATACCACCATGTCCAGAGAGAACACAGGGTCTGGTGCGTGCTAGATCTGCACTCTATCAAATGAGCTACACCCAGCCTCCCTTTCTTACTGCCACTGGGGAGATCAGCCCCTGCTAAGCAGTCAGTCTAGCTCTGAGCCACAGCTCTGGCCCACAGTCTTGAGACAGGGTCTCATTAGTGACTCAGCCTCCCAGTGCTCGGATTCCAGGTGTACCATCATGTCTGGATAGGAAACTCTCCCCCTTTCAAAGGAGCAAGAGTGACTGGACTGAGTGGATGCCCTGGGGGTGGCTAGCATCTGGAGCCTCCTTGGACTCCTAATTAGCTCAGCCTGACCATCACCCCACCCGACCTGATGTTGCCCCCAAGGCCGGCCTAGAGCTGGTAACAGGGAAGGAAGGGCCTGCTTTCTTTTGTTTTTATCTGTTTGCGCTGAGGCAGAGTTTTGCTATAACGCCTCAGCTGTCCTGGACACTCTGTAGGCCAGGCAGGCCTCAGCCTATAGGTTCACCTGCTCTGCCTCCTGAGTGCTGGGGTTAAAGGGCTGCACAGCATGCCAGGTAGGGCAAGTTTTTCTGGTGCCTGTCTCATTTCTTCACTGGCCCTTCCAGGTACTTACCAATCTCTGTGGCACAGCTAACCAGCCAGCGAACCATCTCCCTGCGCCGCCAAGTCATCGTGTTCAGTGTCATCCGCATCACCTGGAGGGGAAGGGAGGGGAGGTCCTCAGAGTCCTGCTCCAGCTGATGGCTTAGGACCTAGGAGGCTGGAGGCAGAGCTAATGCAGCAGACCTGGGTGAGCTATCTTTGGCCTCAGTTTCTGGCTCTATGGAATGGAGATAAAATACAGACTGGGAGGAGGTGCCGGGAAAGAGGCTCAGTGATTAACAGCACTTGCTGCTCATGCAAAGGGTGCGAGTTTGGCTCCCAGCACCCATGGTAGGTGGCTCATAGCCACCTTAACTCCAGCTCCAGGGGATCCAGTGCCTCTGAGGGTACCCACACATGCATGCACACATCCACGTACAGCCCAAGTCATCTCACATACATACACACTCTCACAAAATTAAAAATCCTTAAAACATGAATGTGGAGTGATGGCAAACAACTTTAGTCCCAGCACTCGGGAGGCAGATGCCAACAGATCTCTGAGTTCAAGACCAGCCTGGTCTACAGAGTGAGTTCCAGGACAGCCAGGGCTATACAGAGAAACCCTGCCTGGAAAAACCAATGGAAGGAAAAAAAGAACTTGGAAGGTGGCTCGGGTAGTAACGACCTTGCCATGCCGGCACAGAAGCCCAGGTGATCCCTTGTGTCCTTGTAAAACAAAGATGGGGGCTAGAGAGATGGTTCGGCGCTTCAAATGCTCAAGTCCTCTCCCCACGGACCAAGTTCAGTTCCCAGCTCCTCTTTCCTGGCTTTCTTGAGTATTTGCTTGTACCTGTGCATTCTCTGTCTCTCTCTCTCTGTCTCTCTCTCTCTCTCTCATAAAAACAAATCTTCAAAGGGAGAACCTATTGCACGGTGGTGCTGTGAAAATGAAGGTGGCATGGCTGGGCTCTCTGCAGTGACACTGACCAGCGCTGCTGGAACCTAAGGCCTCACTAAAGTCATACTTATAACCAACCAACCTGCTTCTCATTCTGGAAAGCTCCATACCTCAAGTCAGAAGATTCTTCCCTGTAGTACCAAAGCACATGACCTTCAGCCCCTGCCCTGTGAATTGCAACCTTAAGAAACCTCTTACAGCTGGGCGTGGTGGCGTACGCCTTTAATCCCAGCACTTGGGAGGCAGAGGCAGGCGGATTTCTGAGTTCGAGGCCAGCCTGGTCTACAGAGTGAGTTCCAGGACAGCCAGGGCCACACAGAGACCCTGCCTTGAACGCCTCTTCTCTAAAACGGGTTTTAATCCTGTGTGTATGGGTGTGAGCATGTGCATGTGTGTGCAGGTGCCCTTGGAGGCCAGAGGATTGCGCCCTTAGAACTGGAGTTACAGGTGCTAGAGAGCTGCAAGACATGGGTGGTGGGAACTGAACTTGGGACCTTTGCAGGAGCAACATGTGCTCCCAAGCAGTGAGCTAGCTCTCCAGTCCCCATCTTGGTCTTTCCTGTCAGGCTGCAATGGTAGATCAGCAAACCCTAGGGCTTTGTCCCTCTCCACCCCCATCCCCAATACTGGGATGACAGCTTTTTCTTCTTTAAATTTCTCTGAGTTTCTCTGTGTAGCCCTGGCTGTCCTGGAACTTGCTCTGTAGACCAGGCCGGCCTCAAACCCAGAGATCCACCTGCCTCTGCCTCCCAAATGCTGAGATCAAAGGTGTACATCAATACACTCAGCAGATTACAGCTTTTTAATTATATTTTTAACCTTGGTCTGGGCACCTAATTTTCCTTTCAAGCATTTTATTGACTGAGCTCTTACATGACTTGGTCTTTCCTGAGACAGGGTCTGTAGACCACACTAGCTGTGAGCTTAGGTCCTTCTGCTCAGCCTCCCAGTACTGCAGTGGCAGGTGTGTATCACCATGTGAAGCTGTTTTCACATATTTACTTCGTCTCCAGAACTGTTTGAGGCCTTGTCCTCAGTCCCTATGCCCTTGCTAGGACCCCACATATCCATGCCCCTGACTGCTCACCTATGAACGGCATGAAGACTGCTCTCGGCCTCGCCACTGCAGGAAGTGATATTCAGCTACAGCTCTTGCTTACAAGGCTTAACCTCAGAAAGCCCTTCACCTGAGCTACAACCGCACCCCACCCCCCTCCCAGCCTTACTCTACGTCCCAGTCCCAAGGGTGTTCCTTACTGGCTGAGTGTGCTGCATTCACGGTCCTTACTTTGTTTCTATTTAATGTGCATGGTGTTCTGCCTCTGTCTATGTCTGTTCCTGCATCTGTGTAGTAGCAGAGGCAGGAAAATGGTACCAGGTCTGCTGATACTGGAGTTGTAGCCTGTTATGAGCTGCCATGTAATTTTGGGAATTGAACACAGGTCTTTTGGAAGAGCAATCACTTTAACTGTTGAGACATCTCTCCAGCCTCACGGTTTTTATTTTAACCAATGGCACCGAGAGGCAACCACAGGCTCTATTTCTTTCTTTTCTGATTAAAAAAAAAAAAACCTTTTTCTACTGGGGACGGAATAGAGGACCTAGTACAGCCTACTATAGCCCTGCAGTCACACCTGGCATCTGGGCTGGGTTGGTTTTTTGGTTTTTTTTTTTTTTTTTAAATGAGTTTATTTATTTTTGAGACAGGGTCTCAAATAGCTCAGGCTAGCTTCCAAGCCTCCATGTAGCCAAGGTTGAATTTCTGACTCCTGCCTACACCTCCTGAATGCTAGAACACACCTGGCTTACTTGTGCTGAGGCAGGAACCCAGGGTTTAGTGCATGTTAGCAAGCACTCTACCAGCATTCTCAGCCCCAGCTTAAACCACAGTCTTGGAGATGGGTCCCATTCACGAGCATCAAACCTACAGTGACCTCTGATTGCCTCAATTCTGGTCTATAACTCTACCCTCTGGGTTAACTTTGCCCCTGGAAGCTCCGCCCCCTCCTGCTGAATCAGCTGGGGTACCTGCAGGCCGAGCTCCAGTGCGATGCCCAGCAGCACGGTGTCTGGGGGTGCGCTGGCTGGCGTGGCTGTCTTGCAGGCATCCTGTGCCAACTTGAAGAGCAGGGCTGGGGAATGGATGTTTTGCTGGACGGAGGCCAGAACCGCATGCAGCCACTTGGTATCTCCTGGGCAGAAGGAGTAATAGAGGCCACAGTGGGAACACCAGTAACGAGAAGCCAAATGACCCCTCACAGCAATCTCACACAGGACCTCCTGTGTATGGCAGGGAACTCAGCAGTGCTTCTGCAAAGAGGTAGCTTTAGGAGGCTCCCTAAGTGTTAGCTGTTTCCTGTTTGTACAGCTAGGGGAGAGGCCTAGTGTGTGTTAACCATCTGCTCGACATGCTGGCTTTGCTCAAGTCATCACCACTTCCATCAAGTCTATGCTCCCCACTCTGCTCCAGCCTCAGAGTCTTCTGTTTACCCTAACGTCACAGTGTTGGGACAGAAGCTGGGGCATCCGACAGGCTAGGTTAGCAGGCCACTCAAGGTCCCATTCCCCCGTCCCTGGAGGATTCTAGGCAGGGACTCTGAGCTGCCCCTTCACCCCAGCCGACCATCTCATCCCTCAGATATCATAGCTGGGATGCAGCCTCAGGGTCTCAGCTCTGGCACTGTCCTTCTGCCTCAAGTGTTCTTGAAAGGCAGTTGGATTAACTGGGTCCCCTTCTCCGTCCAAATTCTTATGTTGGAAACCCACGATGGGACAAACTGCTGGGTTAGATGAAGTCAGAGGCCAAGGCCCTGGGAGGGGAACTTCATTTCCTTCCCTGTCCCACCACCTCCACCAAGTGAGGACAGTGTGTGTAAACCAAGAAGGGAGCCTTCCTGCCAACCGACCGTCTGGACACCTTAATCTTGGACTTTGGCCTCTTAATCTATGAGAATCACACTTAAGCTGCCCAGCTTGTGTTACTGCGGCCCAAGCATAGCTTTGCCCTCAAAAGGGTGAATGTTTAAGTTCCAGCAAGGAACTGGGAGTGCGGCTCAGTGGCAGAGTGCTGGCCTAGCTTACACAAGACCTGGGTCCCACCCTCAGCACCACAGGAAAGAAAACAAGGCTGCCTGCTTCAGTGTCCCACATGACACCAGTACCCTCTCTCTGTGCATGGTGATCTCCTCCTTGTTTACTGTCTGCCGGTTTTGTGTGTGTTCATGTGAGTGTAGATATGTGTATATACATGTATGTATTCATGTGAGTGTATATGTGTATATACACGTGTGTGTTCACATAAGTGTAGGTATGTGTATATATATGTGTGTGTTCACGTGAGTGTAGATATGTGTATATACATGCATGTGTGCATGTGAGTATAAATATGTGTATATACATGTGTGTTCATGTGAGAGTAGATATGTGCATATACATGTATGGAGAGGCCAGAGTCAATCTTGAATGTCATCCCTCAGGTACCACCCACCTTTTAAAAGAATACATTATTGATTTTTATGTGTATGGGTGTTTTGTCTGGTGCCTGCAGAGTCCAGAAGGATGTGTTGGGTCTCCTAGAATTGGAGTTACAGATGGTTGTGAGCTAATACATAGGTGCTGGAAATTGAACTGTGGTCCTCTATAGTAATAGACAGTGCTCCTAACCACTGAGCAGCCTTTCCACCCTTAGGGCAAGGCTGGCCATCTAGCAGACCCTGAGGGTCCTCTGTCTCACTTTCCCAGTGCTGGGGCAACAAGTGTATGCTACCACTCCAGCCTTTTCTATTTATTTATTTATTTAGGTTTTCCGAGACAGGGTTTCCTCTGTGTAGCCCTGGCTGTCCTGGAACTCACTTTGTAGACCAGGCTGGCCTCGAACTCAGAAACCCGCCTGCCCTGCCTCCCGAGCGCTGGGATCAGAGGCGTGCCCTCCGGCCTTTTTTATTTACTCCAGAGACAGAGTCTTACGATGTAGCTCCGGCCAGCGTGGGGCTTACTATGTAGACCAGGGTGATCTTAAACTCCCTGAAATATGCCTTCTTCTGCATCTGCCTCCCAAGTGCTGGGATTAAAGGCAGGGCACCTACCCTTACACCCACTGTTTAATGGAATCTGGGGACTGAACTCCAGTCCTCTCTCATGGTGGTGTGGCAAGTGCTTTACCAAATGAGCCATCATCCCCCAGGCCGTCTGTCTGCTCCTGTGGTACTGGGGGAGCTCGGGGCTTCACACGTGCTAAGCAGGGTCTCTACCACTGAGCCAGGCCCTGGCTAGCTGACTATACATCTTCTTCATAGAACATGGGATTTGACATAGTTTTGTTACCTGCCACCTGGCAGCACTGGGTCCTCACAGAGCATGTGCAAGCAGTAGTAGGGAGGAGCCAGTTGGTAAGAGTAGAGCAGGTGTGGCAGAACATGAGGCCAAGGGGGTTAAGATGGTGAGCCAAGGCCAGTGTGGGGTGCACGGTACATTGCAGGCAAGCTTGGGACTCATGTGAGACCATGTCTTAAAACAGAAGCAAGCTAGAGAGATAGCTGCTCAGTGGTTATGGGAACTGCTGCTCTTGCAAAGGACCAGAGTGTGATCCTAGCCATGTCTAGAACCCACACTGAAGCTCACAACTGTCTGGAACTCTACCCAAGAGATCTGATGCCTCCATGGCTCCATGGTGCACAGATAGACATTCAGGTAAATACCCATTCACAAAAAGATAAATGAAACCTAAAGAAGAAAGAAAATTTAAAATGAAAACAGCAAAGAAGTGAAGGATGAGTGTGGGTAGGAAATGGAAGCAGGATAAAGAGGGAGTCAGGGGACAGCAGGACCCTGCCCTCACCTTTGGCAGCCGTCAGCATCGTGGAGGCCAGCTCACACTGGCGGGTCTCCAGGTGGCCAAGGATGAACCACCGGGGGAAGCGGTTACTCATGATGGAGTCCAGTGGGTTGGGGTGAGATTCTCCAGCGGGGAATGTTGTCTCCAGCACAGGCAGCCTGGAGCAGGGGAGAAGAAAGCACAGAGTGAGCTGCCATTGCTGCCCCCATGAGAATCTCCCAGGGAGGGTGATGGGGGAGGGGGCAAGGCTCAGACTGTAGAGTCCAGCACAAAGGCCCTGACAAAGTCCAGACAAAGACCCCGGGTTCCATCCCCAGCACCTTATCACAAGAATGGCTGGGATTTTAGTGGCTACTACCATACAGAGAAGATATACATCCTGATAAGGGGAGGGAGGAAGGAGATGCTGAGTCTGAGCTCAGCATTAGAGCAGTGCCTAATAAGCCCGGTACCCTGCATCTGGGCCTCTGCTCCAAAAACCAAACAATAGAGAACAGAAGCTTATGTATGGTTGCCATGTGAGTTAGTGTAACTGTTCCTTGGAGACTACAAACAGAAACACCCTCCCATACACACACACACACACACACACACANACACACACACACACGCACACACGCACACACGCACACACACACGCATATACGTATATGCTCAACCCAGCAAGGTCACTGCTGGGCACATGTCCACAGTAAATCAGGATGTTAAAGAGGGTGCCTGCCTCATACTGTACAATTCACAAAGGCCACAATGTGGTGGTCAACACATGTGAATATATGTGTGAACACATGATGAACAGCTACAGAAAATGTAACACGCGCACACAAAGGAATACTATTCAGCCATAGGAGGAATGAAATATCAGCAGGTGCAGCTATATGGTTGGAACATTCACTAGGATAAGACAGGCACAGGAAGAAACACCACAGCACTTCAGTCATGAACAGGAGCTGAAGCAGGTAACAAGCCAGGTCTGGTGGCACTCAAGTGCCCCAGCAGCACTGCAGAGGCTAAGGCTACAAGGCTGAGTCTCAGGTCAGGGGCTGGAGAGATGGCTCAGCAGTTCTAAGTCCTTGCTGCTCTTCCAGAGAACTTGGGTTCAATTCCCAGCACCCACATGGCAGCTCACAACTGTCTAACTCCAGATACAGAGCCTCTGAAACCCTCACACAGACATGCAGGCAAGACACCAATGCATACAAAGTAAAGATAAATAAATTACTTTTATAAAAGAAACTATTGGGCTTGTGAGATGGCTCAGTGGGTAAAAGCACTGACTGCTCCCGAAGGCCCTGAGTTCAAATCCCAGCAGCCACATGGTGGCTCACAACCATCTGTAATGGGATCTGATGCCCTCTTCTGGTGTGTCTGAAGTCAGCTACAGTGTACTTATGTATAATAATAAATAAATCTTTAAAAAAAAAGAAAAATAAAATAAAATAAAACTACTTAAAAATAAAAAAGAGTCTCAGGCCAGTCTGTGCAGTCTTGCCACCCTGAAAAAGAGAAAGGGAAAAGACAACAATGGGGACATTCTCGAGGGGGTGGGGGACGGGGTGCTGACTATTGGTTTCTGCTGTGGAGTGGGGCGAGAGTTGGAAAAGCTGGATCATAGGTGTCAAATACACATCCATGTCTTTACCACTGTCCGGCTCTGATCACCCATGCCTTCCCACTACCATTCTTTCTCTCTCACCATGTATCACCCATCTAGTTCTGAGACCTAGTCTTGTTACTCAGCTCAACCTGTTCTGGAACTTGAGATCTTAACTCAGACTCACTGTGCTGGGATTACAGGCCTGTGTCATCCCACCCAACTATTAAGAAAATGCATTTCGGCTGGGCAGTGGTGGCACATGCCTTTAATCCTAGCACTTGGGAGGCAGAGGCAGGCGGATTTCTGAGTTGGAGTCCAGCCTGGTCTACAAAGTGAGGTCCAGGACAGCCAGGGCTACACAGAGAAACCCTGTCTCAAAAAACAAAAGACAAGGACAGCCAGGGCTACACAGAGAAACCCTGTCTCAAAAAACAAAAGACAAGGACAGCCAGGGCTACACAGAGAAACCCTGTCTCGAAAAACCAAAAAACAAAACAAAACAAAACAAAACAAAAGACAAACAAAGAAAATGTATTTAGCAGTGTAGTGCTTCATGTTTGTAATACCAGGTGCAGGCAGAAGAATCGTGAGTTCAAGGTCAGCCTTGGCTATATAGAGAGTTTGTGGCCAGCCTAAGGTACATGACATTCTGCTTCAAACAAATAAACCTCATCAGAGAGGACCAGCCATTCAGACGCCCTGGGAATCAGCCTGTTTGAGACTGGGAGGAGTTGTGTGTAGGTAATAGATACACCCCTGTAACAGCCCTTCCTCTAGCTGGCTCCATTCACAGGCCCATGGGGAGGTCAGAAGCCACATTTCCTTCACAGATCCTACCACAGAAGGGAAAAGGACACCCTCACTCCTGCAGTGCTCTGGGAACCAGTGTGTTCTCGGGGAGCCAACCAGCCAGGCCAGGCCAGTGCCTGGAGCTTCACATTTTCCTTCTGCTTCCTCCACTAGTTTAAAATTGCCTGCCAGGTTCCCTCAAAGCCCTCATGTGAAGTTGCAGCGTTCTGTCCAAGTCCTTCCTCTTTCTGTTCTCTTCTCCCTTCGCCCTGCAGCAGTGCAACACCATCTGCGTGAGTGCTGTCAGCACCCGGCTCTGCATCTGCAACCACCAGCACACGATCTGGTCCACTTAGGGCAGAAACATTTGCTGAATGACTTAATGCTGACACTAACCACTATGTATTTTAAACATGAATCTAAGTATAACTGCTGAAAAAAACACCTGTGTCATAAGGCCATTGCTGGGCACTGACCCCGACCTTAAAACATCCCAGCAGCTGTAATACTGCTGAGTCATACCCTCAGTGCAGGAAACCAGCTACAAGTCCCCACTGAGACAAACCCTTCTAGAAAAAGCCTGTACCTTGAGCTTGTTTGGGGTCCCTAGCTGTTAATCATTCTCAAGTTTACTGTATTATACATTTCCATTTAACTGTAAAACACACACCCTTTTGCGTGAGCCGCGCGGGAGGCCTCATTCCCTAGGCAGAGGTCGGCTGGGACTCCTAGCCTCTTCTTCTCCCACCCTTACCTACCTCATGGCTCGGAGCGCCAGGCGGAAGGCCAGATCTGGGTCGTGGGGCAGCAGGGCAGTGAACAAGTATCGGGCACAGGTGTGCATGGGTACGCTCTCCCGGAAAATCACTTCTCCAAAGCCGCTGAAAGGGCCTCCTACAGAGACAGGGTGAATTCATCTGCGCTACCCCTGCGCTCCAAATGCACGTGAAGGAGCAGAAGAAGAGAGGGGTCCCGAGGCAACATGGTGTAGTGAGGGAGGATGAGGTGCACCTGCTCTAGTCAATAGGGGGAGAACACTTAGCAAAGAGCCAATAGGGCTAGGCCATAGGAGGGGCCAGGATATGGGGCGGGGTTTACAATGTGGTGGTTGACAAGTCCTAGCATCTTTGGACCACGGAGTGACCCACAGGGCTGTGCGGGGAGGCCGAGAGTGGGCTCACCTTCCAGCAGCAGCGCAGCCTGCTTTCGCAGCACTTGCACCAGCCGCTCGTCTAGCTCCACCTCCTCTAGCAGGCCCAGTAGCTGCTCTTCATTGCGCACCACTTTGTCCTGGGCATACAGTCCCTCCGGTAGGGCCCGCTGCTGCCCTAACCCCAGGAGCGCCACTTCCAGTGCCAGTGCCAGGTAGGACTCTCCCGGGCTCCCTGGCACCAGCACGTGCTGATAGGCCAGCTTTCGCTTCTCTGGGGCTGAGTCTGGGGAAAACACATCCACAGCTGCTGAGGTCTAGACCTCCCCCCCATCCCCCCCCCCCTTGGCCCCAAGCTTGGTGACAGAAGTGGAGAGAGGTTCATAGAGTCCCAACTCTCTTAGCCCCCTCACTTCAAGCACTGGCTCCTGGCCTTGGTGGGGCACTATCTGGCCAACAGAGTTGGGTGCTGGCCCTCCTGCAAGTGTTTTCAGGGTGGGTACCTGGGAAAAGAGAGTGAGGCTCCTCCTCCAGGCGACAGGCCTCCAGCAGTGCCCTGCAGAGGCAGCCAATGGGATCCAGGGGATGGCCCACCCAACCTTCAGTGCTCGTGACACCAGTAGCACCTTTCTGGAGCAGTTCTGCAGATGGGAAGAGGTGGGCTCTAGCCACCTACCCACCCACGCTCTGCAGGCTTCCCCTCCCATCCCCACAGCAGTCTCCAACACCATGTGCCAGACTGTGAGCCGCCTCATCTTCCTGCAACGTGCAAAGCAGTACTCTTTTTTTTCCTAGCCCTACCCCACTCCCCATCTCTGCAGCCAAGCTCAAAGGTTTTGAGGCCCCCCAGAGGCAATATGAAAGTTCTATGATGGACAACTGAATGTTCTGAAGGGTTGCCCGTCCACTGACCTCCACTGATCTTGGAACAATGCTCCTTGCCTGAGCTCTGCCTGCGCTATCCCCTGAGGTAGCTGGAGATTCCCTTTGACTCCACCATGCTAGAGCCTGTTCCTCCCTTACACTCTTCAACTTCATCAGCGTCTGCCAAGACCTTGGCCTTCCTTCTGTCCCCAGATTTAGTCACAGCCTCTCTCCTTCTGTTCAGTGTGACTGGTGTATGTATCTGTGTACACGTGGTGTATGTGTATATGTGCATGTGCATGCCCCATGCATGTACTGAGGATGAAGTGCAGAGTTGGGCTCCTCCTCCAGTTTCCTCTTCGGTGAAACTTCAGTTTTGGAGCCCAACTTGCTGCCAGCAATGCCCTGTGATCTGCCTGTCTTCAACTCCTAGCACCAGGGGAAAGCGACATGCCCAGCTTTTATGGGGGTAACAGGGTATACAAACTCAGAAACCCTCAGATTCTCATGCTTGACAACCAGCACTTTACCTACTAAGCCATTTCCCCAGCCCTGTTTCCCATCATCCATCCATCCATCCATCCATCCACCCATCCGAGACAGGGTCTCACATGGTCTAGATGGGCCTTGACCTTCGACTTTGAGGTTCTGACTCTCTGGCCTCCACTTCCTGAAGGCTAGGCAAGCATTCTACCTAATAAATCACACCCTTAGCCCATGTTTGTGTAGTTGAAACACAACTCAATTTGTTGCCCATGTTTAAAAGTGAGCAAATTCTATATCAAATTCTAGCTTCTCTCTACCCTGCAAAGCGAACCTGAGGGTCATGTAGCGGAAACCTGCCTATTCCAGGGTCTGGAAGTCTCTACATTAACCAGCCTGCTTGCACGACATACGGATGAACAGAAGGAATGCCATCAATGTTCTGAGGCAATGGCCCTGTGAGTAGGGTGGCCATGGCAAGGTGTAAACGGAGGTTCGAGAGCTGCACATGGCTGCTAACAGTTTTACCTGATCCCTCACTCTCTTGCTTTCTCTGGAGACTGAAGTCTTCAAGTCTTTTACCACAGAACTGCACCTGACCCACTGAGTTCTCCCGCCACACAGTGCTTCAGATCCAACCAACAGTGCTTTTTAATGATCAAGTCCTTTCCACCTGTGATACTGAGAGTGGGAGCTGGGGCAGCAGTACCCACACCTCTCATGGGTCTGGCGTGTGCCTTGGGTTCCTGGGTCCCCACTTACCTTTTTTCTGCTGCTTGTAGCTCTCAAGCTGGTGTCGCCGTTGCAGCCGAAGGGTGTTGATTATGGCACACGCCAGCCGCAGAGCCTTGTGGGGATACCCATGGGCGCGCAAAGTATCCACCCGTGCACAGGCAGTAGGGAAAGGTTCGCCCAGCCAGATGGGGTGGCCCTGAGGGTCAAAGGTTGGCTTGTCACTTCCCATACTGACAGTGAGGGTGGGGCCACAGGCATCACTAGCCAGGATCCTCTGTAGGTGGCTGTCATTCCAGTGCAACTCTCCAGCCCGCAGTGCTCGGCTGAAAACTGTCCTGCGGGGGCTGGCGGCTGTCACCTCCTCTTCATCCTCTGAGCCTGCAGGAGATATGCTCAATGTGGTGACGGTGGTGCTGGCAGTCACACTGTGCCAGCTGCTCCCCCCACGTGCCAACCCCAGGTTCCACCCTAGGCAGGTGATGGATGTGAGTTCTTGAAACAAATCTTCAAAGGGAAGGGGCTGGCATCTGTCACGGTGCTGCCACACAGGTGGGATGTCTTTTCCTCTCTGCTCCTTCCTTCTCTCCTCCATCTTTGCTTCTCCCTCACCTCTCTACTGCCTTTCTTCCATCTCCCTCTTTGCTTGCAGCACCCATGCTCACATCTCGGCCTCTCCCACTGGGCTCCTATCCTTTTCCCAGTCCATCTTCTCACTGATCCTTTGTTAGTGGGAGGCCCAGTGAGCACCATCATTACTCTTGCCCCAGGCACTTGCTCCCTCTGGCTGGCCCTCTCATCTCTGTCCTGGGACACAGTGTGGTGACAGAAGGCTGAACTAAAATGATCGGTTTTTTTTTTTGGAAACAGGAGTAGGCCCCTTCCTACCTGTCCTGGAGGTTAGAGCAGGCTGTAGGCTGGGGATGTCCAAGGAATAGTTGCCTTCTTCCAGTGGGCACACATCTAGCTTGTCCCATGTGCCAAGTAGCTGCAGCCAGCCTGACCGCTCATCTGGTTTGCAGTGTGGGCTCAAAATGACACAGACCCACAAAGCCCCTGAAGAGCAAACAGACACTCAATATCCAGGCCAGCATCATTAACACAGGCTGACAAGCAGCTGTTGCAGCCTGGGCATGTGTCCTATCCATGGGGAAGGAAATAAAATAGGGCCAGTGATAGGGCACAGTGGGTAAAAGCACTTGCCGTCAAGACTGATGACTCACGTTCAGTCCCTCAGACCCCCACACGGAAGGGGAGAGCTCCACAAAGCTGCCCTTTGACCTACACATGTGCACTATGTTACACCCACACATATAGTCACAATATAAATAAATATAACTTAGGTCGGGGAACTGAAGTACGGCAGAGAAACTCCACTTGTTCTAGGTCACACTGCATGTGAACTCTAAGTCAGGACTCACACCTGCTTGGCTTAGTGCACTTTTGCATTGTTTCTTTCTCCTTGTCCACGCTGCCTTTCACCATCTAGGGCACAGCAGCCAGTGGGCAAAACACTGCACAGACGGTAAAGTCAGCCCACAGTCTGGCTTTCCTTTCTCCCTTGGGATCTCTCTTCAAATGACTATCAAGTTAAGATTTGTCTCTGCTCTTGTTCTGAGGCAGGGTCTCACTCTGTAGCCCAGGCTAGCTTGGAACTTACCACATTCCTGGCTCAGCCTCCAAGTTATTATGGGTATTTCCAACTAGCCCTGCCACATTTTCACATTTTTGAATGGTGAGGAAAATATTAAAAAGAAAAAAGAGGGGCTGGTGAGATGGCTCAGCGGGTAAGAGCACCCAACTGCTCTTCTGAAGGTCCTGAGTTCAAATTCCAGCAACCACATGGCGGCTCACAACCATTTGCAATGAGATCTGATGCCCTCTTCTGGAGTGTCTGAAGACAGCTACAGTGTACTTACATATAATAAATAAATAAATCTTTAAAAAAAAAAAAAAGAAAAGAAAAGAAAAAGAAAAAAGATTATTTTGACATTTGTGCAAATGATACAAAGTTCAAAGAAACGGGAGTAGCTGCACGTTGTGCATGCCTGTAACCAAGCATTGGGAGGCTAGGCAGAACTGAGCCAGCCTGAGCTATACAGAGCAAGACTGGCTAAGACCAGAAAGTGTCCATAGCTATGTCTTACTGGAATACTTCCCTATGTGTTCTGTAACTGTATACACACTGGTGCTGTGAACAATCCTGGGGCCTTGTTCCTGACACACAAACATCCAACCACTGGCTGCGCCATACCCGACATAGGTCTGGTTGGTTTTCTCTTACACTGGTGGGGCCCAACAAAGCTGAAGACACTATTTAGTTTTGTAAAACTGTGAGCTGTGGTGTAGCCTAAAGTCCTCAGCCCCACATTAGAGGATCCAACAGCTGCTGATTCTATCAACCATGGATTGAACTGAAAGGACTTAAAAAACAAAAAAATGGTGTCTTTACTGGATAGAAGCAGCCATCTTTTTCTTATTATTCTTCAAACAATACGATGACAACTATTTCTGTGGCCCTGACCTTGTACTTTAAGTTAGCGGGAGGTAACTGAGAGAATACCAAGAACCAAATGAGTCCCAGCTCAGGGCGCAGTACATGCTTAGCAAAACCTGGGGTTCTATTTTCAGCATCAATCAATCAATTGATCAATCAATTCAGCCATCTGTGGTGGTGACCAGTGAGCCCTGCAGCACTTGGGAGAAGAGGAGGAAAGACCAGGAACTCAGGGCCCTCCCTAGCAACACTGTGAGCTTGAGGTCGGCCTGAGCTCCACGAGACCCTGAAGCAAAACAAGAGGAAACTATGCAGAAAGGGTGTGCACAGAGCCTCTGTAGCACGGCTGGCTTTATGTCAGGGTCCTGGGCATCCCAGATGTCTGTGCCTTGGAGGATTTGGACACCATGGGACAAAGCTGTGTAGCACTTAACCATCTATGGAAGGACGGATCCTCCCATCCACCCCCTATCCATGAACATATCCATCCACATTTGCTGGAGCTGGAGCTCAGGGTTTCATGCATGCTATGCAAGCCTGCAACCACTGAGTTATATCCCCAGCCCTAAACATATAACATTAATTGTGATCTTCCTTCTGGATATTAATCCCAGGAGAGCCAGAGTTTTGTGTTTTGTTCTCTCTGGGAGTTCCAGCACCCAGTAGGTGGCTGGCATGTTGGAAATACTTAATAATGTTAAGTGGAGAAGAGATTTGGGGCACAGATGCTAACATGAGTGGGAGCCTCACCCAGCTCATCCCACAGCTGCCGGCACTTGTCTGTCATGCCAGCACCCTGCTGCCGCCACAGGGCCAGTCGAGGGTCCTGTAGGAACTGCTCAGTCATGAGGATTAGCATGCGTGCTCCATTGGAGTCCCGTGCCCGAAGCATCTCCCGCACCTGTGCAGAGAGGCGAGTGGTAAGAAAGGGAAGTGCATACTGGGTGGGACCTCTGCTCTGCCCAGCCCCAGCCTTGGCACCTTGCTGAACATGGAGCGCAGCTGCTGGCTGGCCCCATAGTGGCCACCATTGGACAGCAGCTGCTTCACCTGCTCTTGGATCTGCTCCTCATCCAGATGCCAGCAGTTGGCATCTTCTGTGCCTGCACCCGCTGTGGGATCTGGGGCACCTGTGGGTGAACAGACAAGTGTAGAGTGTCCACCCTTCCTGTGTCCATTCCTCCAAAGTCCACAATCCATCCCACCACACCAGCAATCCACCTATCAACTCACACCCATCCATTTGTCCTCCACACACTCGTTTATCCAACCATCTCTCCACCATTCTCTTCCATCCACCTAATATACCACGAATACATCTGTCCATCCACGCATTAGTCCCAAACACTATGAGCCCCTGCATTCACTTAAGTCAGGTACTACGGAAACACTGTATGTATCCATTTGTCTTCCACAAAACATCAGTCACTCATCCATTTCCTCATCCATCATCTTACTGGACACCGCCCATCTGTATTAAGCCAGTTTCTATCCATCTCCTCATCTCCATACCAGTTCCTCCACACCCACATCCCTTACAAGGAAGGCCTGGTTCACTAGTCTTGCCTCCAGCCCACCTACAATGTATGCACTCACCCTATGACTCCACCTGCCCACCCTCTGACTTGTCTCACCATTCAAAATACCTCCCCTTGGATTTATCGACCCATCAGACATGTTGTACACTCCTGAGCTACTCTGGTTCACAAACATGCCTCCATCACACCTATCACTGCTCCATGCTCCTCCCAGAACATCTACCCACCAGTTCCCAGCATGCGTACCTACTGGTCTGTCTGTCTGTGTCTGTCTGTTTTTTTTAAAGAAAGGGTCTCACTCTGTAGTTTTGGCTGTCCTGGAACTCACTATCTGCCTCCTGAGTGCTGGGATTAAAGGTGTGTGCCACTACGCCTGGCGACCCACTGGCCTTTCCAAGAGTCCCATGCAAGCCATCTCTTCCAAGCCGCCCTTCCAATGCTCAGTCCCCTCACTGCACTGTACTGATTTACCATCCGCTCATCCCCATACTCTTCCACGGCACCAGTTCACCCTGGTGATGAATTATAACCTCCTATAATACACCCAGCCTCCCACGCCCCAAGTTGCTCCCATCCATTACTGTTACCCTTCTACCACTATAGCCAAACAAGCCAGCAGCAGACCCCCCCCTTCCAATACCTCCTGGGCTGCACACCGCATTCATAACTCAGTGATTCTCACCTTTAAGCCTTTACCCTGGGACTCTGAAACACCTCACCCTGGGACTGATCCTCTGCTCTTGCCTACTGCCTCCCCACCCCTGCCTCCCTCTCTCTCTCTCTCTCTCTCTCTCTCTCTCAACATGAGACAGGGTGGCACTATGTTTCAATCCACCTCAGCTTCCCCAGTCCTGAGGTGACAGGCCAGTGTCACAACTTCCCTATTTCTAACTGCTCAGGTGCCCTGGGCTCAGGCACCTCAGGATGTGCCTGTCTCTTGGTGTGTCACACCCCCAAAGCAGGGCATCCTAGCACCCACTCTGCTTGCTTCTGCATCATGGCCCCTTCCTCCCTCCCTCCCTCTCTCACCATGAAGCAGGTTGATCTCAGAGCCCAGCAGGAGGATCTCGTCAGCAAGGCGCTGGGCGGTAGGCAGCACCTCAGTGTGGTGTGCGCTGATGAGATACTGCACAAACTTCTGAAGCTGATCCCGGTTCATTTGTGACAGAGTCTCAGAGATGGGCAGCCGCAGCTCCACCTGGCGAGCATGACGGATGCGGTACAATGACAGCGCCACCACATGGGCGCAGTAGAAGAGGTCCCGATTGTCACAGCCACAGCTCACAGACGTGATCTTGCAGCGGTCAAAGCTGATGGAGACGTGGTAGAGATGCTCTGCCTCTCCTGGGCCCCCCACTTCTCGGATGTTCCCACTCAGGTGGAAACCTAAGACAAAACACACACTGAGGAGGCTGGATCACCCCAGCAAGACCTTGATGCACAACTTTGCTGAGAAGCCCAGTGCGAACCACTTAACCTATTCATGCCTCAGTTTCACCATCTGTGCACATGCAGCAACGATGATCTCCACATGCCATTCTAATAGCTAGATGAATTAGTCACAAGCGTTTAGAATGGCTTGATAAAGTTGAGTCCAAACAAACCCCCCCTGATCTTAGGCTGGGCAGTGGTAGAGCACACCTTTAATCCCAGTACTTGGGAGGCAGAGGAAGGCAGATTTCTGAGTTCAAGGCCAGCCTGGTCTACAGAGTGAGTTCCAGGACAGCCCGGGCTACACAGAGAAACCCTGTCTCAAAAAAAAGAAAAAGAAAAAGAAAAAAAACCAAACCCTGATCTTTTTGGGGGATTGGCCTCAATTGTTCTTCACCTTGTTTATTTACCTTTGGTTTTTTTGTGACAGGGTTTCTTTGTGTACCCTTGCATGTTTGGGAACAGGCCATTTAGACCAAGCTGGCTTCACACTCAGAGATACACCTGTCTCTGCCTCCTGAGTGCCAGGATTAAAGGTGTGAGTAAAGTCCCTAAGTGGTGCTCTGCAAAAGTCACCACAGCAGCCGGCCCCTCTCCTGTCCCAGCCCACAGCCAGGGTAAGGTGCCCCTTACAGGAGCAGGCAGCATCCCACAGCTCCCCTGCCTGCAGCCAGCACAGGAGCTGTCCACAGTGATGCACCTCCTCTCCCACTCAGCAGGAGCGCTCCCTCCAGAGCTGTCCAGGGTGGACACCTTTCCTGTCTCAGCCTAAGGCCTTCCTGAACCACCACTGCAGGAGCTGTCCACGGTGGCCACATCTTCTCTCCAACCTCCTAAAGCAGCTCCACAGAGATGGCTCCTCAGACAAAGCTGCCTGTGGCCAGGAAGGACTTCCCACCCTAACCCACTGGCCTGGTGCAGTGAAAACAGGGTGGGAAAAAAAAAAAAAAAGGCAACAATCCCTGAGCAGGATAACCCACCCAAACCGGAACAGGAAACCCCACCAATTCCTGAGCTCCCCAAGCTAGACTTGAAACCACCAATCCTCAATCTGGAAACTTCTGCCCTGAAAAGTGTCACCCCCTCAGAAATCCTACAGCCCTTCCCTTTGTGCATTTCCCTGCTGTCCGCTCCTGGGAGCAGAGGGCAGCCATCCCTGGATTCATCCGTCCACACCTGGACCCTTCAGGAAATCTCCTTCATGAGGTTTTCTGCCTGATGTAACTCTCATCAGAAGAAACCAACAAGAAAAGCAGCACTGAAGAGAAGCGAAGAAGCAAACAAGTGGAGGAGGGCTGAGGCTCCTGAGTTCCTCAGCTCAGCTGGGGACCTGACCCCCCACCCCCACCCCCAGTCTCCAGGAGCTGCAACACCTCTGCTAAAGAGCATTCCTCTCAGAGCTTCGTGGCTTCTGGGCCCCCATGTCTCAGGATACCCTTCCCTTGGGACACCGTCCCACCTCAGAGCTGCATGGCTCCTGGGTCCCCATGTCTGGGGATGCCCTTCCCTTGGGACACCTTTTCCCCTTAGAGCTTTATGGTTCCTGGGCTTCTGAGCCCCAGGCTGCCCTCCCATCTGAGCAGAAACATAGTGAGCAACTTCGCTGAGCCTCCACCTTATTTTCTGCGACAGGTTTGTTTGTTTGTTTGTTTTTTCTTGAACATGAAGCTAGTCCTTGGCTAGGCTAGCCAGCTAGCCAGAAAGGTCCTGCCACTCTCAGTGGTGTGTTACTGACATGTAACACTGTACATGGACGCTGAGCAACTGAACTTAGGTCCTCACGCTTGGACAGCAGGCACTTTACCAAATGAGCCATCTCCCTTGCTGCTCTGTCCTTATTCTAATGATCAATAAATAGTACTATCACTATAGACACACTGTTTGATGCTTTCACCAGCCCTTGGGTTGCTATGGTAACAACAGCTTCAGAAGCTCTGAACTTCCTAGGAACATGCCAAGGGCCTGTGGCACTTGAGGGCAAGGGGATGATGGAGCAAGCCCTGGGCAGTCCTGGGTGTCTGTCAGGCTCATCCGACTGGTTGGGCAGCCTGATGCAACGTGCGTCATGCAAGGCATGGCTTCCTCATACCAGGGGTGCCCATGGGGCCTGTGGCTAGGTTATGCCCAGGAAAAGGGGTACAGAGGCTGCCAGGCAGGGTCACCCTGGCTAAGCCTTGAGCAGCTATCATGGAAGGCCAAGGATAAAGTCTGACTCATGTTTTGGCTCCATCACTACTGGTCCTTTTCCATTCTCGATGCTCACATCTAAGATCTTTCCTCGCCTTCCTCCCTGATTCCTAAGCCCAGCCCTCTCTGGTCTTTTTCTTTTCCTCCATTTCAGAACTTCTGGGCTTACTGCCTGGGGTTCAGAGTCTTTCTTCTCTAGCTCTAACTTCTGCTCCTCGGCCTCACTGAGACCCCTGATGTGGGACAGCCACTCTGAGAGCTGACCTCAGATGTCTGCATTCTCTCCCAGACCTGCTGCCTGAGGTCTGAGCCCACACCTCATGGCCTGACACTTGTTTATTTCGTCGTTGAGTGATTTTTTTTTTTTTTTAACTTAAGTCATTCTCCCTATCAGCATGCAGGAACCGTCCACATCCATGGTGTGCGGTTCCTCAACACAGCGCATGGTGAGCAGAACAGGTAACTGGCTTTTCCTGCTCCGTCCACAGTGATTACTTCTGTGTTTGGAAGCTTCCAACTTCTTCCTTTTAGTTCTTTATAAAATACACAATAAATTTTTGTCAACTATAGTCACTCTACTGTTCTACACATGGCTGTAAACCTTTGATCACAGTCTCTCCCAGGACATGGCTGCCTAAGTGTCACTCTCTCCCAGCTTCAACCTGGGTCTGTTTGTTGCTGGGACAGGGTCTCACTATGAAGCCTTAGCTGGCCTGGAACTCACAGAGACCCATCTACCTCTGCCTTAGGCGTGTGTCACCACACTAGGACTGTTTAGGTTTTCAAAGCAGGGTTGACTGTTTAGTCAAGGCTGATCATGACCTTGAGTCCTCTGGTCCCAGCCTCCTAAGCACTAGGGTTAAAACTGTGCCACCATATCTAGTCTTCACATTATTTCCCCCTTGGCTTTGGTCACCACTGCATCGCAGATGCCCTCTGTGTGAGGGCAGGAACTGACTCTTCCTGTGGTCAACCCTCTGGCCCTCCCTGGGACCCTGTCTCCTCCTTGTTTCGTCACATTTTCTTCCATTCATCATCTCAGCGGCCTGACGTTCTTCACCTTCAGCTCACAATCCTGTCTCCAGCCTAAAGCCCACATTCTAGAATTATCAGCCATGGCTCGATCCCTACAGCAAGCCCCAGCCTGGGACCCAGCATGATCTCTACCGCTCTCCTCTTCCCTTACCTGGGTCCTCTTGCTAATGCCGGGCCTTCTGTACCCCCACTTTCTGGTTCACCTTCCTCTCCCTCAGACTTCACTAAGTCCCAGTCTCTGAGGCCTACTACATCATTATCTTTAGTACTTTTTATCTGTCCCATTGAAACAGGATCTCCTATGTAAGCTCAGACTGGCCTTTCCATCTCCTGCCTCTGCCTCTCCAGTGCCATACCACACTCAACCACACCTGGGCCTCAGAGCGGGTTCTTGGAAGTTCCCCAGTCCCTGGCCCACCTCCATGCCTCCCCAGGGTGGGAGGCTCACCCACCTCCAGCCTCTCCATCTCCATGCCTCCCCAGGGTGGGAGGCTCAC
>NC_034609.1:8702475-8709441 GCF_900095145.1 Mus pahari
ACCCACCTCCAGCCTCTCCATCTCCATGCCTCCCCAGGGTGGGAGGCTCACCCACCTCCAGCCTCTCCATCTCCATGCCTCCCCAGGGTGGGAGGTTCACCCACCTCCAGCCTCTCCCATCTCCATGCCTCCCCAGGGTGGGAGGCTCACCTACCTCCAGCCTCTCCCACCTCCATGCCTCCCCAGGGTGGGAGGCTCACTCACCTCCAGCCTCCCCATCTCCGTGCCTCCCCAGGGTGGGAGGCTCACTCACCTACTTGTAGCACTCGATCCACAGCCCCACTCTGCAGCAGGTGCAGCCCACGGGTGAATGGCACCCGGGTGTCCTGCTCACCCTCTGGGGGCTGGTAGCCTAGTGATGAGTACATACAGATCTCTCGCTCACTTCGTGGAAAAGACCAGAACACAATGCGCTTCTGAACCGGCTCCGGCACCCGGGAGAACCGTTCCTCCACCTGCAGGGAGCGCTGGTGGGTTAGAAACCTGGGATCGAATCCTGGCTTTGCTGTTTATAAGCAGCACAACCTTGGACACTACCTGACTTCTCTGAGTCTGTCTTCCCAAGTATAAAATAGCAATGTGACAATCAACCATCCTACGGAGATTGGGAAGATAAAATATATACAAGTGAACCACAAATGGTGGTGCACCTTGAAATCCCAACTATTTGGGAGGCTATACTTGTGTCAACTAGTTCAACACAAACTTGAGTGACACAGTGAAACTCCCAGCAACAAAATAGCTTTCAATACAACCGTATTTATTTACAACAGTGCCTGGCTCATAGTTAGCTCTAGAAACTCTTCCTGGCAGGTCGCAGGGGTCTGGGGTAAATCCCTCCTAAGCCCAGGCTTTGTGCGGGACAAGAACAAGTTAGATACACGTGTGAGAACGACCAAGGATGTGGGTTCCTAGCCTTCCCTCTGGTCAGCCCCTTGTGGAGATGGAGATGGCATCTTCACAGGGACACAAGATGCTGAAACCACAGCACTGGGTCAGTGTCACAGCCTCAGAATGAGCCTGAGGGAGCCGGCATGACAGATTGAGAACCTGAGGGGGGTCAGCATTACATCAGAGATGAATGATCCCTAAACCAAAGAGCTCAGACTCCCAAGATCAGTTCCACCCTGGGTATTTCTTCCCCTGTTCCTCCCCTGAGAAAAGCCCCTAGGGGGGAAGGGCTGACCTGGCATCCCCTGGAGACTCCAAGGAATAGAACCAGCATTCGAGGCTGGGTTCCAATCTGAGTTGGCTAGTGACTGGCTGGGTGACCTTGGGCAAGTTTCTCAACGTCTCTGTGCCCCAGTTTCCTCAAAGTGAGAACAACTCCCCAAGGGCTCCAGAACCTTCCCAGAGTTCTCTTAGCACCTGGCTGGGCCAGGGCAGATCTGTGCGAGTCCTGAAGACAGTTTTATGGTTCTTCTGTGAATGTCACATAGGGTGAACAGCACAGAGGCCCTACCCAAGGTTTCTGCGAGAGAAGGGGGAGTCCTGACAGGATTGGGCTCCTGACAGTTGGCAGATGACTAAGGAGGGATTTTCCGGTCATGAATCAGAGCCTGCTCAGTCCACGGTCAGTCCAAACCCATCCATCCATCCTAACTCAGGAAGAGTTGTGAGGGCCAAGAACACCTCAAAGCCAGACTAAAAGACAGCTGTATCGGACTGAGAGCAGCCTCGGCCCCTTCCCATCTTCTTGGGGGACCCTTAGACAGAGAGAGGAGATTTTTTTTTCGGGGCTCTACTCCACAAGTCACAGAGTAGGGGTTCCGGGAGCCTCTGCCTCTGTAGCCCAATCTTGGCTCTGGAATAGCTGGAGGGAGGGGGGAGGGCGGGAGGAGGGGCACAGAGCCCTTCCCTCAGTGACCCTGCCTCTTGTCCCCTAGTCGGGGGACCCGGAGAGGACTGGTGGGCTCTGGAGGCTGGAGCAAAGGGACACAGGGGTGTCATGTACAGGCCCTGCAGAGACGGGGGTCTTCTTCCTGGAGGGTGGGACAGGGGAGCCCTAAGGCAGGAGTGGAACAGTGTGGGTCTCTGGGCTGGTGTGTCTCTTGAGGGAGAGAAGAGGTCAGAGTAGAGACCCGGAGGGTCGCGGGCGGGGAGGCTCGGGGCCCGGGGCCCGGGGAGGGGGTGTGGGGGGCTGGCTGCCGGGGAGGGGGCGAGGTGTGAGGCCTGGGGCAGGCCGGGGCCTTACCTGCTCGAAGGCCCAGCTCTCGGCCACCCGCTTGGCGCTGAGGTCCAGCAACGGCTCGGGGCGACTGCGACGGGCCCCGGCCCCGGGCTCGTCCCCCGCGGGGCAGCCCCGGCTGCGCTTGGCCGCCGGGGGCTCCATCCGGCCGAGCCGGCCGGACGACGCGGCCCCTTTAAGACTCTTCACAACAATGAAGCCGTCTTAGCAGCCGCTGCCTCCTCAGTCGAGGCCCCGCCCCCGCCGCCCTATTTCTCCCTTACTATTGGCTGACTTTGAAGACCCGCCTCCAGGATGCCGCTGTTCATTCGACAATCTCCACGTCCGTTTTTTCGGTGCCATCCAGTAAGAGGTCGCAGGGAGAGTCGCTGTCCATCACGGGGCGGTATGAGCCAATCAAAATGAGGGGACCCCACGGCTTGGCCTTGTGAGGAGTTTCGGGGCGGTCTCACGTTCATTCACAACATTCCTTCCCCGCCCCTTTGGGCCGGCCCTCTAGCCTGGCGGCTGGGGCTGCGCCTACACACGGCTTTGTTTACGGAGGGTCGCTTCCGGCCGCCTCCCGGCCGGGGTTGACTCTCTCTGGGCTGTAATGACCCTAGAAACTCACATAACCTCTCTGGGCCACTGGTAGAGTTTGGATGCTCTAAGAGCCGACCGGGGCCAGCACAGTCCTTCCTAGCAATGCGCTCGCTGTGCGCTGTTAACTTTACGAGTTCCTCTTGAGCTGCGAGCTGAGACACCCCAATCCTTTCTACGTATGTGGAATGAACATGAAATTGCCCATTTCGACCCATGAGGGTGTTAGTTTCCTTAGGTTGGACTTAATGCATGTCAGATCCCCCACTTCGAATCGTTTTTTTCCCCCCCTGACTCAGCTTATATTTTCCACAGTACGGAAGCCACTCACCATCTTCGTCATTTTTCCACACCCCACCCCCATGACCTAAGAGAACCCTGCGTTTTCCTACCGTCGCGGCCTCTCCAGCATCATTTATTCATCTAGTCCAGGATTAGACGGCCCACCCTGCACTACCTCTGAAACTCCCCACCCCTTCTCTCATTATGTAACCCGGGTTAGTCTGATTGGAGATCCTCTTGCCTCTTCCTTTAGAACTCTTGAGATACCAGGGTAGGGTGGTTGTTAAATGTCGCTCTGTACTCTGAGCTCCAAGGATCAAGTATGTCCATGGGGAGACAAGTCAGCACATGGAACAGCGCCCAGCATACAGTAGAAGTTCAAACTAAAACCTGCTGACCTAGCTGTGATTCCATTTAGTGTTTAGGATCCTCAAGGCAGGAAAAAACCCAACCTGGTCCCCAGAAGTCGGCTAGGAACTCGGTTTCCTGCTCCAGGCCTCACAACTCTTCTCTCTGGCATTGGCCCACTGTTTGCTTTTGGACAGACCCCTCCCCACCGTGGCAACTAACAGTCACTGATAAGTAGCCTGTGAACCCTTGAAACAGGGCTACTCATGTGGGGCTGTCTTGTAGGGGGAGGAACACAGTGGAGGAACTGGAGAGATGGCTCAGAGGTCAATGGATCCCAGAAGACTTGAGTTTGATTCCTGGAACCCACATGGCATATGACCGCTCTGGCTTCAGCTCCAGGGGAATCTTACATCCCTGCACGACCCCGTCTCAGTAGCAGCAGTGATGTCTTAGTTTTCTTTGTTTTTTTATTTCGATTTTTTGTTTGTTGTTTGTTTGTTTGTTTGTGTGTTTTGAGACAAGGTCTCACTATGTAGCACTGTGTAGACCAGGCTGACCTTGAACTCACAGAGATCCACCTGCCTCTGCCTCCTGAGTGCTGGGATTAAATTAAAGGTGCGTATCACTTCTCTTCTCCTGTTTTTTTGTTTTGTTTTGTTTTGTTTTGTTTATTTTTTGGTTTTTCGAGACAAGGTTTCTCTGTGTAGCCCTGGCTGTCCTGGAACTCTCTCTGTAGACCAGGCTGGCCTCGAACCCAGAAATCCGCCTGCCTCTGCCTCCCGAGTGCTGGGATTAAAGGCGTGTGCCACCACACCCGGCTTGTCGTGTCTTTCTTTAGCTTCGTTAAAGACCATAACCCCAAACAGCTTGGGGTGGAGAGGGCTTATTTGGCTTACATATCCTAATCACAGACCATCATTGAAGGAAACCAGAGCAGAAACTGGAGGCAGGAACCGAAGCAGAAACCACCGAAGAGCCGGGCAGTGGTGGCCCACGCCTTTAATCCCAGCACTCGGGAGGCAGAGGCAGGCAGATTTCTGAGTTTGAGGCCAGCCTGGTCTACAGAGTGAGTTCCAGGATAGCCAGGGCTACACAGAGAAAGCCTGTCTCAAGAAAAGAAAAAAAGGAAAACAAAGAAAGGAAAGAAAAAGGAAAAGGAAAAGAACCCACAGAAGGGCGCTGCTCACGGCTTGGCTCCCCATGGCATCCCAGCCCTGGACCACCTACCCTGCGATGGCTCTACCCACAATGGGCTAGATCTTCCTACATGAATCATTAGCCAAGAATTGCCCCCACAGACTTGTTAGAGGCCAGTCTGATGCAGGTATTTTCTCAGTTGAAGTTCCTATTTCCCAGGTGACTCTAGCTTGTGTCAAGTTGACAAAAAATAAAATAAAAAAGCAGACAAAACCAAAAACAACACTTGGGAGGCAGAGGCAGGCAGATTTCTGAGTTCGAGGCCAGCCTGGTCTACAGAGTGAGTTTCAGGACAACCAGGGCTACACAGAGAAACCCTGTCTCGAAAAACAAAAACAAAAAACAAAAACAAACACAAACACAAAAAACAAAAACAACTAACCAGCAAAAAAGGAAAAAAAAATCTTTAACATGGTCTTAACTGTCCTGGACAAACTCACTCACAGAGGTCTGCCTCTGCCTTCTAAATGCTGGGATTAAAGACAGGCGCCACCATCATGCCTGACCTGAAGGATTTTATTTTTCATTTGTTTTTGTTTTTTTCAAGATAGGATTTCTCTTTATAGCCACCCATTCCAGCTTCCTGGCCCTGTATTGGGGCACTCCTGCTTCCTTCTGCTATACTGGGGCATAGAACCTTCACAGGACCAAGGGCCTCTCCTTCCATTGATGACCGACTAGGCCATCCTCTGCTACATATGCAGCTAGAGCCATGAGTCCCACCATGTGTTTTCTTTGACTGCTGGTTTAGTCCCAGGGAGCTCTGGGGGTACTGTTAGTTCATATGGTTGTTCCTCCGATTGAGCTGCAGACCCCTTCAGATCCTTGGGTACTTTCTCTAGTTCCTTCATTGGGGACCCTGTGCTCAGTCCAAAGGATGACTGTAGGCATCCACTTCTGTATTTGTCAGACACTGGCAGAGCCTCTGAGGAGACAGCTTTATCAGGCTCCTGTCAGCAAACTTTTCTTGGCATCAGCAATAGTGTTGTGTCTGGGTTTGGTGGCTGTTTATGGGATGGATCCCCAGGTGAGGCAGTCTCNGGATGGTCCTTCCTTCAGTCTCTGCTCTGAACTTTGTCTCTGTAATTCCTCCCATGGGTATTTTGTTCCCCTTCTAAGAAGGATTGAAGTATCCACACTTTGGTTTTCCTTCTTCTTGAGTTCCATGTGTTTTGTAAATTGTATCTTGGGTATTCTGAGCTTCTGGGGTAATATCCACTTATCAGTGAGTGCNTATCATGTGTGTTCTATTGTGATTGGGTTACCTCACTTAGGATGACATTCTCCAGATACATGCATTTGTCTAAAAATTTCATAAATTCATTGTTTTTAATAGCTGCATAGTACTCCATTGTGTAAATGTACCACATTTTCTGTTTATTTGTTTTGTATTGTTGTTTTTAAACTTTTTAGGGTAAGATGAATTGAGTTAACACAGTAGCTATTATTTTTTTTTATTATTATTTTTGGTTTTTCGAGACAAGGTTTCTCTGTGTAGCCCTGACTGTCCTGGAACTCACTCTGTAGACCAGGCTGGCCTCGAACTCAGAAATTCACTTGCCTCTGCCTCCCAAGTGCTGGGATTAAAGGCGTGCGCCACCATGCCCAGCTAACACAGTAGCTATTAACTGTCCTAATGCTGTGGCCCTTTAATACAGTTCATGTTGTGGTGACTCCCCCAACACCACAAAATTATTTTTGTTGCTACTTAATAACTCTAATTTTGCTACTGTTATGATATTTTTGGAGATAGAGGTCTGCAAAGGGGACAGTCACAACACACAGATTGGGAACCACTGGTTTAGCAGGTAAAGGTGATTACCGCCAACCGAGAGGATCTGAGTTCAGTTCCCAAAACCCACATAGCGGGAGAGAACTGACTCTCACCGGTGTCATCTGATCTACACATGTGCTGTGGCACACACATGTCTTACCACCATAATAAATATAACAATTTAAAAGCATCGTTAGAAAGCCGGGAGTGATGGTGCATGGCTGGCATCCTGGCACTTGTGTGGCTGAGCTGCAAGCATCCTGAGTTCAGTGGCAGCCGAGGATACCTATTGGGAGCTATTTTGAAACAAAACACAACAAAAGAAAAAGAGTGGGTGGGAGAGAGCTCAAAGTTAAGGCACCGACTGCTCTTCCAGAGGACCCCAGTTGAATTCCCAACACCACAATTGCCTATAACTCCAGCTCCAGGGGATGTCACATCCTCTTCTGGTCTCCAAGGAAACCAGGCATAGACACGATGCACAGACATATATGCAGACAAAACACCCAGACACATAAAATAAAAATAAATTCTTAGCCTGGCATGGTGGCGCACACCTTTAATCCCAGCACTTGGGAGGCAGAGGCAGGCGGAT
>NC_034609.1:8709501-8725646 GCF_900095145.1 Mus pahari
GTGAGTTCCAGGACAGCCAGGGCTACACAGAGAAACCCTGTCTCGAAAAACCAAAAATAAAATAAAATAAAATAAAATAAATTCTTGGCATGTGCACACATATATACACACACAGACAGAAAGTAAGTACAATTAAAAAATTGGAGTCGCTGCCTTGCCTGGGGTGCGTTCTGTGATAGAGTGGCTCTCTTTGCTTGCTAGGCCCAGGGTTCCATTCTCCTTAACAGAAGGAAGGAGGGGAGGAGGGGATGAAAAGAATGAAATCTCCTAGGGGGATGTGGTGGCACACACCTTTAATCCCAGCCCTTAGGAGGCAGAGGCGAGTGAACCTCTGTAAGTTCCGAGGCCAGGCTGTTTACAGGACAGCCAAGGCTACAAAGAGGGGGAAAATAAGAGAACAAAATCCCCACAGCCTAGCCACAATGACAGTGACAACTACTTTCCATTTCTCTAATGGGAAAACTGAGGCTTAGAGAGAAGAGCTGGTTGCCAATGTCACCCAGCACTAAGTAGCCTGGAAGGGCTGCAAGCCCCCAGTTTGCAGGGCCCGGGTAGCCAGTCAGAGCCTCTATGTGGGACATGCTGGTGCTGGGGCAGAGACAGACCCGTGGGAAGGGGGAGGCAGGGGGAGGGGAGGCTGGGGACTTAGCGTCTCCTTTCTGAGTGGGCCTTAGGGGCTACCAGGGGAACTTGTCAGAGTCCGATCATGCTCCAGGGGAGGAGTCATCAAGTGTCCCGCCCACGAATGGGAGGAGTCACCAAGTGTCCTGCCCATGAACAACACAGCTTTTAGACAATAAGGACAGCTTTTAGAGTTTATTTCATTTATTGACACAGGGTCTCAGTGGACCAGGCTGCCCTTGTGTTATTGGGAAAGACCCTGAACTTCTGACGTTCTCTTCACATCTGCAGTGTTGTGCTCACAACCCCATGCCACCCCAGTTTATTCAGTGCTATGGATCCATGGGGGGGGGAGAGGAATCATCTGAGTGTTCTGCCACCTTAACGCTCTGCCACCTAAGCTCAACTTTATTCTTTGAGATAAGGTCTTACTGGCCTGGAATTTGTTATCTAGTCCAGGCTAGCCCTGAACTCCTGATGTTCCTGTCCCAGCTTCCCAAGGGCTGAGGTGACAGGTGTATTCCAAAATGCCTGGCTGCTGACTTTCTTTATTCTGTCAGGGTGGATATCAATATTGACAGAATCCCCTCTCACAAGTGAGGCAGCAGCTGGGGAGCAGAAAGGCTGGGTGTTGACCTGACTGGGGAAACAGTAGACGAGGCTCTGACTCTGGGTCCAGAAAACAGGACAGATGAGGGAAGTGAGGTCCAGAGAGGCCAGGAAGCTGTCCATGGTCACACAGCAATCCTAGTAAAATATGGGGGGTGGTGTCAGAATAGATCCAGGAAAGTTGAAAGTGTTCCCCAAAGTCTCAAGATTTATTTCAAGCATGCCCCCATCTTAGGAAAGGTGGTGGCAGTGGCGTTTCAGCTTTGGCAGCCCCCCACCCCCGCTGGAGCTGAGGCTCTGGCTTCAGGAAGTCCTAGCCATGTCTACTCAGCATGTGCCATGAGCTCACTGTCTGGACATCTGGAGCTCCTGGCCCTAAACCCAAGTGCTCTCGACCCACAGGCGAAGTAGGGCTGCCCTACAGGCTCAGATGAGGGAGGGGACACAGATGCAGTATGGGGGAATGTACCTACCCTGAGGGTTCCCCTGTTCTGCCAGCAACAGCCAGCTGACACAGCCCTGCCAGCAGCAGCAGCAGCAGCAGCAGCAGCAGCTGACGCAGGCTTGCTTGTGGTGGCGCCACAGCTCGGCAGTCCTGCTGGCCAGTTCAGCTTTGTGGAGTCTTTTGGAAACATACGTTCATAGGTAGTGTTGCCAGGAGAAGTTGCATTCCAGATTGGGAAAAAGTTGTGTCTGAAATCTCATTTGATGGTTCCCTAGCCCTGGTGAAGGGGCCTCTAATGGCTAAGGACAGTTCATGACCACACTAAAAAAGCCCCAGGTACTCCAGGTTCCTGCTTTGTCCTACTAGGGTGGGATTCTGGGTCTCCATTTTAAATAGATGGGGCCATGGTGGCTCAGAGAGGTTAAATGACTAGCCGATGGTGTCACACACATAGCCAAGAGGTGGCTGGGCCTGTCTGTCATCACAGCATGAACTAAGATAGGGGCATGCCAAGTTTGAAGCCAGCCTGAGGTACACACAAGAACACAAGAACAACACACCTTCATGCAGAATTTGAGGTTTGGGAGCTACAGGTGTCGTGGAGAAGGGAAATGAGAAAGGTAACCAAGGAGTCATAAGGGACAGCTGTGCCATCGTTCCAGCTCCCAGGCCACTGGGCCTTTTGAAGAGGCTCACCAAGCTGGCATCAGAGTCACAGGGCAGCTATTCCTATAGTTTCTTGGCTTGCCTCCAGGCTAGTTGGGGGGAGGGAGGCAAACCTGACTGGGTTCCCAGGGCCTCCCAGTGGCCCATAGCCAGGTTCCATGGGTCTCCTGCATTTCCCTGTTCCATAAAGATGGGTGAAAAGAGGGTACTCCAGGGGCTAGAGAGATGGCTCAGGGGTCAAGAGCACTGGCTGCTCTTTCAGAGGTCATAGGTTCGATTCTCAGCACTCGCACGGTGGCTTACCAATATCTAACTCAGTTCCAGGGGATCGAGATTCTTCTTCTGGCACTGGGGACACGTGATGGACAGACACATGCAGGTAAAACACTCTCACACTCAGGAAAGTGTACACTCAGGAAAGCTCTTGTGCTTGTGGGTACTATGTGGCAAGGGCAGAGGGACAAGATGTGCAAATGTGGAAGGTGAGTGACTCCTGACGAGCTGCGGCTCCCTAGCACTGGGCTTTCCCTCTAGAGCTCACAGCATAGGGCTGGTCAGAGGCAGCAGCAGGGCAAGGTGGGTGGTGGGTGGTGTGTGGAGGGGGCAGAGCAGCTCCCTAAACACTGGACTTTCTCTGCAGGAGACGCTCTCCCTTCTTTTTTTCCCTTGCACACACGCCAGCTCACGGGCTACCCTCTGTGTCAGTCTAGAAGAGAGGGACCTGAACAAAGCACATACTTGGCCTCAGCGACAAACCACACAAGAGTTCAGGGGAGACAGCAGGGCTGAGGGCTCGCTCCTGGCACCACTTGCTTAGGGTTTACGTTTCAGCACGGAGAAGGCAGAGACAGGAGCATCTCTGTGAGTTAGAGACCTGCCAGGTCTACAGAGTGAGTTCCCAGGCAGCCAGGGCTCCCCAGTGAAGTCCTGCCCCTCAAAGCCCACACTTACTGGTGGCCAGCAAGCTCTCTCCCACTGGACCCCCCGGCTCTTGTCTTTTGGACAGCCTTAACTCTGCAGCCCAGGCAGTCTTGACAAGCCTCCCACTGCAGGCCGTCCTCGTGCCTCAGCCTTCTCAGTCAGAGTTTACAGGTGCTCATCGCCATTTATGGCTACATTTGGGGGTGGGGGAGTTAAAACCATGTATGTCCAGCGAGCCAGCATCATCTCATTTGGCTGTGTGCATGGAATCACCCATCCCAGAGAGTTCTCTTCGTTGAACTTAATGAAGTCTGCGCTCTTGCTTAGTCATGGGCCTACTGAAGGCACGTAGCATCCCAGTCTTCTAAGGTGAAACGGTCTGCGGTCTTCAGGGGGACTCCAGAGGAGCTGTTGACATCAGACATAGGAGCAAGCCTACCATATAAGGACTTCTCGGGCCGGGTGTGGTGGCGCACGCCTTTAATCCCAGCACTTGGGAGGCAGAGGCAGGCGGATTTCTGAGTTCAAGGCCAGCCTGGTCTACAGAGTGAGTTCCAGGACAGCCAGGGCTACACAGAGAAACCCTGTCTCGAAAACCCAAAAAAAAAAAAAAAGACTTCTCACCACTGTCAGCATATTGTAGCAGAATGTTCACCTCTGTTTAGTTCCAGAACTTTCAGTCAGGCCAGGAGGAAACCCAGCTCACTGTCCATCATGGTGCTCTCCGGCGTCCCAGACAGCTGCTCACCTGTTCTGACCATCCATAGAACTGTTTTGACCATCCATAGAACGGTACCTGCGTATCGTTCTGCACCTGGCTTGTTACAAGGGCGATCTCACAGCATCCTTTGCTCCTGAGTGCTGGGAATAAAGGAGCAAACCGCTAGGCCATTTTTAATTGGGTGTGTGTGTGGTGGGGGCTCAATTAGCTCAGGCCTGCCTTGAACAATGTGGTGGAGACTAATCTTAAAAGTTCTTCAGTTTTCCTACCCTCAGTGCCGAATTTACAGGTGTGTAAACATTACGTCCACCTGACATTGTTTCCAGGGCTCATCTATGTTGTAACCTGGATTGGTTTTCTCATTCTCTCTTCTCTCTTCTCTCTCTCTCTCTCTCTCGTTTGTGACAGGGTCTTTCCACATAACCCTGGCTAGTTTTTAATTCATACAAAACTGCTTGGTTCTGCCTCCCGAGTGCTAGGACTAAAGACACACACCACCACAGCTTGCGCACTTTAAGGATTTTTATTGAGTGTTTTCACACACGGAAGCCCACCATTTGCATGTAGTGCTCGTGGAGGGTTTTTGAAGGCCTGATCAGGCAGTGGTGACACACGCCTTTAATCTCCCAGCACTTGTATGTTGTATGGCAGGAGCAGGTGGGTTTCTGAGCTCAAGGCCAGCCTGGTCTACAGCTCAAGTTCCAGGACAGCCAGGACTACATAGAGATCTCGTCTCAAAAATGCCAACCAAACCAGACAGTGGATGCTCTGTGAGCTGCTGCGGGTGCTGAAACCTGTTCCTCTGCTGCAGCATGTAACCATGGAGCCGGCCATCTTGCCAACCCTTCAGCTCACCTTTATTTACATTTGTGATGTGAATGAGTGCTAGCATGCCCATGCCACAGTGTAAGAGCAGAGGTCATAGGACAACTTACTTTTGGTTCTCTCCTACCATGTGGGCTCTGGGGACTGAACTCAGGTTGTTAAACCTAGTGGGAAATTCTTACCCACTCAGCTATTTTTCCAGTCCCACATTCCATTTATATGGAAAAATTACTTAAAAATATTCCACTGTGGCTGGAGCAGATTCTTGCCCAGCCCAGCTAATGCAAAGGTAGGTTGTTTCTGCCTTTGTGCTAGTGCAAAGCGTTCTATAGAGACTGGTCCAAGCAACCATGTGACTGTTTCAGAGTTCTGGGGGAATCGACAGAATATAATACAAAAGGTATTGGATTTGCTTACACAATAGAGACTGAGTGTTGCCACAGTGCCAGAGAGCTCTGTTCAAGTCCCCAGGAGGCTCCCTGGAGTGCTGTTGCTGCTGTTTGAGGTTTGTGGAAAGGCCTGGACTGGAGCTTGATGGCAGCAAGCATTGGAGAGGGTTCCCATACTGAGACAGGTTGCTCCTTCCATCGGAACTTCCATGGTGCAGCTCAGCCAGGTGGCCGTTACCCAGCCACTGCCCTGCGTCACTCCTCTGCAAGTGTGGGCATTAGGAGCCGGCTTTACGATTGCTGGTCACCTCCGAACCCAGTGATGATGTCACCCTAGGTGACCATGAAAGGACCCATGTCTGTTGCCATGGCAACTGTCATACATCCCAGTGTCCACCTGCCTGCCCTTATTTTCTTCCCTTTGTCCTTTTCTCCCCCAACAAACCTCTCCCTCGAACTGTGCTGGCCTGGTGTGATGAGCCACCACTCTAACACAACAGTAAGTGCCACCCCAGATACACGGAGCTGCAGTCCACTAGTTCAGACAAGCAGACAACTGAGCTTTTGTTTTCAGACAGGGTCTATGTAACCCTGAGTGGCCTGGAAACTCCATGTACAGGCTGGCCTGGAACTCAGGGCTCAGACTGCCTCTACTTCCTGAGTGCTGGGATTAAAGGCATGCGCCACCATGCTCGGCCATTCCATTCTTCCTACCATAAACACCCGAGATCAAGCTGGAGCTCAGCAGTTCACAGCTTCCACTTCTTTGCACCCACATAGGGTAGCTCACAGCTGCCTGTAATTCCAACTCTCGATGATGGGGTGCCTCTGGCCTCCTTGGGCACCCATACTTATGTGCACATATACACATATACACAAAATTACATAGGCCCTTAGGCATTTTAATCTCAGAACTTGGGAGGCAGAGGCAGGGACAGCTTGAGTTTGAGGCCAGTCTGGTCTACACACGGAGACTCTGTCTAAGAACCAAGCTAAACCCAGGGATGAGCAACTGGGCGCTGTATCCACAATGGGACAGACCTGTTCTTCTAGATCTGTGGTGAAGGTACCAGAAGTGAGGCACGGCAGGAAGCTGCATGCCCGACACGAGGCCCAGCCTTGAGGTAAACCCAGTCTCTCAGGGCATCCTCCATGCTCACAGGACAGCAACTGTGTCCTGGTATGACTAAAACCCAGCAAGTCCTTCCTGTGCTTTCAAAGTGCACTGGGTGTGTCTCAGGGTGCTTGCTTAGCACACATCAAGTGGATCAGATCCCCAGCAGCCAGCTAAGGTGAGTCAGAAGCCAGCCCAGGAACACTAGACAGTCTCAACACTAAATTCTGACCAACACTGGGGCAGTTGCTAGTGCTTCCTTAGTGGGTGAAATTGCCGGGCACAAAGGGACAGGCCAGCACACAGTCAATGCTTGCCCCAGGGCCACATCACGGAAGATGCCACCTGGTCAAGAACCCTGCATATGACATGATCAACATGTGGTCCCGCAGGTCTGTGACTCCAGTGGTGTGATTCCCTCAAGGACAGGAGAGCACCAAATGGCACACAGGCTCCGTGACACGGCTTTATTGGGTAACACTGGAGCATCCCCAAGTGGCTCTGGATTACTGGTGTGACAGGCTGACATTAGATGATCAGGGTGGGGACCCAGCACCTGGGGTGAGATTATGCCCACGGACCGGCTGGAGAGACAACAGAGCCACGTTTATCATCACACCGGCAGCACTCGTCGGCACTTGGGAGCTAGCCTGGCTTTACCATCACCTGCCCATAATTCCAGGGGCCACCAGAACTAGAGCAGAACCCTCTTCCAAGTCCAGCCAGCCTGTGGGGTGACCTGCAAAATCCCAGTGCCTTCAGGATGGTGTCTTGCTTCCTGTCTTCTTTGATGCTCCCTTCAGCAGTGCAAGCCTCTTAGGCAGGCTGGAGCTGGCCTTCATTACCACATCATGCTCAATCTTCTTCCGGATCCCCACTTCCAGGCTCTGTGGGGGGAACACAGCAAGCCCTTATTCTTCCTAGCCCAAACAGACACGCACCTTCCTTCTGTTCTCTGTGAACAGCTTCAGACTCAAGCTCTTCCTGCCTTGACTCACCCCTGCAGCCCTGTCTGCTACCATGCTCAGGTCAAAAGCAAACCAAATCTTTCTATTCTGTCTCTGCTCACACCCATTTTACAGATGGGGAACAGAGGCTCCTGCATTAAGTAGGCACCTGTCCAGGGTCCCAAAGCCAGGGTTAATGGTAATAGCCCTTTCTGTCTCACCCCATTTCCTAGGGCTCCAAGTGAGAGACCACAGGCCAGTTTAAGTTACTGACTGACAGTTACCCCACCCACTGCTGCTCTGCCTGAGCTCCTATGACCATGACAGCTTTGTGGGGTGGGCACAGAAGGTCTGAGGAAGACAACACTGTGTCAGTCATGAGAACATAAGACAAAATATCGTTAATAAAAAAGGTTCCAGGGACACTGTGCTTTCTGAGCACACCGTGAGAGAAGCTCAGGTCTAGCAGTGGGACAGGCCAAAGGATGAAAAGCAACGGACACTGGGAGGTGAAAGACTTGGGCTTTTGTTGAGCAGGAAGCAGCCATGGAAGGTTCTGGACAGAAAGGGAACCAGTTTTGAGCACAGGCAGGTGCCTAAGCTGCTGTAGCGCGGGGAGGGTAGAGTTGACTAGGAGTTGGTCCTGAAGGTGGATGGGAGGTGATGGGGCAGAAGAGGTGGATTCTGGGTGGATGCTAAAGGGACCAAACTGCATGTGAACCTCGTTCGAGGATGACCTCTGAACCTGAGAAGGCAAAAGGTAAAGTGGTGGGCTGTGGGAGGAGCTCACTTAGGACCTGAGAGTAGGTACCCCGCAGAGCAGAGCAAGCTGTTGGGTGAACTATAGACTTAAGTCACATTGGAGCTTCTGATTCTCTTATTAACTGTTCACTTTTCTGTACAAGTGTTTTCCCTGCATGCATGTCTGTGAACACGTATACAGTGCCAGTAGAGAGCAGAAGAGGGCACTGGAAATCTCCTGGGACTGGAGTTAGGGATGACTGTCATCTGCTTTGTGGGAACCGGATCAAGGTCTCGGAGGAGAGTGGCAGTGCTCCTAATCACTCTCCAGTCGCTGACTCTCTAACGTCTGATCAGCTCAAGCCTTCCCACCCGAATCACCAGGTAACTCTGACAATAAAAAGCTAGACGTTGTGCGCACCCCCATATGCCCAGCACCCAGGTGACTGAGACTGGGCAAGTTTAAGTCCAACCTGGGCTAGAGTCAGATCTTCTTTCACAAAAGGCTGGAGCTGGGTGTGGTGGTGCGTACCTTTAACTCCAGCACTCAGAGGGCAGAGGCAGGAAGACCTCTGTAAATTCAAGGCGAGCCAGGGCGGAATGCTGAGACACTATCTTAGGAAAATAGGAGGTAAAGACTGGGACCATGGCTCCGTTAGTAAAGTACATGACTGGCACGCACAAGTCTGAATTTAATCCACCACATAAACAGGGCTCAGTGGTCCACAGCAGTAACAGCAGCACTCTGGAGGCTAAATAGCTCCAGGCTAACCTAGGCCTGTGTGAGCGTCCATCTCAAAAGCACAGAAGCAGACAGAACAAGATAACAAAACAGGGCTGGAGGAATGGCTCAGTGGTTAAGAGCACACACATCTCTCTCAGAGGACCTGAGCTCTGTACCTATCTAGCACCCAGGTCTGGCTCATAGCTCATACCATCTGCAACTCCAGGGGATCAGATGCCATTTTCTGGCCTCTGTGGGCATATGCACTCAGGGGTACACACCACACATAATTAAGACATTATTTTGGAGGCTAGAACATCACTCAACCGTTAAAAGCTCTATCTATCTATCTATCTATCTATCTATCTATCTATCTATCTATCTATCTATCTATCGGCTGTGATGGACCATGCTCTGTAGACCAGGCTGGCCTTGAACTCAGAGATCCGCCTGCCTCTGCCTCGAGTGCAGGGATTAAAGGTGTGGGCTATCACACCCGCCTGCCTCTTAAGACCAGGGTTCAGTTCCCAGCACACACGTGATGGCTTAAAATCGTTAATGACTCTAGTTCTAGGGTTTTGGACATCTAATCTCTTCGGGTACAAGGCACACACACTTGTGCCGCGCTCGCGCGCGCACCCAGACAAAACACTCACACACTGTAACAACGACAACTCGAGGCTATCTGCTGGCAGTCCCTAACGCGCATCGGAAGCGCTCAGAAGCTAAGGGCGGGTCAGGATTCATCGAACTAGCGGAGGACACAGCCTTGCAGCTGGGAACGCTCTCGGCTGTCCGTCCGCCATCCCGGATCACCTGCATCGCCTCCCTCACCTTCTTCAACTTCTGCTGCTGCACAACGCGCGCCTTCTTGGGAGCGATGACTCGACCTGGGGGTAGAGACACCAGCCTGTGAGCCTGGGTCGCCCTCCCCGAGCCCGCCATCCTCTCTCCCTGCTCCCCAGCCCGTTCCTTACCGCCTTTCCGAGGCCCGCGGCTCCGCTCCGCCGCGGCGGCCTTGCTTTTAGGTTTCTGCGCCTGGAACTTGCGTTGTCCCTGCGCCATGGCCCACCGCAAACCGGAAGAGGCGGGGCCACGCGCAGAAAAGCGGAAGTCGCAGGACGTCATTGGCGACAGTGGGACGCAAAGACTCAGGGTCTCACCCGACACAGAGCGGCGCACTTAAGGGAACCCCTGTCCAAAAAGTTGGAAGGAAAATTATATTACCATTTTCGGGGCTGAGACCACATTTGTGTATTATAAAACGTGGGTTTAAAAAAAATAATCTATTTATTTCATTTATATGAGTACACTGTAGTCTGTCTTAAGACAATCTAGAAGAGGACATCGAATCCCATTACAGATGGTTGTGAGCCACCAAGTGGTTGCTGGGAATTGAACTCAGGACTTGTGGAAAAGCAGTTAGTGCTCATAACCTCCGAGCCATCTCCCCAGCCCCCAAACATGTGGTTTTTATACATAAAACTTCAAATAAAGTTTGGAGTCTGGTAAACGAGGAGCTCATTTTTGGAGGAAAATTAAAGGAGTGTCAAAAACTTTCAGTAATCATTGGTGAGTGACATGGCTTGGTGGGTAAAGATGCTTGCTGCCATGCCTGATTATTTGAGTTTGATCCTGGGTGGTGGCACAGGCATTTAATATCAGCACTTGGGAGGCAGATTACTGACACCTGTAGATCATTTCCACCCACAGAATAAAGATGCCACTAAAAAAAAATCCCTTACATTAATGCATTAATTTTACAGCTGTGCTGGGGACAGAGAGCAGCCTCATATTTTCAGCATAAGAGCTGCCACAGCTATAGACACAGCCCCAGATGTGTTCTTTTTAATTTTAAAATATTTAAAATATGCACCTGGCGGCTGGGAACATGGCTCAGGGGTAAAGTTAATATTGTTTATGCATGAGAGCCTGAGTGGCATCCCCACCATTTGCTGGTGCACACACCTGCTATCCCGCGCTAAGTTGGCTGAAGTGGGAGGACCCCTGGAGCCTAGCCTGACAGCTGAATTCCAGGCTCAGAGACTCTCAAGAATAAAGCAAAGCAGGCTGTAGGGGCTCACACCTTTGACCTTTTGCTCAGGAGGCAGAGCTAGGTGGATCTTTGTGAGTTCCAGGACAGCCTGGTCTATAGAGCAAGTCCAAGGGCAGCCAGAGCTACAAAGAAACTGTCTGAAAACACGGATATTTTTATCTTGATTACTGAACTTTGGTGTCCTCTCCTATAGGACTTGTTCTAGCACAGAGGTTTAGTTCCCGAGTTCCAGCTACCACATAGCAGCTCACAACCATTTGTAATTCCAGTTCCAGGAGATCTGGTACCCTTTTCTGGTTTCAGAGAGCACCAGGGGTTTCCATGCAAAACACTCACACATAAATAAAAGTAAATAGCCAGGCAGTGACAGTGCCTGCATTTAATTCTAGCACTTGGGAGGCAGAGGCAGGAGGATCTCTGGGTTTGAAGCCAGCCTGATCTACAGATTGTTCCAGGAGAGCCAAGGCTGTGTACAGAAAAATCCTATCTAGAAAAAAAACAAAACAAAATATAAACAACAACAAAAAGATTTCAAATGTAACTAAGAGATCATCCTGATTATCTCTACTTTTGTTTATTTGTTTGAATCTGTAGCCCAGGGTAGCCTAAACTCCAAAGAAATCTTCCTGCCTCAGCCTCCCAGGTGCTGGAATTACAGGTGTGTGACCGCCACATCTGTCTTTCATCCCATGCATAGATCATTCCAAGGATGATTCTGGGATGTGTGACCTTAGGCAGCTTTGCTGTGGACGCTGAAACTCTGCAGAACCTGGAAAACCATATCTGCTCCTGCAACTGGAAGAGGGAGTGTGGGTGAAGATGAACTTTGGGTAGCCATTTGAGAACTTTATTATAAAACTAGAGGAAGGCAGGGCAGGGCAGGGCAGGGAGGGCCAGTCTGTCACACCTGGGGACTATCTAGGGTCTGTCCCTCTGAGAAGACAGAGGCCCTTAGGGCTGCTCGGAGCTCCTCAGGGGCAAAGACACCCAGCTCAGTGATGATGCCACCTGTGATGAGTTCGTGGGGGGTGACATCAAAGGCAGGATTCCACACCCGGATTCCTGCAGGGGAGAGAGGGCACGTGAGGTTGGGGTTGGCTCTGAGAACTCCCTGGCTGTTGGCATTTGTCCTCAGCACAGTAACTCTTAGGCGACAGAGTCCTGAGACTCTAGTTATTCACACATACAAACAATGCAGGGATGCAAGCAGAGGCCAAGAGAGCACAGCCAATTCGTGCTGCCCAGGAAGGCCTCAGCCTTAGGGATGGTTTCTACCCGACTCTTGCCTGCCCCTAGGATTTTAAGAATTTCAGAATCCACCCCAGGACCTTTGAACTGACTCAGACACGGGTATGCTTTGCTGTGGCATCTGTTTTTCCAGTTCTTGGGATTGGGTGGAGCCCTTCACAGATATTTCGAAAACCAGTTTAGGCTGGGCGGTGGTGGCCCATGCCTTTAATCCCAGCACTTGGGAGGCAGAGGCAGGTGGATTTCTGAGTTCAAGGCTAGCCTGGTCTACAGAGTGAGTTCCAGGACAGCCAGGGCTACACAGAGAAACCCTGTCTCGAAAAAAAACAAACAAAAAGAAAACCAGTTTAAAAAGTGCAATTGTTTCTCTGACACAGGGTCATACATGTAGCTTGGGCTAGCCTCAAATTTTCTATGTAGCCAAGGCCGGTTATGATGTCATGGTCTTCCTGTCTCTACTTCCTGAGTGCTAGCTTTACCAGATGTACACCACCAAGGTTGGCAAACTATTTTATAATGTCTCTGTTATTGACTTTTGTATATGTATACGATGTATTTTGATTGTTTTTAACTTAAAATGTTTTTGATGTGGTTTTGGGGTTAAATCTCAGGTCTTGCACATACTGGCAAATATTCCATACATATCTGAGTTACATCCTTGGCTGTCTTTAAAATGTTTATTTTGGGATGAAGTTAATATTAACTAGGCTGACCTTGAACTGGCGATCTTTCTGCCTCAACCTCCTGAGCAGCCACCAGGGCTCAGGGTTTCTGTGTAGCCCTGGTTGTCCTAGAACTCATCCTATAGACCAGGTTGGCCTCCACAAATGCTGGGATTAAAGGCGTGTACTGCTGCCACCACAATCTAGCTCTGAGCTCTGAGGTGTGGGGTCTCACTATGTAGGACTCTCAGCAGTCCTCCTGCCTCAGCCTCCCCAGTGCTGAGATCATAGGTATAGTATGTACCACCATCCCTGGCTTTCTACGCAGACATTTGTCCAGGACGAGACTTGCCTTTCGGACAGGGCATCACTTGGTAGCCCACTCTGCCTGAAACTCACTTGTACCACGTGATGGTCTTGAACTTGGGTGGCTCCTGCTGCCCGGGCTTCTGAAGTGCTGGGATTACAGGTCGAACTACCACACCCAGCACACACACACACACGTGTGTGTGTGTGTGCACATGTTCTTGCATATAAAATGAGGGGCAAACCTCAGTTGTGGCTCCTAGGAACAGTCCAACTTATGTTTTGAACAGGGTCTCTCAGTGAGCCTGGGCTCGCTGCCTTCTGTCTCCCCAGCGCTAGGATGACAAACCTGTGCCACCAGACCTGGCTTTTTAAAAAGTTGGTTCTGGGGATGGGAGGGTGGGGGGCTGGAGAGATGGCTCAGCAGTACAAGCACAGACTACTCTTCCAGTAGCCCTCAGTTCAATTCCTAGCAACCACATGGTGACTCACAACTATCTGTAATGGGATCCAAGGCCCTCTTCTCATGTGTCTGACAACAGCTACAGTATACGCATAAAACAAATAATTCTTTAAAAAAAAAAAAAGTTGGTTCTGAGCCCCAAACTTAGGTCCTTTCCCCAACTCTCTACCTACTGAGCTCCATCTCTAGCCTCAGTACTATTTACATGGTTTGGCCTTGAATTTAACCTCCATCATCAGAATCCAGCTAAGAAGTAACTTGAAAGAGCCAAGTGGCTCATGCCACTGAAGCTCGCAATACCTAGAGTGCCAACCCCACACCTTACCCTGTGCAGCAATCCTGACTCCATTCAGGTCAGTTAGCTCCTGGCTGGGGCGTTCCTCTATGACAATATCCTTTCCAGTCTCCAGATGGAGGTCACAGGATGAACTGGGGGCAGCCACATAGAAGGGGACACCATGGTGTTTGGCGACAATGGCCAGCTGATAGGTGCCGATTTTGTTGGCTGTGTCTCCATTGGCAACAACACGGTCAGCTCCCACCACCACGGCTGGGGGTTGGAGGAGAGTTAGGGAGGTCACATACCAGGTTCTGGATGCCCAAGGCATGACCTGCCCCACGGTGCCCAGCCCACTGACCTGACACGCCCCGGTGTGCCATGGCAGCAGCTGCCATGCTGTCAGTGATGAGAGTCGCAGGGATCTGCTCGTACACCAGCTCGAAGGCCGTCAGCCGGGCTCCCTGGTTGTAGGGCCGGGTCTCTGTGCAGAAGGTATGCTCCAATTGGCCCATCTCGTGCAGTGAGCGGATCACACCTGTGGGCATACCAGCAGACAAGCAGGGTGATCCAGAGGCCAGGGCTGCATGTGTGCTGCACAGCCTTGCCTGTGCCTGACACTCTTCCCACCTTCCCACATCATCTTTACATCTCCATCCTGACACCCTGAGGCTCCTCTGTCTCACATAGCAACCCCACCGTTCTGATCTTTAGCCCTGCCCTGTCCTTGTCATTTAGGACGTTTGTCATTGAGACAGGGTCTTTCGATAAGGCTCAGGTTAAGCCTTGAAAGATGACCTTCTTTGTCCTAGCCTGCTGAGTGGCCTTTAGCACCTTCTGTGTGTTCCGCAGGGCTGGGGATGGAAGGAGCCCATGGCTTTGCATTCCTGAGGCAGGTGCTCTACAGCCACACACCCAGCTCCGCGGTGGAGGCTTCTCAGTCATGCTCCACTGCTCGCCCATGCCTCTAAGCCCCTTGTCATTCCTCTCTGTATTCTAGGCTGCAGGTGCCTGGTGTCTCTTCCATGGGTCATCACTGTGTTCTCACTTGCTGCAACAGTCAGTAGTTGCTCAATGACTGTTGGTGGAGTCAATAAACGGGGCACAGGAGCTTCTTTCTGAGATTGAGCTCCGACTCTGGCCGATAGCACAGCTTCCGGGACGACCAAGGGCCAGGAGGAGTCTGCTGCCTTGACTCCCAAATCTCTATCTTGTGGCCACTTGACTCAGGGGGTGGCCCCTCTGTCCTCTGGGTGTTGACACTGTGCCCCTTCTGTAGGTATGTGGCTAGGGCCAGGTCAGGCAGGTGACCCAGGGAAGTTTGCAGTCTCTGATAGCAGAACTACTTCAATCCATGTGCAAAGGGAGGGACAGGGCTCTAATGCCATGGGTCGGACTCCTTGATGTACCCACCCCTGCAGACAACTTCCCAAGGATTTCTGTACAGGAGCTAATGTCCTGGAAGTAGGGAAAAGGAACTAAAACTAACACGCCGGGCTGGAGAGACCACTCAGTGGCTAGGACTTGCTGCTCCAGAGGACATGGGTGTGGTTCCCAATAACCACACGGTGGCTTACAATCATCTGGAACTCTAGCTTCAAGGGATCCAAAACCATCTTCTGTCCTCCGGGCACAATGTACATGCATGGTTCACATATGCACAGCAGGTATACACAAAATATTATTTGAAAAATCAAAACAAAACTAATATTCACACTTCTGTGGTTGAAGTAGTTTCTTCTTTTGGGTTTTGGGGACTAAATCCTGGATTTTGTGTATACTAAGCTAAGTATGCACTCTTTTAAAGTATTTATTTTTAAAGATTTATTTATGTATTTTATGCATATGAATATACCACTGGTGCTGTCTTCAGACACACCAGAAGAGGGCATCAGATCCCATTACAGATGGTTGTGAGCCACTATGTGGTTGCTGGTAATTGAACTCAGGACTTTTGAAAGAGCAATCATTGCTCTTAACCACTGAGCCATCTCTCCAGCCCTAAAGTGTTTATTTTTAATTATGTGCATGTGTATCTCTATGCATGTAAGTGCATGTGCCCGTATGTGCTTGTGTGTCTCTATGCATGTAAGTGTATGTGCCCGTGTGCGCATGTGTGTCTCTATGCATGTAAGTGCATGTGTCTGTGTGTGTGCTTGTCTCTATGCATGTAAGTGTATGTGCCCGTGTGCGCATGTGTGTCTCTATGCATGTAAGTGCATATGTCTGTGTGTGTATGTTTGTCTCTATGCACGTAAGTGCATGTGCCCGTCTGTGCATGTGTGTCTCTATGCATGTAAGTGCATATGTCTGTGTGTGTATGTTTGTCTCTATGCATGTAAGTGAATGTGCCCGTGTGTGCATGTGTGTCTCTATGCATGTAAGTGCATGTGCCCGTGTGTGCATGTGT
>NC_034609.1:8725826-8757728 GCF_900095145.1 Mus pahari
AAGTGCATGTGCCCGTGTGTGCATGTGTGTCTCTATGCATGTAAGTGCATGTGCCCGTGTGTGCATGTGTGTCTCTATGCATGTAAGTGCATGTGTCTGTGTGTGTATGTTTGTCTCTGTGCATGTAAGTGAATGTGCCTGTGGAGGCCAGAAGAGGGCGCTGGGTCTCCTGTGTTGCAGGTAGTCACTGTGGGTGCTGAGAACTTGATAGGTCTTTGCACGCGGGGTCCATACTTTTAAGCTGCTGAGCCAGCCCTAGCTAAGCAAGTGCTCTCGCCACCGACCTACACCCCCAGCTCCAGCCGCTTTGCCTTGCGTCCCATAAAGACTCTCCCGTGCCCTGACAATTGAAGGTGCCTCCTCACCTAACGCGGTACCATAGCCAGCAGTGGCCAGAGCACCCGTGTTACAGTGGGTCAGCACGGTCACCTTGCCACCCCTGGGGTTGGTCTGCTCTAGGAGATGGCGGGCTCCCAAGTCCCCGATGCTCCGGTTGTCTTTGAGGTCCTTCTCCAACATATCCTCGGCAAAGCGGATCACTCTGGGGACAAAAGAAGCTCTTAGCACTGTTGGAAGGGAGGTGGCTAACTTTGAAGGGGACACCCTTTAAAGTTGTGGAGCTCTGAGAGCCTTTCTGAGGACACACCTGCCACTCTGATCACTAATATACGTGAGTCAGGAGCTGGGGATGGGGCTGGGGCACAGCAGTAAACACAAGGAAACCCTTTACCTCTGTGATGAAGACTTCACGGTGGGAGAGGCAGTTGATGAACAAGAGGGGGCAGAATCAGTTTTTACAGAAGGGGAGGGGAAGGAGCAGGAACCTGAAGATGGAGTTCTAACTCCAGTGTTTTCAAGCTCTAGAGTCTAGTCTCAGCCAGAGTCAGGAGCCATACCGGTGCAACAGAAAAGCAGTAAGAATAAAGTGGCTGGACCGGAAGTGGGATGGGAAAGAAAAAGGTAGAAGGGAAAGCTGGGCAGAGCACACAAGACTCCATGGCAAACCAGACAGAACTGGTGTAATGAAACTGGTGCAGCCCCTGCTAAGGGGCTGAATTCAAGGCCCTGGGGAACACAGAGCAGGGTTGAACTCCTAGTCCTGTCTGTGGGCCTCTGGACACGGCACATGCGTGCACTGTATCTGCCCCAGGGAGCAGGAAAAGGGAGGTCAGCAGTTTCTGCTTGGAGCGGTGCCTGGTCCAGGATCCCGTACCTTTCCCGCACGGTCTCTTCGGTGGCACCCTCTCGTTCCGCTTCCCGGACTGCCACGTGAGACAGATCGCGGGCGGCGCGGGCCATGTTGACAGCGGTGGGCCGGGCGGCGACTAAGAGGCGCAGCTGGTCTCGCACGAAGGCCACCAGAGCAGCGAGTCCGGGACCGCCGGCGCCGGCCCGCAGCTCCACCGCCAGGCTGAGGCAGCCGACCAGCGCGATGGCCGGGGCGCCGCGCACCTTCATGGCGCGGATGGCTTCCCTGGCCTGCTGCACGGAGCTCAGCGCCTCGTAGTGGCAGTGCTCTGGCAGCTGCAGCTGGTCGAGGATCTGCAGAGAGCCCGGCGAGTAGCGGATCGCTTCCAGTCTCATGTTGCCTACGGTGCAGAGCCCACGGTGAATCTTGCACAGGCTGCGGGGCGGAGTTGCGTCCTGCCAAGTGCGCATGCGCACGCACCGCCCAGGTTGTCCGGCGATCAGCGACTTCCAGAGTGGCTGCAACTTGTCCCAAGGCGGAGTACAAGCTCCAAGATGCTTGGTGATGGGGTTATTTTTTGCCGAAAACCGTCCATCTATTACTGAAGCGATGACTTGGCACCCTCAGCTCTGCTCATCCACGGCTCACAGACTCCCAGCGCTTAATCAGCATGTCAAACGATCTTTTGTTTGTTTTTTAAAGTAAGCACCATGAGGGACGTTTATTCTTAGGGGCTGAAGAGATTGCTCAAGGGTTAGGAGTGCATACTGCTTTTGTAGAGGACCAAAGGCTTTGTGGCTGCCTCTAGTTTTAAGGGATTCAAGGCCTTCTTTCAGACCTCATTGAGGCAACATACACATGCAAACACTCAAAAATAAACCTCAGATTTTAATTCCAGCATTCGGGAGGTAGAGATGTGAGTCTGGCTCCACAATAGTTTACAGAGTGAGTTCCAGGACAGCCAGCGATACACGAGAAACCCTATCTTAAAGCTGGACCTCATTGCCGGGGTGGCAGGATGACAGTTGTCTCCCACTATGCCTGGCTGAATTGGGGTGTTTCTGAGGTTGTTTCACAAGCATCCCTGGTTGGCCACTACGAGTGGCCCACACCAGCCCATGACATGGAGTCTGGATGTTCCTCCTGCCTGCCGTTAGCACGATTTCTCTGGCTCCAGCAGCCTGGCCCTCTTTCAACCTTCCTTATGTAGTCCTTGACACCTCCTAAGGGGATGTCACCCCAGGCCATGGCCAATCTTGGTCAGTATCTCAAGCCTTCATCACGCTTTGTGGGCCACGCTGCTGTCACAACGATGTTGCCGTGGCAGCGTCTGCTTAATTGGCCGGGGCTGAGGGCAGGGCAGCTACTAGGTGACTTTAGTAACAAGGCAGGGACAAAGAACAGCACTTTAATGCTCAGGTATCAGGGTTACATCAAGGCACAGGCACTCTCACCAAAACCAAATAAATAATAATCTGTACAGGAAGGTAAGTGTGTCTGGGCTGGCAGCAATGAGCCAGTCCCTAAGGTCTGGGCACGCCGTGGCTTCTGGTCCTGGAATTCTGCCCCTCACTCGCTCTCCGAGTCAGAGTAGTCAGCCACCAGGGAGGCGTTGGGGGTGCTGGGGTGCAGCAGGTCCTCCTGGGAGGAACCTAGGGGCAAGGCCTGATCACTACAGTTTCTCTTAGATTCTGATGTCTTGCTGTCCTGGGTGGTTCCTGGTGGCCCTCTTTGTTCTTCTGACAAGGGGTTGTCTGCTGCACACTGAGGACTTTCTGGAATGTCTCGAGACTTTCTCCTCACTATGCCCAGGTCCCCCACTGTGCCTGTGCTGCTGGGGGGTGGTCTGCGGCCCTGGCACAGCTTCTTCAGGACGCTGCTCGCTTTGCTGTTGCTAGCACCGGGTCCCTGGGCTGAGGGGAACCAAGAGCGGTGGATGATCTCCGTCCGCTTCATTCGCTGCTTGTCCTCATATGCTGCGGGGAAGAGGGGGCATCGGACAAGGGCCAGAAGTCAGGGCAGAGTGGGCACAGAGCACACCCCTGGTCTTGAGCTTTCTTCCCACCAGTTTAAATAACAGGGGCCCCAGGGACCAAGTGTCTCCAAACCCTACAACCCCTGCTTCCCATGGACGGCCCAGCCGGGAGCCGGGACTCACAGTCCAGGGTGTGCAGCCTCAGCAGGGCAGCCAGCCTGCGGTCATCCTCTGACTCTGGCACAAGAGGGATGGCTAGGTTGGCTTTTGCCTGCAGTGCCTGGTCCTTCTCTTCCTCCTCCTGCATGGCTTTCTTCTTCTCCTGTAGGGGGTGGCACAGGCAGGGGCATCAGAACCCCACCTCCTTGAGACCCATAGGCCTCAGTCCAGCCACTGGGTCTGCTTCTGCTTGACACTGAAGCAAGGGAAGGGCCCACACAGAACCTGTGATACAAAAGCGGCCCCGTGGGTGGGTAGGGTCTTTGAATGTCAGTGTCCTGCATTCACAACAAAAAGATGGACACGTGCCACAACACTACACTTGGTCAGTGATGGGCTGCAGGTGTGACCTACTAGATAAAGCATATAAAACCTGACAAAAGGGTGTGCTGGTCCGCGCCTGTGATCCCAGACAGGGATGAGAATTCAAGGCACTACTTAAGCCTGAAGCATATTGACAATTCTGGGGCCCTAGAATTCTTCTTACTGTTTTATTTTGGGGGTGGGAGGACAAGATTTCCCTCAGTAACCCAGACAGACCTGGAACTTGAAGTAGTTCCCCTGCCTCAGCTTCCTGAGTGTTGTGGTTATAAGCATAAGCCAGCAGGCCCAGCTCTTGGTTTTGAGGTTAGTCTCCAACTCCTGGGCTTGGGTGATTTTCCCATTCCAGTCCCCTGAGGAGCTGGAACCACAGGCAGACACCATTGAAACTGGATCCCTGCTTCTGTCAAAACTTAGTTCCCTCTGTGACAGCTGACAACATGAAGCTTTGGGGAGACAACTTTGTGAGGGCTCTTCCTGTTTAAGGGACTTACACAGTGCCTTACACAGGAGTCTACAGGGAGCCTGTGTTCCATCTGCCCCTTGATCCAGCAGACGTTTAAGGAGTGAGATTGGGCACTCTGTACATGGTCAGTCTGTAGGTGGCTCACTGCTAGATTTCCAGCTTGCACAGCAGTGCACAATATAATTCTAGAATACACTTCCCAGTCTGTGGTATGTTTGCTATAGCATCAGGAAAAGATCTAGGCAGGGCACGACTCCTGTGCTGCACATAGGGAGCATGAAGCCAGACAGGAAATGACCAGCTTGCAGGTGGGATGTGGGGACACAGGTGTGAGTCTGCTGCTGTTTCCCCTGGGGCTCCCCTCACCCGGAAGTGCCTCCGCAGCATGCTATTCAGAGCAAAGTCATCCTTCCAGGCATTCTGTGCCTCCTGGATGTGGCAGAGTGTGGGGAGGGCCTTCTTCAGCGTGCTGCGGTCAGCCTCACCATGCTCTAGGCGGAACATGGCATCCGTCTCCAGCTTCTCTTTCTTCTCATGCTCTGCAAGGACCACATAAGCGTGACTCTGGGGACGCAGCCAGGGGCCGTGTGGGACGGGCGAGCAGATGGTGCTCACCTGTGGTCAGCACCTGCTCGTTGTCTTCCATGTCCCAACGCTCCTCCTTGCGACTGGCACCACTCACGATGACATAGTCACAGTTGGCAGGGTCTGTTTGCATCTCGATGTAGTTGACACAGAGGTGGCATTTCATCCTGAACCTAGAGAGGAACTGGAGTTAGGATGCTGTGGCCCCATCCTGAGACTCAGAACCACTGCCCACTTTCTTTGGTGTACCACACCCTTCCAGAAGTCACTGAGTACCCCTGTACCCAGTTCACATCTGGGCGAACCCTGAGGAAGATGCACAGGCTTGCATACAGATGGAGCAACCAAGAGGCTGAAGGTGGGCCTGGAGGGCCAAAGTATAAAGCCTGCTCAGTATGCTCATGTTGGCCCTCACCTCTAGGGTGACAAAAACCCCAACAGAACTGGTAGGTGTGCTGGCACCCACTTGTGATCCCAGCGCTCCCCAGGCTACACAGTAGGATCCTATCTCCACCTATAGTCCACCACCCAGACACGGAAGCTGGCTCTTTCATTCCTTCATTTGTTCATGCCTCACCTCACCTATCTACCCACCTCCCCCCCCCCCAGTTCACCCACTCACCTACCCACCAGTTTATTCATCCACATGTCTGTCTACCCATCCATCTAGCTACTAATCCATCCATCCATTGCCTGCCCATTGGTCCATCTGTCCATCCATCTTCACACCCACCCACCCACCCATCTGTTCACTCCTCCCCGCTCCCCTCTACTGGTTCTTCTGTGCCAGGCTAGGTGCCAACAGATGGGAAAGCTGATAGTAAGACAATCTGCTCCGGGAGGGGCTGGTGTGCGGGGGTGAGCATGCACCAGCAAGAAGAGCTACCCCACAAGAGACGACAGCTTTACAAAAGGGCAGTGTCGGAGCAGCACAGCGATAGAGCCATTTAGCTTCTGTGTGGAGGGAGCAGAGGTTACAAGGTCTGAAGCAGAGTGAGAGAGCCTGAGCTTTTACTGGGGAAGGTGGGAGCCATGAAGGATTGGAGGAGGCCGACAGGCCAGAATGGATAGTTCTACAGAGGACAGCTCTAGAGGAAGATGCTGAGGTCCCTTCCCCTTCCAGACTCCTCTACAGACTCTTTAGCCCATGAAGCCATGCCTATCCCTAAAGTGCCACCAGATGCGCCTACCTGTAGATTGGAGTCGTGTAATAATTGCCAACTTTCTTCTTTTCTGCATTGTAGCGCACACCTGAGAGGGTGGAGAGAGAGAGGCTGGGACAATGACACCGCAGCAGCTTTTCTTTGGGTGGGAGACAGACAAACTGCTGTTTGCTGCCTGGCAGGGCAGGTGCCCTGCAAGGTCCCAGAAGCTCACAGTAGGAAAGAATGAAGTTTGGGAGGCACTGGGGTACTCAGGCTATAGGACAGTGTGCACTGAAACAGAAAGGCCCGGTCCACTCTGCTTCCACTGACTCCCAACTGTGTCCCCTAGGCAAGGTGCCTTGTCCCTCTGGACCTCTGTCTCCCACCTCGCCAACAGAGATGAGGGTGAAATGTCAATGGGGAGATGGGTGTGGGGCATGTCTGTGATCCCAGCACTCGGGAGACAGAGGCAGAGGCAAGATGGAGTTTGAGGCTTATCTTGATGACAAAGCCAGACCCTGTCTCAAATACATACATATATACATACATACATACATGCATGCATACATACTACCAAGTGAATAAGCTCAGCTTTCATTATTCTTTTCAAAACTATCTGATTTTTCCTGGGAGGTAATATAGTACTATCTTCTGACTGTGAGTGGCAGGTACTGAGCCTGGGTGCCGCCCGTGGCGTGGCCCGGCTGCTCCTCTCCGGGACAGCTGCTTTAGCTTGGGCTAGAGGTGGCCATGAGTTATCTGGGGTGGCTTAGCTCCCTGTTTTTAGGCCTGGGAACAGGACCCAGGGTCTTAAACCTGCCCAGGGCCCGATCTCTGCCCAATAGTGCACACCTTAGGTAGGTCTGGGCTGTGGGCCTCTCACATCACTAGCACAGGCCTCATCCTTCCCTTCCCACAGCCACCTTGTCTCCCAGCTCTGTGCATCAAGGCTGTCATCTTCACTTCCTGGAGCCTAGCTATCCCCGAGGCAGGTCACAAACATGACAAACTCTGCCCCACAGCCTAAACTAGCAACAGCTTGCTTTTCTGCTCTATGATGGATCCAAAGAAAATCCCTGCCCTGCCCTTGCCCAGGATCTGGACCTCAGGGCCTAGCCTTCCCATTGCTCTCTGGCCTGGGTACCTGCCACCTTCTGATTTGCCCTTGGGATTGATTGGCAACATCTCTAGTGTCTCATAGCACTTGGCACAGAGGGGGCTGAAGGGGCGGGCAGGGCAGGTAGGGCGGGTAACGCTCACCCACACTCATTCATGCTCACCCATGGCGGCGCTCACCCATGCTCACCCACACTCACCCATGGCGGTGCTCACCCACGCTCACCCTTGGCGGCGCTGACCCACGCTCACCCATGCCGATGTGGTTCTTACAGCCGTCACACCAGATGTTGTATGGCATTTCAAATCTAAACAAAGACAAGGACTTTTTATTGTTGTTTCCTTAAAAAGTTTTTTCCCACATTCATTTATTGATTTAGCCACTGTGTGTGTGGTGGTCAGAAGACGACTTTCACGAGTTGGTTCTTTTCTTCTACTATGTGGGTGTGGGAACTGAACTCAGGGTCTCATGCTTGGCAACAAGTGCCTTTACCCCCTAAGCCATAGCTGCCCCACCCCCTTTTTTCTTAAGCTGTATTCTGGCTGTTCCTGAACTCCTGGACTCAAGTAGTCCTCTTGTGTCAGGCCATCTGGGCCTGCGTAGGCAGTACACCTGCACAGGCCCTGGCTGCCACTCTCTCTTCTGGGTTCCTCTCCTTCTCTAACACCCTCTGGCTTGTCCCACCCAGAGGAAGAGCTTGGCCTAGCCCTGGAGTCAGGATCTGAGCAGACAATGGGAAAGCGGGTTCAAAGTGTCACATCTGGCCTGGCCCTGGCCTTACGAGCCCTGGCACTTCTGCTGCTGCTTCTGGAGTCATGGTACTGCTGGTCTGCTGGAAGAGAGACCCGCTGTGGAGCAGCCTGTCTGTACAGGCCAAGGTCCCACAGGACCAGCCTTCTGCTTCCTGGTACTCACCAATGAAGGAAGAAGGCCTTGTCAGGTCCTTCCAAGCCCAGAAGAGGCACCCAGCCTTGTTATCAGTAAAAACTGCTTATTATTTTGTTATACAGCAATGGCTAACTAATGCAATGTCTACCAGCTTTATGGAATTATAACATTCCAGCACTGGATCAATCAATCAGGGGATATAAGATTGATGCAAACTGGAGGTCTTGGGAGAAGGGAGGGGTAGTTTCTTACCGGATAACAAGGATGCCTTGTGATAGCTTCCGAGCCCGTTCTCGAAGTGGGTGGCTGTTGTGGTATCGGTTGAGAGAGCCATGCTGTAAGGAAGGGGTGAGTGAAGGCAAGCGGGGCCAAGCTGGGGAGCTCGTTCCCCTGCTGCTCCTACTGCTGGGGGACAATCCTCCTGAGGAGGGGATGCTTCAGTGTTACACCCTACAAGCAACATGGGAGGTGTGGAGGAGCCAGGGACAGGTATCTGAAGGAAGCAGTTCCAGAAGCCCCCAGGAACACCAGAATCTCTAGGAATGCTTTATATGCAATGGCATGGTAACTGGGGCGAGTCTGCACACACCCAGGGGCCTTCAAGTCTTCTCCAGGTAACTTGTGACACTTGGCCCCGAAGCTGTGGGGTTGTGGGGAGCTGCTCACCTTTTCGGGGTTGAAGTCCGGGGGATAGTATTTGTTCTGGCCTTTCCTTTCACCCTAGAAGCAGAGGGAAACATGAGTTGGAGAGGGTCTTGCAGGGCCCTAGCAATGTGCTTAAGGTTCTATCCAGCGTCTGATCTACAGAGCAACCTGGATGGAAAACCAATTATTAGAGCTTTGGAAAACCCCTTAAGGCAATACACAGTTTTATTGGAGTGGTTACGCGCCCCTGGAGACTGTGGGCAATGGTAAAGAAGTGGGGATGGAGGGACGCTGACGATGGTGTGTCTTTTCTTTTCTTTCTTTTTTTTTTTTTTTTTTTTTTTTTTTTTTTTTTTTTTTTTTTTTTTTTTTTTTTGGTTTTTCGAGACAGGCTTTCTCTGTGTAGCCCTGGCTGTCCTGGAACTCACTCTGTAGACTAGGCTGGTCTCGAACTCAGAAATCTGCCTGCCTCTGCCTCCGAGTGCTGGGATTAAAGGCGTGCGCCACCACAGCCCGGCATTTTTTTTTTTTTTTTTTAATACAACAGGGTTTCTTGTAGCTGAGCTAGCCACAAGCTTGCTCTGTAGCTAAGGCTAGCCTTGATCCTCCTTCCAATGGTGGCATTAGAGACATGTCCCACACCTGGCTTACGGGTTGCTGGGGATGAACTCCAGACCTCCTGCTAGGCAAGCACACTAGCAGCTGAGTTACAGCCCATTTCACTTGGTCTGAATGAGACAGAACTTCATTCCACAGCCAGGCTGCTCGTGACCTCAGAGCAATCCTTCCACCTCACCTGAGAGCTGGCATTACAGGGTGACCACCACGCCCTACAAGCATTTCCCTTAGAGTACCCATGAAATACATTTAAAGATTCTCACTACCCTAAGCTATGGCTGTCAAGCCGGTCTCTAAATCTGGGTCGTGGAAGAAGGTCCACTCTGATGTGGTAGCTGTGCCGGGTGTCAGAGGTTTCCATTCAACAGGGGCTCAAAGCTAAGGCTTGTTCTTCACAGTAGACTGTCAGTCATCAAGGAGAAATAGCTGACCAGAATGTCTCCCAGCGGAGTGGCATTGCCTATACCACCCCACTCTATATCCAGGTTCCCATGGCCTCCTCCAGGGTCTAGACCAGTAAGAGTGGTCTTTACTCCTCATCAAGGAAACTTCTTCTTGTAACAAAGACCACTATAGAAAACAATAACCAGGGGGCTGGAGAGATGGCTCAGTGGTTAAGAGTGCCGACTGCTCTTCCAAAGGTCCTGAGTTCAAATCCCAGCAACCACATGGTGGCTTACAACCATCCGTAACGAAATCTGATGCCCTCTTCTGGAGTGTCTGAAGACAGCTACAGTGTATTTACATATAATAAATAAATAAATGTTTTTTTTAAAAAAGAAAGAAAACAATAACCAATCAATATACAGAGTTGTGGACCAGCTGTCCAACTGCAAAACCCTCCCACATCCATAGTGCAGCAAACATTATGGAAGAGGAGGCAGGGAGACTGTAAGGTCCAGAGGATCAAGGACTTTGCTATGAGACTGTCTCTTAGAAACATCAGAAGTTATACTCTTATGTCTTGTAGTGACATCTGAAGGTATACCTATGAAGTCTTACCCACATGACTGTCCAAATGTGGGCTGAACAAGAATACCAACCAACATGTCAAAGTGGACAGGGTGAAGACCATGAGGCCTCTACCCTATACAAAGAGCCACAGGCAACTGAGGGACGCTAGGAGCAGGAGAGGCTGCCCTCCCCAGAGAGAAACACACCAACGAGCTGCCCAATGCCAAATGGCAGCCCTGAAAACACACACAGGAGTGACAGTGTCTGGACTCGACAGGTTATATTTGGGAATGTATATACAAATTCATATGTGCAGGCAAGAATAGCTGATGACAAAAGAGGCCATGAATCTGAAGGAGAGCAGGGAGGGATAGATGGGAGAGTTTGAAGGGAAGAAAGGAAGAGAGAAATGTCGTCATTAAAATCCAGTTTCAAAAACAAACAACGACAAACCCCATGGTCCAGTGCGGTGGATTAGCCCCCTAGTAAAACACTAGCCTGAGAGCAGCCCTGCCCTGGGAAAGTCCGTCCACACCGTACACAGAGGAAGAGGAACACAAGATGCGAGTGAGAAAGCAGCGGAGTCACTAGCAGTGGTTCTGAGGCAAGAGTGGCTACTCAGGGCTGATGGTGAGTGTCAAAGGTGTCCGCCAGCAAGCCTGAGACCTGAACTTGAAACCTGGGAACCACATGGTGGAAGGAGAGAACCAACTCCTCCAAACTGATGACCACTGCACACTGCTCTACAATAAATAAAGTACATGACTGGCTACTTTTAAAATAGTTACTGCCTAGCTTACTTGTACAGGGTCTCCTTTTCAGAGTGACAGCTTCCTAGAGCTACACTGAAGAAGGAAGGGGCGGAGACACACTCACACTCTTCACGGCTGCTAATGCAGGGCTGGGGTAGGGCAGGGTTCAGGTGGGCTCGGTGGCAGAGCGCCTGCCTAGCACTTGTAAGGCCCTGACTTCCATTCCCTACTCTGCATCAGGGAGGCATCATCTCTGCACTGGGTTATGGTTCTCTGAGAAAGAAGGGCCAGGAGTTCAAGATCATCCTTAGCTAAATGGCATCAGAAAGGAGGGGAAAGGGGCAGGAAGGGGGCAGGATCTCTACAGGGAGGGTAGGTGACTTGTCGGGTGGTAGTTCAAGTTCCTAGCAAAGCTCTGAAACCACGATACATAACAATCAAACTACCACTCAAGAGCCAGGGAGGGGCAGGGCTGCCAGGAGTCCAGACACGGGAATCTACTCACCATCTGGGAGCTGCTTACAGGTCCCTCACTAGCAAGGCTGCAACTGTGAAATTGGCCTGGTCAACGCGCACGCAGTGAGACGTGCCCTCCTGTGGAGCCTCAGAGGCCGCACGCGGGCTGTTCTGTAAAGATGTGGCTGTGTCGCTTGGATCTTCTTATTTCTTGAAGTTCACAATAGTTCTGAGTTGCAACCTGATGCGGAGCCTCCAGAGAGTGCAGGAGTGTCCCAGGAGAGCCTGGAGGGGAGACAGACAGAGAGACAGACAGACAGTTAAGAGAACCATGTGGCTCCAGACTCTACACTGGGGTGACCGAGCAGGCACGGTACAATCGGTGTCCTAGCCCTTCCCTTAATTCCTACCACCTGTCCTGCTGCTGCTGCAGAAGCTGCAACAGGTTGAAATGTACATTTTAAAATATGAATTTCTACATGTGTGCATGGCATGGTAAGCACATGGAGGTCAGAGGACAACTTGTAGGAGTCAGTTCTCTCTTCTCCCCACTGAAACTCATCCCTCAGGTTGTAGGCTTGGTGGAAAGTCAACAAGCCATCTCACTGATCTGATACATACATATATACCATATATATATATATATATTTTTTTTTTTTTTTCAGCGTCACCATGCCCTTATCTCCTAGAGGCCCGGCTAGTTTATAATCATATCAACAGGCCTTTCTGCCTCCCACACCTTGCTCTGAGGAAATATCTTAGCCCTCTCCTCTCTTGCTCTGCTCTGGCCAAGCTGAGTCCCTGGCTGTCCGCAGAGACCAGGCAAGCAGACTGCTCCTGAACTACTGAGACGGACTCAGAGCTTCCAAAGGCTAAGACAGTGCTCTCCACCGAGCCCCACTTCCCCAACCCTCACTGGAGGATTCTAGGCAGGGGCCCTAGCACTGAGCTATAGCCTAGATGTACTGTGCTAGCTTCAGTCTTGCCACATCTCACTGCTGTGTTCAATTTCAAACCCAGGACAAATGGCTGAGGCACCTAGTTAACATATCAAGTCAGCCCTGGTCACCTGGCCCTCCCAGCACCCCTTAGCCTCAGTCCCTGCACATTAAAGGGGAATGGCTGACATATCTTGTCCCCTACCCTAAACTTTGCAGCCCAGAGGCTGGGCTGCTCCCCCACAAAGGCTCTCTCTCTATATATATAACCCAGACATTTGGGTTCCCCACTCCTTCTTGTATGTTTGCCCACCTGGTGCTGCACAGATCCCCCTTCTCCTCTCTCCCACACGATCCGGCTCAGTCTGGCCATGTCACTCTGGGCTCTCCCAGATGTCTCTGCCCCTGCTCTCTCTTTTAGCTACAGTAAACTTTCTGCTTCACTTAGGAGTAATCATGACCTTTCTTCCTTTTTATTTCTCTTCATTCAGTGATCACTGAGGACTCAGAGAGCATCCGAGGCTGATGTTGGCAGGGCATTTGTGTGGGGCAAAGCCTCAAATGCAAACTGAGGAGCCAGAATTCAGAAACTGCATTTATTTAGGATTCTCTCCACTCTTCCCAGCTGCCTTGAGAATTTTTAATTTTTAATTTTTTTGTTTATTCGTTTCTGTTTTTTTTTTGGGGGGGGGGGAACAAGGTTTTTCTGTGTAGCCTTAGCCCTGGAACTTGCTCTGTGGACCAGGCTGGTCTTCATCTCTAGAGATCCACCTGCTTCTGCCTCCTAAGCACTGGGATTAAAGGTGTGCATCACTACCTCCAGGGGGAAAGTTTTTAAGAGAGAAATTTATTTTTAATTATTTTATTTATTTATTTATTTATTTTTGGTTTTTCGAGACAGGGTTTCTCTGTATAGCCCTGGCTGTCCTGGAACTCACTTTGTAGACCAGGCTGGCCTTGAACTCAGAAATCCGCCTGCCTCTGCCTCCCGAGTGCTGGGATTAAAGGCGTGCGCCACCACACCTGGCTGAAATTTATTTTTAAATAGTGTGTGCTTATGCCCGAGTCTAGGAGAGGACATTAGGTTCCCTGGAGCTGGAATTACAGGCAGCTATTGAGCCACCTGACATGGGGACTACGGACTGAACTCAGATATTTCAGAAAAGCAGTACTGTGCTCTTAACTACTGAGCCATCTTTCCACCCCTAAATTAAAACAAAACATTTTGTGTGTGTGTGTGTGTACAGGTGTGACTGTGTCAGTGTGTGCAGGTCAGAGGAGGAGTTAACTCTCTCCTTCCCCCACGTGGGGGATGGAACTCAGACAGTCAGGCTTGGTGGCAGTGACTTTACCTACTGAGTCATCGTCACACGCCCTGACCCAGATACCTTTGATGGCCAAGCACTTCAGTGCCCAGCCTGGTTTGGGAGGCACAGCTGCCTGAGTTTAAATTCAAGCTCCATTCTTTACCAGCTGTGGACCTGGGTCTGACTTCCCTGAAGTGCCTGCTCATCCCTGTCAGAAGAGAATACAGCCCAGGGAGTGATGGTATATGCTTTAATCCCAGCATTCGGGGTGTGTGTGTGTGTGTGTGTAGAACCAGGAGGGTACACACTGAGTTTGAGGCCAATATGGTCCACACAGCCAAGTTCCAGGCCAGCCAGAACCACACAGGAAGACCCTGTCTCAAAAAGCAAAATCAAAACAAACAAAAATTAAAAACAGAGGGTAATGGGAGTGGGAATGACTCTGGAGTTTGCTACAGTCAAACAGTGTATGGGCCGGTAGCGTGGACACCCAGCTTGAAGTGCTGCGTGCCTGGGGTCTGCTTTACAATGTTGAACATGCTTGTTTTGGAAGACATGTCTTTCTGTGTAATCCAGACCGGCCCAGTACTCCAGATCCTCCAGCCCCAGCTTCTGAAGTCTTAAATGGCCACAGGTAGTACCACAGGCAGATTACACCCAGTCTGCTCAGGTGGACGCACAGGGGCTCTTCGGTGCCAAGGGTCATTCCTGACCTCACTTGCCACAGCAGACCACAGCTTGGGCATCAATCCCCTCTCTGCTGTTTCCTAGCTGCCATACCCTGGGCCAGGGGCTACCTGGATCCCAGTTTCTTCATTTGGGGGAAAAAAAAAAAAGTTTTCTAAAGGATTCAGCCGCTGAGACTGCCTTTGGGAGTCATGACAGTTAAGTATTGAGAAGAATGGGCATGGGACAAAGAAAAGTGACAGTGTCAGCTTTCTCCTACCTAGTAACAACTATAAAAATTACTTTTGTTATGTGTATGTGTGCAGAAGTGAGTTCAGGTGCCCGGAAAGGGTAGGGTGTTGGATTCTATGGAGACACAGGCAGCTGTGAGCTCTGGGAACTGAACCCTGGTGCTCTGCTAGAGAGCAGGTCAAGTTCTTAACCGCGGAGCCACCCCGCCAGCCCCTTACAAATTACATTTATTTGTTCTGTGTGTGTTGGCGGAGTGTGCAACGAAGTGGGAGTGTAGGTCTGAGAACAGCCTACAAGAATCGGTTCTTTCACCATGCTCGGGGGTCGAACTCATGTTGTCGTCAGGCTTAGCCGCAAGCGCCACTACCAGCTAAGTCACCTCGCCGGCCCCCAAACTACTGTTCCCAAGCACTATGTTTCAACTCGGGCTAGGAGGGCTCATCTTCAGCACGAAGACGCCTAGGGGTGCCATTGGCCTGAAACGGCGGCTGGGCCCTGGGAACCCGCTCGCGTCCGCAGGTATAGCATCTCCCGTGCCAGGCCGCAGGGGTGGGATTGAGGACCTGCCACCCCCGTCGCCGTCGCGGACCGGTCCGCACCCCGTACCTACCTGCCCTCTTCCTGACGTCACGCCTCCACCAGCCCGGAAGCACACCCGGAGCTAGGAACCCGCGGAGCGCCCGCCTCTGCGGCCCGAAGGCGCCTGCGCGAGGCGGAGCGAGGCACTTTCTTCATCTTGATTGGCTGAGACTTTTGCCAGCAGACCAATTCAGGCCTGTCTAGTCGTCAAAAGCCCCGCCCACCCCGAGGGGTCCAATCTGAGATGGCTGTCTGGCCCCTCCCTCCCGGAAGTTCTACTTTGGCACCGCCCAGCCCTGGCGGTTGCCTTTTCGAAGGAGCTGATTCGTCATTTTTAAGCTTTGATTTGACTGACGTCTGAGACCGGTTTTCCTGTATCCTAGTTTGACCCTGGATATCATTATATTGCTGAAGATGACTCTGATTTTCTGATTCGCCTTGTGATCTCCAAGTAGTGGGATTACCAATACAGTCCGGGCTATTTATTTATGGATTTTAAAAAATTATGTTGGGCTGGAGAGATGGCTCAGCGGTTAAGAGCACCGACTGCTCTTCTGAAGGTCCTGAGTTCAAATCCCAGCAACCACATGGTGGCTGACAACCATCCTTAATGAGATCTGACGCCCTCTTTTGGAATGTCTGAATGTCTGAATGTCTACGATGTACTTACATAAATAAATAAATCTTTAAAAAAACGAAACTTAGCCAGACGTGGTGGCTCACGCCTTTAATCCTAACAGTCGGGAGGCAGAGGCAGGCGAATTTCTGAATTCGAGGCCAGCCTGGTCTACAAAGTGAGTTCAGAACAGCCAGGGCTATACGGAGAAACCCTGTCTCAAAAAACCAAAATAAATAAATAAAAAATTAAAAAAATGAAACTTAAAAAAATTATGTTATGACCAGACGTGGTGGTCAACACCTTTAATCCCAACACTCTGGAGGCAGAGGCAGGTAGTCCACATAATCGAAGGCCTGTCAGGAGTACACTGTCTCAAAAAATACATGTGTACGTGAGTGCTAGCGTGCCACGAATGTGAAGGTCTGAGGGTAGTAGAGTCAGAGGAGTATTTGTAGGTCTCTGGGCAAATATGTGGTGCACATACATATATGTAGCCAAAACAAACACCTGTTCAGGTAAATAAATCTTAAAAGTACAAAGCAAAGCCAGGCGACCGTGGCACATGTCTTTAATCCCAGCACTAGGGAGGCAGAGGCAGCCAGATCTTTGAATCTACAAAGTGAGTTTCAGGACAGCCAGGGCTACAGAGAGAAACCCTGACTCAAAAAGATCTGCCCTCCACCCCCACCCCCAAAAAAAGTAGAAAGCAGAAAAAAGGGGTTTATTCAATGGTGGCATTTTAGAAAGAAGACCAGCCAGGGGTGGTGGAGCCCGCCTTTAATCCTAGCATTCAGGAGGCAGAGGCAGGCAATTTCTGATTTCGAGGCCAGCCTGGTCTACAAAGTGAGTTCCAGGACAGCCAGAGCTATACAGAGAAACCCTGTCTCGAAAATAAACAAACAAACAAACAAACAAACAGAAAGAGGGCCAAAGAGATTCGGGGAAGGAACACTCTTTAACTTCTGGTGTGAGATCATGGTTTAAAGGTACAAGGATCTGCACAGCAGTCCTGGTCAAGGTGTGATCCCGTCCACCATCGACCCATCATTGTCTGGGCTTCAATCTCATCCTGTAAGGAGGTCTGCAGAACCTAGAGCTGGGTGAATTCTCTTCCCAGAAGACATTTTCTCTCCCCTCTGGCTGGTGCCCGTTCTTTTGCCCACCGCGAGACTGGGGAAACTCCCATTTCTGTGGAGTCTGTCTTAGTCAGGGTTCTATTCCCGCACAAACATCAGGACCAAGAAGCAAGTTGGGGAGGAAAGGGTTTATTCAGCTTACTCTTCCACATTGCTGATCATCACCAAAGGAAGTCAGGACTGGAACTCAAGCAGGTCAAAAAGCAGGAGCTGATGCAGAGGCCATGGAGGGATGTTCTTTATTGGCTTGCTTCCCCTGACTTGCTCAGCCGGCTCTCTTATAGAACCCAAGACTACCAGCCCAGGGATGGTCCCTCCCATAAGGGAACCTCCCCCACTTGATCACTAATTGAGAAAATGCCTTACAGCTGGATCTCATGGAGGCATTTCCCCAACTGAAGCTCCTTTCTCTGTGATAACTCCAGCTGTGTCAAGTTGACACAAAACTAGCCAGTACAGAGTCCATTATTTTGTGGTCTGATAGATGGAGAGATGCAGGAGTCTCTCTAGATATCTTCATTTCTGCCAGGTCTATTAAAAAACAAAAGGTTAGGAACATGGAAGATTCTTGAAGGCCTCTGTGCTCAGTTTTATATAAAGAATCAATGACAGGGCGAGGGGCCTCATAGTGTGAGCGGAGACTCTGGGGCCTGCTTTTGAGTCAACCCTTCTCCTTGTAAGCAACCCTGACACACACACACTCCTGTTTATAACCCTGGTAGGACGTCACTTGTAGGATGTCAGACTTCAGTGCAATGGTTACTTTGGTGTGTGTGGGTTCTCATTCAAGGGTGAGTAGATGTCTGTGTGCTGTATCCTCCCAGGGAAGTCTGTGACACATCACTTGGGGAGCCACGGATCCAGGGATGACTTGGGAGGAGTGAGTTAGCCAGGCATGCATGAAGCTGAGCCTCCTGAGGAGAGCATCAGAGGAGCGCCTCTGATAAGCTGGCCTTTCCTGTAGGGTGTTAGTGTGCCTTTATACTGTAGCAGCAGTAGCAGGGTTTTTGTTATGGGTCTGAGCAACTAAGACTGAGCCATTAGGAGTTGGAGCGTCTGTGGGAGGGATCCCAGGATGACAGACTTTTGTGTGGTATTAGTCAGGTCCAGAGGAAAGTCCCTTTCCCCAAATTCCAGCAGTCAGAAGGAACAAAAGACTGTTTTGTGGTGCCTATTACCACACCAAAGTGCATGCTGGCCTCCAGGCTTCCTGAGTACAAGTGCCTGTTACACATGCCCACCCTGGCCCTTATCACCTCTTCCCCAGCCCTAAACTTCCCCCAGCTCACAGGCTTCCCCACCCCTAGCCACTCGTTCTCCTTACAATATTGCTATTTCAGCTATACTCCCAGCCTCTTCCTCTGTCTCTCTCCCCCACTCTTTCTTCCTCTCTCTCTGTGTGTTTCTATCTCTGTCCTAAGACAGGCTGACTCCAGCCGGGCATGGTGGCACACGCCTTTAATCCCAGGCAGAGGCAGNNGGATTTCTGAGTTCGAGGCCAGCCTGGCCTACAGAGTGAGTTCCAGGACAGCCAGGGCTACACAGAGAAACCCTGTCTCTTAAGACAGGTTGATTCCATGGCAGGCTTCAGATTAGCAGTTGAGGAGACCAGGCCTAAATCTGTGATTCCAAGAACTGGGCAAGTCCAGGCCTCAGAAGCTGCCCTGCCACCTGGCCTGAGGCAGGGACAATGGGTCAGCCGCAGTGTCCAGACTTCCTCAGCTACTTCCTCAGCAACAGTCTCCAGACCTCCCCAGCAAGGTTCCCAGCCCCCACACCCCAGTAATGGAATGTCGGTAGAGACAGACCCAACAGATTAACATAGAGGTCATATACCCCAGAATTCCCCTAAGGTGCTTTAAATCAGGCCTGTGAGCCCACTCTCTATCTTGGTAATGGGAGACCTCAGCATGCTGGACTTGTGCAGAATAAAACAGTCTTTTTTTTTTTTTTTTTTTTTAAAGATTTATTTATATATTTAAGTACACTGTAGCTGTCTTCAGACACTCCAGAAGAGGGCGTCAGATCTTGTTACAGATGGTTGTGAGCCACCATGTGGTTGCTGGGATTTGAACTCTGGACCTTCTGAGGAGCAGTCGGGTGCTCTTACCCACTGAGCCATCTCGCCAGCCCCAGAATGAAACAGTCTTTGCGTATATGTACCATTGGAGTCTGGGATAGTATTCTTTGGTGAATCATGGGCCCTTCCAGTCTCTCTGCTCTACTCCTGCTTCTCACATGGTCAGGTCCAGTCTATTTCTTTTTCTTTCTGCCTTTCTCTCCCTCCCTCATCTCTGCAGTGAAACACTTCCCCTTAACCGTGGCATGAAGAAGTAATCATGTGGTCAGTTCACACAGCACAGGGTGGTAATGCCTGCTTGGTGAGTGGGGTCCACCTCATGAGTTTTGGGGTTCCCTGGAACAGTTTAGTGTCCAGAAGAAAATCTGCCATCTAAGAGTGCGTGCCAGCGTTCCCTGCTGCTGCTGTGTGTAGTGAGAAAAGCATCAAGGCTGAGACAGCAGCCCGGTAGGAACCTGCTCGGGTAAAGGCAGAGTCACAGAGGGAGATTTGCTGAGCATCATTCACGCCAGCCTCAGGTTTGGCATGCAAATTGGGTTGCAGCCCTGTTTGAGTTTCTGCCCTCACTTCCTTTGATAATGAACTAATGATGTGCAAGTGTAAGCTAAATAACCCTTTCCTCTCCAAGTTGCACTTAGTTATTGTGGGCCTGGGTACCAGAGGTTTTCCACGGACATCTCTGTCCAGTCCGTGTGCAAGGGTTCCAGCGAAGGGAAGCGAGTGCAGGCAGGAAGACGAAGTCTCTGCAGTGCCTTCCAGGTCGCTTGGTAACTCTGAGCCGCTCTGAACTGAGTCGGGTTGGGCTGGGCAGACGAAAAGCCGCACTATCCAGTGAGAAGTGCAGCGGGACCTCAGGTGGCTCTTCCGGAGAGAAGCTCTCTTCTCAAGTGTTACAGTTCTTGGAACAAAAGACTCAGACAAGGGAATAGTTCTCGAGTACCTTTAATTCCCTGGATGGATTTATATACAGTTCTGGGGGTGATTCAGGGATGGACAGCAGGTACCTCTCATTGGCTTGGACTGAGAGTTTGGGGGAAACCTTATTTGCATGTGGGAAGGCATGGTGCTGTTCCTACAGGACTGATAGCCACACCCCTCTCCTGTGGGGGCTGTCAGGCAGTAACTTCGACAGGAGCTGGGGTCCAGGAGACATCATCGAACGCCTTCGGTCACATGTAGGTGGAAATTACCACCACCGAGTCCCACCAGGGTTCAAGACCTCAGCCACACTGGAGACCATGTTGTCTGTGCATAGCCCATGGCCCCACAGGTTATGGTGTTTCATCACAACAATAGTAACTGTAACTCAGACAGTCAAGGTGTTTATCACAGCAATAGAACCTGTGGCTAAGACAGATGGCTCAGTGGTTATGTGCATTTACCGCTCCTGCAGAGGGCCTGATTCAGTTTCCAGAACCCATATTAGGCAGCTCCCAACTGACTATAACTCTAGTTCCAAGAGTTCTATAACACTTTCTTCTGGCCTCTACGGACACCTGTACACTTGTACACAGACACAGACAGATGTACATAAGTCAAAATAAATTAGAAATACTTAAAAATGAAATAAAGCTTAGAACGGGAGGTTGGTTAGTGTGCGGGTCACACTCCTCAGCGCTGTCTCTAAGACCGGAAGCGAACTGGGATGATGGTGCATGCCTGACATGGAGAGTCCACCTTCTTCTCACCAGCCTCATTCTGAAGAAAATTTGGCTTTGCAAAACTTCTTGCTGCCTTTTAATTATTTAATTGGCAAAGAAATTAAACCATTTTCTGCCCCTTTAAACGGCAGCACCGCCCCCTCATGCTCCCCTTCTGTTGCTCAGGCTGCTCTGAGTCAGCATATGGGTTGTTCTATTGATGGGGGCCAAGCTCTGTGGCCCAGACACTGTCCTGACCCCCCCGAATGTTGCTGCACACAGAACCACATCCTCAATACAGGACTTTTTTTTGGGGGGGGGGCGGTCAGTGCATTTCAGTCCAGACCCCAGCTACTCTGTGTCCTTGGTTCAAAACACACCAAGGGACCGGGAGAGGTTAAGATATGCTTGCCAGCACCAGGGGCTCATGCCTGCCTGTAACCCCAGCTCTCGTGGGGATCGGACACCCCTGCTTTCCCACAGCATCTACACATATACGCACATGCCCACACAAAGACACAGATATGCATAATTAAATCTAAAAGGAGATTTACTATGGTGGACAGCTTCCTCAGAGACCTCAGGGAAGCATCTAGCTTGTATGTTAGTAATGTGTATCTGGCAGAAGCAACGTAAGGAAAGCAGGGCTTTTAATTTTGGGCGATTTGGGTCTTGTTTGCTTGTCCTATTTTTTCAGAAAGGATCTCACTATATAGCCCTGGCTAACCTAGGACTAGCTGTGTCACTAGGCAGGAAGTAGGTCACTCAAGGTGTGTCCTTGGGGGGTATACTTTTCCCTCGTCTCTTCTTTACAGGTCTTTGTGCCTCCTAGCCACTATGAAGTAAACAGCTTTTCTTTGTCATGTCTTCTGCCATGTCCTGCCTCACTCCAGGCCACAGCAACAAATGACCATGAGCTGCAGCTTCTGCAACAGGGGACCCAAATAAAATGTTACTCTTTTAAGCTGATTTTCTCAGGCATCTGGATACAGTCATGGGAAGTTGGTGCTGGGGCATGACATGTCCCCTGCAGGCTCCTGTATTTGAGCACTTGGTTCCCAGCTGTTGGTGCTGCCTGGGCAGGTCATGGAACCTTTAGGGGATGGAAGTGGGTCACCGGGGGAGAGTCTTGGGCTTTATAGCTTGTTCCTGCTTCCTGAGTATGGAAGCAATGTGACCAGCCACCACAGGCTTCTGCCACCATGCTCTTTTGCTGTGGTAGACTGTGCTCCCTCAAACCGTGAGTCACAGTCAGCCCTCACCCTTTAAGTTGCTTCCCGCTAGGTATTTGGTCACAGCCATGAGAAGAAGCCGGCTCAGCAAGGGATCAGGAGCTAGAAGGAATTAGCAGAATCTGTGTTATTATTTATATTTTAAATGTGTGTGTGGGCATTTTACCTGCAGCATTTCTGTATACCATGTGCATGCCTGGTGTTCATGGAAGCAGAGGATGATGTCAGATGCACTGGACCTGGAGTTACAGATGACTGTAAACCACAGCGTGGGTGCTGGGAACTGAACTCAAGTTTAGAAGAGCAGCCAGTGCTCTTAACTGATGAACTATTTTCTCCAGTTCCCCAATTCTTTTTTTTTTTTTTTTTGAGACAGGGTTTCTCTGTGTAGCCCTGGCTGTCCTGGAACTCAATCTGTAGACCAGGCTGGCCTTGAACTCAGAAATCTGCCTGTCTCTGCCTCCCAGAGGTCCCCAATTCTATTTTATTTTTGTATGTGCTGTGTGTGTTTGCTGGCACATGTGCTACGATGTGGGTGTGGAGGTCAGAGGAAAACATTCAGGAGATAATCTCTCCATCATTGCAGGGCTTCACCTAAATCCCCTCCCATTCACAAGCATCTCTCCCCACAGCTACTCATACTCATTCTCTTTATAACACTACTATTTTTGATATGCTTTTTCTTTTTGTCTCATCCCTGCTCTCTCTGTGTCTCTCTCCCTCCACCCTCTGACAGAGTGTGCTGGCTCAGAGACTTAAGCACTTGGGAGGTGGAGACAGGAGGATTCCTCAAATTTTGATGCCACATTGGGCCACGTTGTGAGATCTAGACCAGTTTAGACTAGAATGTGAGACTCTGTCTCAAAACAAAAACCAACAAAACAAGCAACCACTTCAGAGCCTGGAGATGAATGTCAGTACAGATGTGAATGTCAGTAGCTCAGGGAGGAAGCTCAGTAAACCCAGGTTGGTGAAGACAGCCACTCGCCAGCTGTTGCCCAAAGCCATCAGAACCCTGCCCTCTGGGACTGAGCCCACACAGTCCCAGAGAGGAGTCAGGCACTTGGGACTTATATGCCCCAATCAGTTGCCAGTGGCTGACACAGTAGCCAACAGGATCAAGTTCTGCTAAAATTCACTTCTATGGTGCCTTCCTGGGAAAGATCCGAGATGCCAGACAGGGAGGTCGTGCCTGCTCCACAGGTTTCGCAGTCTGAGTCAGTGTCCAGCGCTCACTGTGGGCACTGAGCACTTCTCGTGCTTATAGATGTCCGTGGTTCGGGCTTCTTTGGTTGTGTGGAGATCTCAAAAGCTGTAGCATCCCATCCCCTCACCTGAAAGCACCCCGGGCTATATTCCCATGGCGCCAGGCAATGAGTGCAGTCTGTATGGCTGCGGAAGGAGGGCATGTGAGACAGTATGGGTTCCCAGCTCCATAGCAGGTATGCAGCTGGCAGTCTCCCCCAGGTAAAATGAGGAAACGTTCTTCCACAACAAGCTGAAAAGCACTGAGGACAGGTCTCACCAGGCTGGTCCTGTGTGAGGACCGACGCTGCCAACGTTTCTCACCGCCCTTCCTGAGGAGCTGTTCATCTTCCTATCCCCAGACCTGAGCAGATGCCAGTTGGTGGAGAGCAAACTGCACACAGGCCTGCATGGACAGGAAGGTCACTGTAGGCCATGTGTGTGAGTGGTGTGTCTACATGTATATATGTGCGCCACATGTGTTGTTGCCTGCAGAGGCCAGAGGAGAACATTAGATTTCCTGGAACTGGAGTTATAGGTGGCTGTGAGCTACAATGGAGGTTCTGGGAATTGAACCCAGGTTTTCTGTAAGAGCAGCAAGAACTCTTACCACTGAGCCATCTCTCCAGCCCCGATATGGGTGCTGGGAACCAAACTCATGTCGTCCAGTGTGTGTGTGTGTGTGTGTGTGTGTGTGTGAGAGAGAGAGGGGGGGGGGAGGGAGAGGGAAGGGAGGAGGAGAGGAGGGGATGGGGGAGGGAGAGGGAGAGAGGAAGGAGTTCATGCTTCATCTTTCCTCAGCCACCCCTAGTTTATTTGGTTTCTAAAATCCTTTGTATAAACAAAACCTTGAAAGGGACATTTGCTTACAAATCTGCCCCTCTTGTAACAGCAGAAAGGCAGGGCACAAAGGATTATGGTCCACACGTAGTAGTGATACCACTGACTTAGCTTGTGGACATGTGCATGGGAGCAGCACAGGTGATTACACAGGAAATCTCCCTCACATGTAGAAAGATACCTTCCATCAAGGTCGTGGCAGGTTTGGGGGCTCTGAAGAGAAATCACAAAGGAAGTTTTAACCCAAAGAGTTCAAAACCCCTGTGCACAACCTCCAAGCAAGAATGGTGGGGCTGAGCCGGGCGTGGTGGCGCACGCCTTTAATCCCAGCACTCGGGAGGCAGAGGCAGGCTGATTTCTGAGTTCGAGGCCAGCCTGGTCTACAGAGTGAGTTCCAGGACAGCCAGGGCTATACAGAGAAACCCTGTCTCAAAAAAAAAAAAAAAAAAAAAAAAAAAAAAGGGTGGGGCTGGAGAGATGGCTCAGTGATTGAGAGCACTGTCTGCTCTGCCAGAGGTCCTGAGTTTAATTTCTAGCAACCACATGGTGGCTCACAACCATCTGTAAGGGGATCCGATGTCCTCTTCTGGCATGTCTAAAGACAGCTACAGTGTACTCATATAAATAAAAATAAATCTTTAAAAAAAAAAAAAAGAATGACTCCTGGGATAGAGAGCTCAGTCATAGTGCCGGCCGTGCAGCATGAGGTCCTGAGTTCCAACTCCAACCCCATGTGGAAGTTGGGCATGTCAGCATAGATCTGTACCCTGGTGCTGGAAGTGAGGGTATTGGAGCTCATTACCCAGTCATGCCAGTCAATCAGTGAGCTCCAGGCTCAATGAGAGATGCTATCTTAAGGCAATTGACAAGCACCTGGCATGGACTTCTGGCCTGAATACTCACATGTACACACCCCTTGATATGTATATATCACACACACACACACACACACACACACACACAAACTCTTGTCTCTGGCTGCTTTTCCAAAGGACCTGGGTTTGATTCCCAGCACCCACATTACATGATGACTCACCATTGTTTGTAACTTCAGTTCTAGGGGGTTCAATGTTCCCTGCAGAGTCCTGACTAGGAGTCTGCTTTGAAAGGTTGAAGAGAAGCTGGGGAGGTGGCTCCGTCGTGCAAGGTCAGGCCCCAAGGTTGATCCCGACACCCACATAAAAAACTGAGTGAGGTAGTTTAGGCTTGTGTGATGGACTCCTTGTCTCAAATGTGAATAGTTCCCAAGGAACAAAACCCAAGTGTGACTTTGGTGTCTACATACATGCACTCATACCTGAACACACACACACACACACCCCTGTCTGGAGAGGCTGGAGTTTGATGTCTACAGGTGATAGCAGCAGTGGCAGATCCATGTGCTAGGAGTATATGGATCTCACATGTCCTAGGCGGCCTTTTCAACTTGATGTGGCCCCCACCCTAGTGGACAGCTCCACTCACTTTCAGGCAGGTTTCTCCCTCTCTGCTTTATTTATTTATTATATGTAAGTACACTGTAGCTGTCTTCAGACACTCCAGAAGAGGGCGTCAGATCTTGTTACAGATGGTCTTGAGCCACCATGTGGTTGCTGGGATTTGAACTCCGGCAGTCGGGTGCTCTTACCATCTCTTGCCATCTCACCAGCCCTGCACTAGTTTTGTATTGCCATAGTAGAGGACCCCAACAAAAGCCACTTAAGAGAAAGGCCTTATTTTGGTGCACAGCTTGAGAAGAAACACAGGCTGTGGTGGGAAGGCTTAGCAGCAGGAGCTGTGGCAGCAGGGAAGGCAGAGGTCACATTTCACCCACACAGGACAGATACCTGGAGGAACAGGAAGAGGGTTGGACTCTCGATCCACAGCAGCCCAGCCCCCTCAACTAAACAAAGTGTTAAAACATAGAAATGAATAAAAAGCAGGTGTACCCAGAGAAGTGAGCAGAAGCTAGCTGCCTAAGTCACTTTTCTGTTGCTGTGAAGAGAGACACCAGAACCAACGCCATTTATCAAAGAAAGCATTTAGCTGGGTGCTTGCTAACCTCTGACCCCACGAGTCTGTGGTCATCAGGAAAGGGAACATGGCAGCAAACAGCAGGCATGGTGCTGAAGCAGCTGATCTGCAAGTTGTAGGCAGAGGTGGGGGAGGGGGAGGGGAAGGGGAAGGGAGAGAGAGAGAGACTGGCATGGGCTTCTGAAACCTCAAAGCCTACCCTCTACTGACACACTTCCTCCACCAAGTCCACAGCTTCTAATCCTTTCTAAACAGTCCCCTAATTGGAGCCGAACATTCAAATGTGTCACCCTATGGAGGCCATTCTCATTCAAACCACCACAGTGGCTTTACAGACTGATATCTCCAAAGAAGCTCTGAGCTTCACCTGGCAGAGGCTTTGCCATTCCTGTAGTCTGAGGCCATGGGGTCCTCCACATGGTCCTGCCAGTGTCACCAATCCACTCTCTCATTCTTCCTCCACCCCCTACAATAGGCCACCTTTGGAGTGCTTCTGCGCTGGAGACCCCAGCAAGTTCTAAGCATCGCTGTTGCCAACAGGGTTTTCTTAGATACTAATTTCTAAAACTATCGTTATTTGTATTTGTGATCCTCTGTGTGCTAATGTGTATGCATGTTCATGTGGGGTGTGTGTGTGTGTGTGTGTGTGTGTAGTAGAGTTCGATCTTGGGCATCATCTTCAGAAACATTTTAGGAGGTCTCACTCGCCTATGCACCATCAGGTTAGACTAGCTCCAGGGATCCTCCCACTGCTGCCTTCCCAGCGCTGGAGCTACACGTGTGTCACCACACCTGGCTCTGGATGTGTGTTTTAGGGATCAAGTTTATGTCCTCATTCTCTCAAGGCAGATGTTCCACTGACTGAGCCGCCTCCCCAAGCTCTTGGATGCTGATTTGGCAAACTTTGAGGGAAGTCTTCTCTTGCCATCCTCCTGCCTCACCGTCACACGCAGCTTTAAAGTCAGGGCTTTCATCCTGATCACAGACACAGGGGTGCCCAGTAGACTTGCCATGCCGCTCAGTAGGTCCCGAGCTTTAGAATGGATCCATTCCTTACCAGATTATCCTTGGGGTTTAGAACAAAGCCAGAACTGGATGGTGGCATCCCCGCACTCAGGGGGGGCCAACCTGGGCTATACAGTAGGATCCTGATGGAGGCAGAGAGGGTTATCCAACTGCCTCAAGTTCCTGCTTTTTGTAGGCAGGTGACTGCAGAAGCAAAGAACCGCAGGTGGATGATGGAGAGCATTGAAGGAAGGAGCAACAGCCTTTTGTTAGGAAAAAAAAAAAATCTACCACTGCTGATAGAAGCACACTTGGGAGAGTCCTATACTTTAGACACAGTGCATGTGCCTCTGTGTGTGTGTGTGAGTGTGTGCACGCACACGCACGCTCCTGTGCTCATGCATCCTGGGTATCAAATCCAGGGACTGGTGTGTGACAAACAAGCGCTCTAGCTCTACTAAGTTACACTCCCACCCACCATAGAGCCTGGGTCTTAATTAATTTTTTTTCCTCATGCACACAGTAGGGTGCCTTGTTTTTTAAACACCATAATTTCCCACAAATATGCCCCCTGCCATGGGTGTAAACCACCACTGTAATTTACTTGTTAGAATCAGGCATAATAATGCATTTATCTGAATGGGAACAACAGCTGTATGGAGGTGAAAAGCCAGGGGGTGGTTGCTGAAGGGGCTCAATAATTTATGGCAAATGTAGGAATTGGCTCAGTGGGTCAGGAGGACTCCGGGCTCCATCTACCGAATCACATAGCAAAAAGTCATTGTGCTGGCTATCTGCTATCAGCTTCACACAGCTAGTGACATCTGGGAATAGGAGACTTGCCTGAGGAAACGCCTACACCAGATTGTAGGCGAGTCTACTCCCGGGCATTTTCCTGGTTGGTGATTGACGTGGGATGCCTCAGGCCCCGTGAGTGGTGTCACTCCTGGGCAGTATGAAAAGGCAGGCCACGAGGAGCAAGCCAGTAAACAGCACTCCTCCATGGCGTCTGCTTCGGTTCCTGTCCCACCTTCTGTTCATGATGGCCGGTCAACTGTGAGATTAAACAAATCCTCTACTCCACAATAGCTTCAGGTTGTTGGCGTGTGATTTTAAAAACATGCTTGCTCATTTTTGAGAGCTTGCTTTTCCCAAGAACACTGGGAATCGCGATGGCTTTACACCAGACAATCACCCCGTAGCTAGCTCTGCCAACCGCCAGCGACCTCCCCATGGCTGTGCCCTTTCTCCTGCCCACCTGAGTTGCTGCAGATGAAAAACACCAGACAGCCGGGCGTGGTGGCGTGCGACTTTAATCCCAGCACTTGGGAGGCAGAGGCACGCAGATTTCTGAGTTCGAGGCCAGCCTGATCTACAAAGTGAGTTCCAGGATAGCCAAGGCTACACAGAGAAACCCTGTCTCGAAAAACCAAAAAAAAAGAAAGAAAAAGAAAAAGAAAAGAAAAACAAAACACCAGACAACCTTAATATTTAAAAACTTGCCAGATAACTCAGCGGCTGGGCGCAGGATCTATTGTTCTAAATTCATCAGCTATCCTACATCAAAATTCCGCAGGTGGCAGAGACCACCACCAGGTCTAGTTGCCCCCAGGCCTCACATGTTTCACACTCCTCTCCCCAAAGCCTGGCTGAAAAGCCCTCTCTCTGTCCCGTCCCCTCCTCTTCTTCCTGGGACCTGGAAATCCCACCTTTTCTACTTCGCCCAGCAATTAGCTTCTGCGGTCTTTATTGACACAATCAAGAATCAATGAAGAAGCTGGGTGGTGGTGGCGCACACCTTTAGTCCCAGCACTAGGGAGGCAGAGGTAGGTGGATTTCTGAGTTCGAGGCCAGCCTGGTCCACAAAGTGAGTTCCAGCCAGGGCTATACAGAAAAACCCTGACTTGGGGAAAAAAGAAAGAAAGAAAGAAAGAAAGAAAGAAAGAAAGAAAGAAAGAAAGAAAGAAAGAAAGAAAGAAAGAAAGAAAGAAAAGAAAAAGAATCAATTATTAAGGAAACAGCACCTCTCTACTTCATGGCAACAGAAACCTAACACAGAGAGAAATTGGTAGCAGAGTGGACAATTGTTGCAACGGATCTGACTGAATTATTTTGGGATGACTGTTGAAGTATTTGGAAATTTGGGCCTAAAAAGCCATATTCCAAGTTTAATGACTATTCTGTGGAAGCTTGAAAGATAAGAAGAACGGTGAGATAAATCCGTGGAAGTCTGGCTTGTGAAATTTCAGAGTCTCCCACAGACTCTCGGGGCTGTTCCTACAATATGTTTGTTAGGCTGGAAGCCCTACCCGCCAACGCACAAGCTGGGAAACCCCATCTGCCCTCCTTCCCCCGCAACCCCACCCACTCGGAGAACAACCCCATGCCCCACAGGCCTGCTCAGAGAAAACTCCAGGCTGACATGTCATCAGTCCTTGTCTCTGCATTCACCGCAACCCATCCTAGAGTTTTTAGCAGTACGGAAGCTGAAGGACTGAGGGGGCATCGAGAGCCGGCAGTCTAATGAGAAAAGTTGTACTGAAGATGGAAGAGGCAGAGAAATGGCGGGGCCCTGTGGGAGCCCAGAAGGTTGTGAATTCCAGATGATGCTGGACACATAAAAGATTTTATGTATACATCTGGGTTTTGAATATACTTTGATCTAACTAAAACTGTGCCCTGGTGCCTCTTGGACTAAGAAAGTATGTAACTGATTTTTTTTTTAACATAATATAGTTGACAGACTTTGAACTTTTAAGGAGACATTGAATTTGTAGAGAGAACTTGGATTTTTAACGTTATAAAATTTTTAGAAGGCTTCAGAATTCCAGGATGGCAGCCACGCCGGGTTGATTTCACCAACACAGCTGACACAAAAAACATTGTGTAAATAAAATAAAGTAACTGTCTAACAGACAAAAGAGGGGAGGGGTTGCGCTGGGGGTGTGGCTGACCACTGCTTACCTTGTACAAGGCTCTGGGTTCCTTCCTTGCGGGAGGCTGCAAAACAAGCAAACAAGCCAGGCGTGGTGGCGCACGCCTTTAATCTCAGCACTCGGGAGGCAGAGGCAGGTGGATTTCTGAGTTCGAGGCCAGCCTGGTCTACAAAGTGAGTTCAGAACAGCCAGGGCTATACAGAGTAACCCTGTCTCAAAAAAAAACAAAACAAAACAAAAAACAAAAACAAACCCAAAAAAACAAAACAAGCAAACAAAAGAAACAAATTGAGCCGGGCGTAGTGGCGCATGCCTTTAATCCCAGCACTCAGCAGAGGCAGGTGGATTTCTGAGTTCGAGGACAGCCAGGGTTATACAGAGAAATCCTGTCTCGAAAAACCAAAAAAAAAAAAAAAAAAAAGAAGAAGAAGAAGAAGCAAATGGCAGGTGAGTGAAAACCGGAAGTAAAACCAGGCTCCTTGAGATGGCGGCTTCTTGTTCCCTGAATACACTCTGAGAAGTCATAGTCCCAGTCTTAAGCCCCGCCCATTCCTTGCTCCACAGCGGGGGGGTGGGGGTGGGGGTGGGGGGGAGGCCTCTGTCATTCAGCTTTGTGCCAGGGAAGTAGTCTGCCACCAGAAGCCTTGTTACATTTCTTGGAGTCTTTGGTCCAGGATTTGAGAAGATCACTACTCAATCTTGAATACACAATTGAGAATCCTGGAGAGGGACTCAGAAGTGGCCCTGTCTGTCACTCTTCCCAGGGAGGGGACACCTTGACCATGACAGGGCGGCGTGATGGGAACGAACAGAGTTCGTTCTGAAGCCTGTTCTGATGGGGGCAGCACTCTGATCTTTTTCTGCTTCCCAGATCTTCCAGAAGAGAGCCAGGGCCGAGCGTAGGCGACCCATCCGAAGACAGGGAAACCTGGACCTGTGGAGAGCCTTTTGGGGTGCCGCTTGGCAGGAGTCTGACATTGGCCAGGGATAAGGAAGTGGGCTTCAGGGGGCATGATAAGGAAGTACGTTTCAGCAAGAATCTAACTTTAGGCTTTAATAGGGAAGTAGGGTGCGGCAGGAATTTTAATCTTAGTGTGCAACAAAAGAAGTAGGCTTCAGGCAAGATTTTGGGCTTGGACTGGGAAGTGGGCTCAAGTATTTTGATCCTATGACAAGCCTTTTTTAAACAACTGTCATGGCAGTAATCCCCGGACTTTGCTTACTGCCTTGTTATTGCCTTATTGTACTGCTTGACCTTAATACTTGCACGTAATTAAAATGGTATAAAAAGCGGATTGGGAAAATTAAATTTGCCTTCAGTCCAAGAATTGTCTGGGGTCTTGCTACAATGTCGCCTAACTTTCTTTTTTCCTTTTAATCCTCACTCCTGCACTGGAGAACCCCTTGACTGACTGAGCGGGCTTGGTCATGGGCACGATGACCTCATCAGCTTTCCAGGGTAGGAGAAGGAAGCTTTCCCTCTTGATGCACAGGCAAGTGCCTGGCATTCAAACGGAGGGGCCTGGCAGTGAGCTAGGAGGAAGGGTCCTGTCTCTGTTGGATGGATGCACCTATGAAGGACTTTAGCTGTTTGTCCAGAACACACATGGCTACTGCTGAGGTTGCAGACCAAACATCCTTCTAGGCACACCCCTTCCGCTAGGCTAGGCTCTGTGATGGCCCTACTGTGTATGTTCGAGAGGCTCTTGGCTCTGAGGTACCTAGGCCATTGGGGGTGGGGTGGGGAAGGAAGAAGTAGGATCGTCAGCTGTTGGGCTATCCAAGGGGCCGTGTGGGTAGGGCTCAGCAGTCACAGGCTTGCCTACATATTCATGGGACATATATGCACACATATGTTCATGTGTATCACAGGTGTGGTTCAGCTTGTCTTGAGACAAGGTCTCTTACTGGACTGGAACTCACCTACTAGGCTAGGCTGGTGGGAGAGAACCCCAGGGATTCATCTGTGTTGGTGTTAGACACAAAGAATAATCTTGAGCCAGGCGTGGTGGCTCACGCCTTTAATCCCAGCACTTGGGAGGCAGAGGCAGGCGGATTTCTGAGTTCGAGGCCAGCCTGGTCTA
>NC_034609.1:8758243-8766378 GCF_900095145.1 Mus pahari
AAAAAAAAAAAACAAAAAACAAAAAACAACAGATCAGTGCAAAGGAAATGTAGGAATGCAGAAGGGGTCAGTCACTCGGGGCATCAAGTCCCAGTCACTGGGACATTAGTCCCAGGAAGGAAGTGGAGAAGGGGCTTTGTGTAAACGAATGTTTTACAGGTCAGAAAAGATGTCCATAAAAGTTTTACAAAGGGAATTTAAGGTGAGGAGGAGGAGTTATGGAATATTGGCCCTTGGCGGGTTAGCTATCTTTAATAGAAAAACTTTCTTATAATCTCTCCTTCTTTATTATTACATTTTCATTTTTTCCTTTGATTTCTCAGCCAACTCTGAAGTTTTTAGTAACCATAAGCTTTTGGTACAACAAGTGACGGTGGGTCGGGGGGATTGTTCGATCTTGATGAATCTCTGGCTCTCTAATAGAAGGAACTAATTATTCCATGTGTCTCTTTACCATGGCTTCAGGTGAATCTGTCTTTCCAGAGATGGCCCTTGGCCAGGAGATTGGACTAACTGGAATGTTAAGTCTGCACCCAAGCCAGAGACCAGAGGGGACATTCTCCTAACAGACCTTCACTGCTACTCCAACACCCCCTACCTCTAAAGAGGTCACCCTAAAACTGTTTAAGAGCCAGATCACAGATAAGAGCCTCAAATTATGATGGGCATATCTGGCCTCCAACAAGGATGAGGCTGCGGAGACTCCAGGACATGTCTGGATGTAGCTAGGAGAGATACTGGTAGGGTCTTTTTACCTTAAACCATCAGATCTTACCTCCTGTTTTTGTCATCCTTTCCATTATCTGAAGAGAGAGCCCTAACTTCCATTATGGAACTGGGACAATGACTTATGTGACTTCTTGCTGAGCAGCGGGGATCATGTATGGCAATCAGAGTTTCCCTCTGGTGGGATTATCTACCAGAACTTCAATTACGTAACAGCCAAATGTAGGGAGGAAAGGAAGGCCTTGACTGAGGCCTGGAAATAGATGCAAGGGAGAAGTGAAGAGTTGTTCATGCTATAGGTATCCGTCAGGGAACCAGGAGAAGTCAGGACACAGGACTCTTCATCGGAAATTCTCCATAATAAACCACATTAGGATCTCTTGATGGGCTCCCAACACCAGACTTCTGTAGGGCTCCTCATGGCTTTGGCCTCTATGGTTGTTATCCAGAGGGTCGAGCACGGGATCTGCTTTCAGACCCTTTGATGGCTGTTGGAATGTCTAGAATCAGTGAGTTCCCTCCCATATGGCTTCTGGATAGAGAAAAGAGATGTTTAGCTATAATTTGTGTTTTAGGTTAAAATAATGGTGAGTCTGTTTCTCTTGGCTGCAGGCAGGTGCTGCAGTAAGCCGAGGTCTGGGACACTACATCTGGGCTGCCTTTTCATTATCAAGATCAATGTGAGAAATAGTTGCTTAAATGGCATCCCATATAGGGTTAAGCCTGATTGCCGGGGAGTGTGACCCTTTGGATTGTTGAGGAAACATTTGGTTGTACTTTGTTTGTTTGGTTGGTTTGGTTTTTCGAGACAGGGTTTCTCTGTGTAGCCCTGGCTGTCCTGGAACTCACTTTGTAGACCAGGCTGGTCTCAAACTCAGAAATCCTCCTGCCTCTGCCTCCCAAGTGCTGGGATTAAAGGCGTGCACCACCACTGTCTGGCTCTTTCTATCTTTTAATCATGCCAGCCAAGGCCTCCAGGCTTGGCGACTGAACACCCAGGAGGTCTCTCGCCCAGTCTGGTACTTTTAACTATGAGGTGGTGTGAACTGTGAACATAAAGCTTGGGGAAGAACCAAACACTTCTAAAGAAAGTTAGGTTAGACAAGTGTTTTGTGGTTGTTGTTCTGTAAGTCAGTCCTTGTAATAGGAAGGGACAACCAATAACACCATTGATTTAAGCAGAAATTAGACACCAATGTATTGAACTTTGATCTTAGAAGTTTTAATATCATCTACATCATCTCTAAGTCTCATCTTTGACTTATCTTAAATAACCTGCTCAGATCATCGTAACTGCTGACGCTTCCTAGTTTTCTACTCCACTGGGAACATCCAGCAACTTTAATATTCATACACAAATCTTTCCTTTCTAAAAAAAAAATTCCATTTTGATATCTACATTACTTCCATTTCTATTGCTGTGATAAAATACCATGATTGAGATAATTTATAGGAAGAAGGGTTTATTTGGGCTTATGGCTCTAGGGAATAAAGCCCTTGGTAGCCTGATAGCAAGCGGCAGACATGGAGGCAGGAGCGGGACACTGCGAGCTCACATCTCACCCATGAGCAGGAAGCAGAGAGCAAACTTCACACGCAGAGAGGAGACTGTACACACTCAGCTCTTACCCCAGTGACTTACTTCCTTCAGCAAGGCTGTGTAGTAGGAGCCTGGAAAAGGCGGGAAGTCAAAGAAGGTGGTCTGGTCAGTGTGTGTGCAACACTGTGGTCTGGTCAGTGTGTGTGCAACACTGTGGTCTGGTCAGTGTGTGTGCGACTTCACCACACGTCCTGTGGACGCTCCATCCTCTTCCTCCTGTCTCATTCCAGAGAATTTTAGCATCTTTGCCTGGTAGCTTAAAATGCCCAAATGGGAGACAAGTCACAGCTATAGAAAGACACAGTTCCATTGTACTCAGGGCTCAGCCTTTAAGAAACTATTCCACTGAGCCAGTGTGCCAGTCAACTTCCTGAATGGAAACTTTGGTGTCTTGTCTCTGTTCAGAAAGGCTACAACAGCCACAGCTTCTAGACCTCCAAACATCTCCACCCACTGGGGGCTGATTGTCCAACTCTCTGAGCTGTCATTCAAACCACTGCATTCTACTCAGAGATACAAAATGGGATACTTAGCCCACTGTCTAAGTTCCCATAGTTTCCACACTTTCAATACTGTGTAAAAGTCCAAAGTCCAAAGTCCAAAGGCTTTTCTGAGACTCAAGACAATCTCTTAATTGTAACCCTTTGGAAAGTCAAAGAACAAATTACATACTTAACAACATACAATGGCATGGAATATACATTACCATTCCAAAAGGGAGGGACAGGGGCATAGTGAGAAAATAAAGGACCAAAGCAAGACTGACAACCAGCAGGGCAAACTCCAAGTCCTGCATTTCCCAGGCCAGTGTCAAAGGGCTTAGATGGCTGGATGGCTCTGTCCTTTCAGCTTTGCTCTCTCTCTCTCTCTCTCTCTCTCTCTCTCTCTCTCTCTCTCTCTCCCTCCCCTCCCCTCCTTCCCCCCATCTGGCTGGTCCCACTCCCTGGGTGCAGCTCTTCTTGGCAGAGGGCTCATGGTTCTGTCATCTCCATCTTCAACCGGGCCTTTACTTTTGCAGCTTTGTGGAGAGCCTTTAGAGACCGCTTGGCAGGAATCTGACATTGGCCAAGGACAAGGAAATGGGCTTCAGACAGGAAGCTGACAGTTGGGGCATGACAAGGAAGTAAGTTCAGGCAAGAATCTGATTTTCAGGTGGAACAAAGAAGTAGGTTTCAGGCATGAATACGACTTTGGGCTAGGACAGGGCAGTAGGTTCAGATATCTTTTTTCTTTTTCCAGAGACCAGGCTGTAGACCAGGCTGGCCTTGAACTCAGAAATCTGCCTGCCTGTGTCTCGCCCCAAGTGCTGGGATTTTTTTTTTTTTTTTTTTTTTTTTTGGTGTTTTTGAGACGGGGTTTCTCTGTGTAGCTCTGGCTGTCCTGGAACTCACTTTGTAGACCAGGCNCCAAGTGCTGGGATTTAAGGTGTGGACCACCACTGCCCCGCAGGTTCAGATATCTTGATCATCCTGATTAACCCCTTAGAAACAGTGGTTAGGGGATTTTGTTTATTGTCTTTCTTGTTCCTTGACTATTTGTGTTTATTGTCTTGCTTGTTCCTCATTGTACTGCCTGCTCTGCCACCTCTGAGTTCTAGAAAAAGCAGTTACTGGCTGCCAGCTAGGGGAGGGAGGGACTTGTTTGTGACTCTGATGAACTCTAAGTGCACCTCATATTACAGATGGATCATAACTGTTTCTATCACACAAGAATACACAGGCCAGTGTATTCCTTTTTTTTTTTGGGGGGGGGTTGGTTTTTGGTTTTTCGAGACAGGGTTTCTCTGTGTAGCCCTGGCTGTCCTGGAACTCACTTTTGTAGACCAGGCTGGCCTCGAACTCAGAAATCTGCCTGCCTCTGCCTCCCAAGTGCTGGGATTAAAGGCGTGCGCCACCACTGCCGGGCAGGCCAGTGTATTCTTGCATCTAGCTGTTGTAGATTCCTGCCGCCAGCAGTTGGTCTGGTACCTGGTATTCTGTCCTTTGGGTCCCAGCTGGGATCTGGGTTTTCCAAAGACTCTGCCCTAGGCTGGTGCTCACTTCGATGAGCTCTCCAAGCCTAGCTATCTCCAAGTAGCACCTTCCATCTGTAGCTGACTAGTATTAGACGATGGCTAGGAAACTCTTAAGCTCCCTCTAGAAGCCAGTATCATAAAACAAGATTGTCAAAATGAAACAAACAGAATCAGTCAGTCAATCAAATAAAAACCTCACCTTGAGATCTAGAGTTACCTCCTTAGTCTGATATTAAAACACATCGCCCTAAGGAGAGTCGGCTCAATGGTGAAGAGCACTGACTGTTCTTCCAGAGGTCCTGAGTTCAATTCTCAGCAACCACATGGTGGCTCACAACCACCTGTAATGGAATCTGATGCCCTCTTCTGGTGTCTGAAGACAGCTAGTGTACTCACATACATAAGATAAATAAATCTTAAAAAAAAAAAAAAATCTGCATTGACTTAGCCACGTGGTGGTGTACACTCAAAAGCCAGAGGCATGCAGATCTGTGTTCAAGGTCAACCTGGTCTACAGAGTGAGTTCCAGGACAGCCAGGGCTACACAGAAAACCAAACAACCCAAACCAAGGAAGCAAGCAAACAAACAGAAAACAAAAAACAAACAAAATGCATCAACCTAATGACCTGGAGAAAGAGCCTTTACTGTTATTTTCTCTTGGTTTCTCCTTCCCATGAGCCCATTAGACATCCAACACAGTGAAAACTAAAATGACAAAAAATTGGGACAAGAGGATTGGGTCATGTGGTTGTCTGTGGTGCAGGAAATCCTATGGGCCTGCTGATCTGAAGGTTTATGGGTGCTTCCCATAAAACTTGATATTTTTGGTTCCTTATGCCATGTGACTTTATGGGTGTTTATGTTGATTTGTGCTTTATGTCATGTGACTTTATTAACTAAGATGGCAGTGAAGTCATATGGTCGTCACCATCAAGATGATACCATTATGGTAGCAGCCGAGTCACAGGGCTATCTCCATCTTGATGACCTCGCTAGCCAAGAGAGCAATGGAACAAAATTACTCTCTTTAAAAAAAATTAAGGGCTGGAGAGGTGGCTCAGTTGTTAGGAAGACTTCATGTTCTTGCAGGGGGTCCAGGTTCAAGTTCTAGCACCTACATGGTGGCTTACAGCTGTCCATCAGTTCCTGGGGATCTGGTGCCCTCTTCTGACCACTATGGGTACCAAGCATGCACACGTAGCACAGACATACATGCAAATAAAACATTCATATAAACTGGGCAGTAGTGTCACACGCCTTTAATCCCAGCACTTGGGAGGCAGAGGCAGGCGGATTTCTGAGTTTGAGGCCAGACTGGTCTACAGAGTGAGTTCCAGGACAGCCAGGGCTATAGAGAAAAACCCTGTCTCGGAAAAACAACAACAAACAAACAAAACATTCATATACATAAAATAAACATTAAAATAAAAAGAGATCTTATTTTATGTATCAGAGTGTTTTCCTGTGTGTGTGTGTGTGTGTGTGTGTGTGTGTGTGTGCCATATATGTGCCTGATGCCTACAGAAGCCAGAAGAGGGTATTAGATCCCCTGGGTGCCCTAGAGATGGAGTTACAAACAGGTGTGAGCACCATGTATTGGTGCTGGGATCTAGATCTGAGACTTCTGAAAGAGCAGCAAAGCTCTTAACCAATGAGCCATCTCTCCACCCGAAGATGGGGGCTTTCTGCTGTGCTAATGTGCCCATGGCTCATCAGGACACAAATCCCTGTAGGATCCAAATGTGTTATACCACACACAGACCACATGTGTTCAACACACACACACACACACACACACATACACACACACACACACACACACACACACTGCATAGACACATATGCATATGTACATAGACAAAACACATATACACACTACATACTCATAACATATACATAAACACACATAAGCATATCTATACAACACATGCATACACAAATACCATATATACACATACAAACACCACAGATCTGTATATATTTGCTCATATACACACATATATGTACACAATACACATACCACACACACACATTCAACCATACATGCATATGTACTTACACATACATATAATGTACACCTAAAAACAATACTTGACACATACACAAACCACATACCTCTTTATACACACCCTACACACTATAGCATAGATAAACACACCACACATATAAACATACCCCACACATATGTATATACACATACACTCAGTACCACACACACCACCCATAAACACTACCCAAATAAAAACACCACATGTATATACACACACACACACCACATACACACACATGTTGTATGGTGTGTGCCTCTGAATGGCAACATTCCCTCCAGCATTCTCCTACACTGGGGCATAGAACACGCTCAGGCCCAAGGGCCTTTCCTCCCACTGATGTTCAACCAGGCCATCCTCTGCCACATATGTGGCCAGTGCCATGGGTCCCTCCATGTGTATTCTTTGGTTGGTGGTCCAGTCCCTGGGAGCCCTGGGGGTGGGGGTGGGGTCTGGCCTGTTGACACTGTTGCTCCCTCCATGGGGCTGCAAACCTCCTCAGCTCCTTCAGTCCCTTCGCCAACTCCTCCATCAGGGACCCCCAAGCTCATTTCAATGGCTGGCTGCAAGCATCTGCTTCTGTACTTGTCAGGCTCTGGCAGAGCCTCTCAGGAGACAGCCATATCAGCAAGCACTTCCCGGAGTTCACCATGACGTCCGGGTTTGGTGACTGTATGTGGGATGGATCCCCAGGTGGGGAAGTCTCTGGGTGGCTTTTCCTTCAGTCTCTGACAGATCTTTTTTGTTTTTGTTTTTGTTTTTGTTTTTGTTTTTGTTTTTTCCGATACAGGGTTTCTCTGTGTAGCCCTGGCTGTCCTGGAACTCACTCTGTAGACCAGGCTGGCCTCGAACTCAGAAATTCGCCTGCCTCTGCCTCCCGAGTGCTGGGATTAAAGGTGTGCACCACCACGCCCGGTTCATTTTTTTCAGGAAGCTTTTTTTCATTCTCATTTAAAAAGAATTATGATTTATGTGTGGGTCTGTGTACAGATGAGTGCAGTACCCAAAAAGGCCAGAGGAGGGCACTGGATACCTTGGAGTTGGAGTTATAGGTGGATGGGACTTGCCCAGCATCAGGCTGGGACCCAAATCCATAGCAAGAGTTCTTAACTGTTTTTAATTGGGTGAAATTAATTTACTATATTAAATTTAAATTAAATTTATTTTCTTAGTATGTGTGTGAGTGTCACACATGAGAAGGTCAGAGGACAACTTGTAGGAGTCGACTCTTTCCACCGCGGGGGTTCCTAGGGATCGAACTCAGGTCATCAGGCTCGGTGGCAAACCCCTAGGCTCACCTTTGCCCACCTTGCCTGCCCACATCATTTTTTAAAAAATTAAACCTGGGAGACATTATGTATTGAGCGACAACCCAAATCTCCATCTCTTAGGGGTTCCCAGCACATGCAAACATCCCCCCCCTGCACCAAGCCTTAACTTGTGGCCTCCAGGTTCATCATACCCCAAGCACAGAGCTACATTTTTGTGAGATAAGAAAGCAGCACAAATTGGCACTATGGGATACAGTGAAACCTTCCTAACTAGTATCAACCACTACAACTGTGCAAGCTCCTGAGAAACAGGGCAGTCAGTATCAACAGGGCCCTGTGTCAGAGTGTACACAGTATCAACAGGGCCCTGTGTCAGAGTGTACACAGTCAGTATCAACAGGGCCCTGTGTCAGAGTGTACACAGTCAGTATCAACAGGGCCCTGTGTCAGATTGTACACAGTCAGTATCAACAGG
>NC_034609.1:8766632-8770434 GCF_900095145.1 Mus pahari
ACAGTATCAACAGGACCCTGTGTCAGATTGTACACAGTCAGTATCAACAGGGCCCTGTGTCAGAGTGTACACAGTATCAACAGGACCCTGTGTCAAAGTGTACACAGTATCAACAGGGCCCTGTGTCAGAGTGTACACAGTCAGTATCAACAGGGCCCTGTATCAGAGTGTACACAGTCAGTATCAACAGGGCCCTGTGTCAGAGTGTACACAGTATCAACAGGGCCCTGTGTCAGATTGTACACAGTCAGTATCAACAGGGCCCTGTGTCAGAGTGTACACAGTATCAACACGGCCCTGTTCCAGAGTGGTTTTTCAAAAAGATTAATTTTAATTATGTGTCTGTGTGCATATAAGTATATGTATGTGTCAGTGTGCATGCATGCATGCGTGCGTGTGTGTGTGTGTGTGTGTGTGTGTGTGTGTGTGTGTGTGTGTGAATTTGAGGGCTGGCACGTTTGGAGAACATATCACTTGGACTGTAGTTACAAGTGGTTCGGTGCTGGGAACGGAACATTGGTTCCCTTTACCTCTTCAGGTCTAAACAGTTGTTTAAATCAGAGCTTTAAGTAAGAGTGTTGTGCTGCTTAGTTCTACAAACATTAAATTCCAGTAAAGGCCAGCAACTGTGGGCATGGTGGTGCTCCGTTTGCCAGGAGGATACTATGTCTGTGGCCACCCCAGGCTACATACCCTTTCTCCAAAACCGAAGACTGGAGACAACAGAGTGGAGCGTGCCTGCCAGTTTCAAGGCCTTGTTGGAGGTTATAGACAGCACACAAGCAGCTGAGCTGCAGAGAGTAACACAAACAAGCCAGGTTGGAGGGGCTGGCACTGTCTGAAGGCTCTCTGCTGGCGCTCTGAGCTGCAGGGGCTCCATCCTGGAGCTATTGTCTCCTGGCCAGCAGAACATCCCCTCTGACGTGGAGGAGGTGAGGAAGCACAAAGAAGCTGGTGACTCAGAGGCCAAGGCAGTGGTCCTGAGAGGGATGGCGTTCCAGGGGTGAGTCAGATGGCCACCAAGAAGAAGAGCAGAGGGACCAGATGGCTCAGAGGGTACTGGCACCTGCAGCCAAGAATCCACAGGGAATGAGAGAACGGACTCCTTCAAGGTGTCCTCTGATCTGGATACATAGTGCACTGTGGGATCCATGTCCCCCTTCTCTCTCCTCTCCTCTGTCTGTCTCTGTTTCTCCTCCCCCTGTCTCACACACAAATGGAATAAAATGTCCAAAAAACAATCTATAATATCAGCAAAGCCAGCTTTTTTCTTACGTTCTTCTGTCCCCTGTGTTGCTTGCTTGGAGTATTGCTCCTGAAACAAGCATGTCTTAAGTTGTATGCTTACCTACGTGACTTAGCCATGAGCCATACGCTTCAGTATGCGTTAAGCACCAACCCCACAAGCGAGTCCCCACGGGCAGAGGTGGCCCTGTCTGGGGAGGGTGGCTTCTTCAGGGGTTTGTTGTCAGTGGAGGAGGCTCCCCACAGAAGGCCAGCCTTTCCAGAGCTTCGGGTCCCTTTCAAAGCATCGTCTATTCTTCCCGCTGCCGCCAGGAGGCGCCCGTGTCTTCATTTGTTAAGAAAAGTAAAATTTAGGAAACAAAAAAATCACTGCATTAAAAAAAGAACAAAACAGGGGCTGGTGAGATGGCTCAGTGGGTAAGAGCACCGTCTGCTCTTCCAAAGGTCCTGAGTTCAAATCCCAGTAACCATATGGTGGCTCACAACCATCCGTAACAAGATCTGATGCCCTCTTCTGGAGTGTCTGAAGACAGCTACAGTGTACTTACATATAATAAATAAATAAATCTTAAAAAAAAAAAGAATTGTTAAGATAAAAAGCTGGCTGGAGGTCACGGTGCACACAGCTGATCCCAGTGTTTGGAAAGAGGAGGCAGGAGCGTGAAGGCCATTAAAAACAAACAAACAAACAAACAACAACAACAAAAAAAACACAAAAAACAGAATGGCTCAGAGGGTAAAGATATCCTGCTGTGAGTCAGGAGACCCAAGTTCCATCTCTGGGACCCACATGGCGGATGGAGAAAACGGACTCCCTGGACTTATCCATCAATTGCCACACATGGGCTGGAATATGCATCTATGTAGACAGGTGCACACACAAACACAATTAATTTACCAACACAATAGAAATTGGGTCGAGGAAAGGTCTCAGTGGGTAAAATGCTTGTTGTGTGATATTGAAGGCCATAGTTTCGAGGAAAGGTCTCAGTGGGTAAAATGCTTGTTGTGTGATATTGAAGGCCATAGTTTGGATTCCCAGCACGTACACAAGTCCTAGGGGTTGCATGTGATCGCTTGCCTATAATTCATCGAATTGTCTGATGAACCAGGGCAAACTGAGACACACCTCAATATATAAGATTAAGGAAGATACCCAGGCAGGGGTCTCTGGCTTCCAAATACGTGTGTGTACCGACACAGAATTGAACGTGCACACATTCTGCATACTCCCACAGGAAAAAAAAAATCACACTATTTAAAAGAAGCCACCTGACCAGGTGTAGTGGCAAAAGCCTCTTGGTGGGTCGCTCTAGAGGTTGGGCAGGAGGACCACAGAAAGGTCAAGGGCAGCCTGGACTTTGTCCCACAGATGGAGACACACAAAGCAGGAGCTGAAGCTGTGACTCGGGGACGCAACGTCCTGGCTTCCATTCCCAGCACCACATAAACTGGGCATGGTTACAACCCCTGCAGTGGCAGGAGGATCAGGGGTGGAGGGCATCAAGGACGTCTGTAGTATCATGTGACCAGCATTTCGGCCTAGCTCCAGAACACCTTCATCTGCTTGGAAGGTCAGCGAATTCAAACTGGTCCTGCAGTGGGGTGGCCACACCAAAGTTGTTCTGCCTGGTGGTGGAACCTTTTCATTTGATGGCTCTCATTTGTGTGCAAGCTGGGATGGGGAAAATTAACTAAATCAATCTTCAGTTTGCTTGTATACAGTTTTTAAAAAGTTGTTTCTAATTATGTGAAGGTGTGTGTGTGTGAATGTTCATACATCTCTCTCTCTCTCTCTCTCTCTCTCTCTCTCTGTGTGTGTGTGTGTGTGTGTGTGTGCTGGTAGGTATGTACACATAAATGCAAGTGCCCACAGAGGTCTGATCTGAGGTGTCGGGTTCTTCCTTGGAGATGGAGCTATAGACACTTGTGAGCCACCTCACAAGGCTTCTGGTACCCAAACTAGAGTCACATAGAAAAGCAGCCAGTGATTTTAATCGCTGAGCCATCTCTCCAGCTTCTTGACCTATTAGATAGGCTCTCATGTAGTCCATGATGGCCTTCAAACTTGTTACGTAGAGGAGGATGGCCTTGAACTCCTGATCCTCCTGCCTCTACCTTCAGAGAGCTGGCATAACAGGCATGGGCTACCACATGTGGTTTATGCTGTGTTGAGATAGAACCCAGGGCTTTGTGCATGCCGGTTGAGCACTCTGACAACTGAGCCACACCCCAGCTCCTCCTCCTCCTCTTTTTTTTTCTTAGAATGTGTTTTTAAAATTTTATGCATATGGGTGTTTTGCTTGCGAGTGCATCTGTGCACCACATGCATGCAGTGGCATCAGAGCCCCTGGATCTAGAGTTGCAGATGGTTGTGAGCTGCCAAGGAGGTGCTGGCAGTCAGACCCAAGTTCTCTGGAAGAGCAGTCAGTGCTCTTACCCGCTGAGCCATCTCTCCAGCACCCCCCCATCACTTCTTCTTCTTCTTCTTCTTCTTCTTCTTCTTCTTCTTCTTCTTCTTCTTCTTCTTCTTCTTCTTCTTCTTCTTCTTCTTCTT
>NC_034609.1:8770739-8775675 GCF_900095145.1 Mus pahari
GGGGTACTGGTTAGTTCATATTGTTGTTCCACCTACAGGGTTGCATCTACCTACAGCTCCTTGGGTACTTTCTCTAGCTCCTCCATTGGGGGCCCTGTGCTCCATCCAATTGCTGACTGTGAGCATCTACTTCTGTGTTTGCCAGGCACTGGCATAGCCTCACCAGAGATGCCATCACTTCTTAACTGAAAAACATTAATGTGTTTGTGGGGCTTAGTAAAATCTTTTGACACTAGTGTGCTCTTTGGCCTGGGGAAATCTGGCTAATTAACTCACTGTTACAGTTTGGAACTGGCATGTCTCCCAGAGCCTCACACTGAAGCTTTGGTTTCCACTGCAGCTTTGTTCAGACCCAGGGCCTTTCCTGTGAGCTCTCTCTATGGGCCTTGGCCAGGTGATGGGACTGCAGGGCTTTGTCTTCACCTGTGGGATCCACCCGTGGGTGAGGTCATCATTTGCTGGACCAGTGGGAGGTGGGAATCTAGTCACAGTCAGTGGATCCTTGAGCGTATGCTGTTGGGGACCGTGTCTCTTTCCCAACCCTTCCTTTTGCTCAACCTCCTGGCCAGCACTGTGAGGTGAACATCTTCACTCTGCCACACTGCTCAACTCACCACCAGCCCAGAGTTATGGGGCCACGTGGCCCTGGACTGAGATCTTGAAAACCCAGCTTTTAAACTGTTTCTGTTGTTTGTCACATGCCCATTGTCTGTCACACAGTTCCTCTTTCTCTGTCTGGAGCTGGGTTCCAGGACCCCACAGACACTCGGCAGATGCCCACACTTACAAGAAAAAAAAGTGACGTTTGCACATAACCTACAAATATCATCCTGCAGATTTCAATCATCCCAGACTATTTATAATGCCTAATGCAATGCAAATGATCTGTAAATAGTTAGACTGTATTCATTAGGGGACAATGACAAGGAAATCCTGTGTTCAGGACAGATGTGGCTTTTCTGTGCATTTCTGTCCTTGATTCATTGAGTCTGAATCTGTGAAAGATGAGCCTTTGAAAATGGAAGGAAGGTGGTCTGTATGTGTGGGTGTGTGTGGTGTGTAGTTTTAATTTTTTCAAACCTTTTAATGAAGATTATTTAATACTTTAACCTCTCTTTGTAGCCCACTGCCCAACAGAGGTAGCGAGAAAGAAAGGATACGGGGGAAGTGGACCTGTTTAGAAAGGTTCTTTGGAGCAGCTCTCATCTGTGTTGTCTGGAAACCTGTTCAGTTCACAGGTTAGCAATGGCAGCTTGATCCACTCACAGACACTTCATAGATGCACCAGCAGTCCAATTCGGTAGAGTCGGGATAGCAAACGTGAATCAGCAGAGATGGCACGACCTAGCAGAGACAGCCAGGCCTCAGCCTTAGCTCCAGTCAGCAGGAGGGACCAGGAGGAACAGCAGAAGTTCTCAGCTGTGCCTCTCTCAGCAAGATGGGAGACCCACAAGCTTTGCACAGCTGGCTCTGTCAGCAAGCCAAGCTCAGCCCCTGTCACTGTTCATCGAATCCTTTTTATACTCTCTCCAAGCATCATGTGTCCTCCGAGGGTCTTGCCTCAGCACATGTGTCTGTCTCAGCTGACATCACTCTGCCAGTCAGCCTGAGTCTGCGGAAGGGACAAGAATCTGCAGCACAGCACCAGGTTTTCGGTGTGTTTCTCTCTGTGCAGTCCTGACAAATGCAGCTCAGCTATGAAATGTAAGATGGACCAATACATGCATCATTAGCCAGGAATCCTTCAACACACATCCTTTCACATGCTTGCTTTAACAGAGCATCATTTCTCCTGTGCCTGCTTCAGCGGAACGTTCCTTCATGGGTCAGCCTTAGCCTTTCACCTGTTCATTTCAGCTAAATGTTCCTTCACATGTTTGTCTCGGCAAAACACCATCCAACCCACTTTCCAAAGAACCCTTAAGTTTCCACTTCAGTGGTGTGTCTGTGTGTGTTTAGTGTGTATGTGTGTGTGCTGTATGCATGTGTGTTGTGTATGTGTGTTGTGTATATATGTGTGTTATATGTATGTGTGTGTCTGATATGTATGTTACATATATGTGTGTCTCAGATGTATGTGTACATGTTGTATACGTGTGTGTATTGTATGTATGTATGTATGTATGTACATGGTATGTGTATATGGTGTATGTGTGTATGTGCTGTGTATGTGTATGTGGTGTCTATGTGGATGTGTGCTGTGTCTGTGTGGTGTGTGTTTGTATATGTGTAGTGTGTATGGGTTTATGTGGTATGTATGTATGTGTCTGTATATGTATGGTGTATATGTATCTCTGTGTGTGGTGTGTGTGAGAGAACACACAGGTGTTCTGTGGGGGTCACAGGACAATTTACAGGAGTTGTTTTTCTCCTTCCAGCCCATGGTTCCAGGGCCTGGAGACAAGTGCCTGTCCTGATTGGCCATCCTACTGGCCCGGAGGAAAATGACTTCATGCCTCGTTTTCCTCCCTTTCTTTCCTTTTTGAAAAAAAAAAAAAAAACCCGTATATTTCTTTATATCCATAGTAAGAATTACAAGATGATCAGTCAGTGTCGGACTTTTCCTGCAGCTCTGAGGTGGTGGCTGCTGCTCTCACACTGAGGTTCTGAGATCGGAGAGTGGGAAAGCCCAGCCTGCTTCTCTCCTCAGGATTTGTGTTTTCATTCATGTAGGGAATCCAAATGATTTCCCTTTCATTGAGAAGGTCTTCTGAGACCTCGCTTTACAGAACTCTGCAGGGTTATCCTATCACAGCACGGCTGGATGGGGAAACTAAGCCATATGTTCAACTCTAAGAGGGCCAGCCAGGAGAAAGAGAGGGACCCTTTGCATGTCCTGGGTATCACTTCTGTCACAAGCTCAAACACTAGTGCTCTTTGTAGGACACTCCCTGGTGGAAAGTGACATGTCAGGGATAATCTCCCCTGGTTGATTTGGAATGTACAACTAGAGTCTTACTATGTTGCCCAGGCTATCCTGAAACTCACCACCTTCCTGCTTCAGTCCCAGGTACTGGGACTCTGTGTGCATAACCAGTCATGCCATGGCCACCCCCAACCCACCCCAAGATGTCTTCATTCTGAGTCAAGAGCTCACTGGGCACCTCAGCCCTCCTCAGCCCCCCTCACCCCCCCTCACCCCCCCTCAGCCCCCCTCAGCCCTCCTTAGTCCTCCTCAGCCCTGCGACATAGTCTATTGCTCGTTGTCTTTTGGAACTTGACTATTCTGAGGAACTCATAAAATGGGAATCACGGGGGCCGAGCGTGGTGATTCACATCTACACTCATGAGACAGAGGCAGGAGGATCACAAAGTTGATTCTGTCCAGGTTATCTAGTGAGCCCCGCTTTAGTTTTTTAAATGGAAAGTTTTTGTGTGTGTGTGTGTGTGTGTGTGTGTGTGTGTGCGCTCGCGCGCGCGCGCGCGCGACATGGAGTGGAATGGAGGTCTTTCAGAGTGATGGTCTGTGGTGTGGAGGTGTTTGAGCCACAGGGAATGCAGGGAAGCATGACCTTCCCTCACTTCTGGGTTAGAGCGCCCACCATGGGACAGGAACATTTTCCAGGCTGCTGGGAAGCCTACAACCTGATTAGAGTCAGTCAGAGATGAGGCGGTCAGGCTCCCTCTGCCTACAGAGTCTTACAATGTGTCCTGTGGCTGTTCTGCCCTTGTTTGAACATCACAGATTGTGTCTACATAGCTGAGGATGGCTGCACTGCCACTATGTGAGCCTTGGAGTCTTTATCACCTTGGCTTATGAACTAGGGTCCACCATTAACCCCCAAGCCAGTGGCTTCAGAGACCATGCGGTTGCCAGGGCAATAGAAAGGTGATCGAGCAAGATTTACTGAGAGGTAAGGAAAGCTTGCTGCAGGAGGAGGGGCTGGAAGGAGCTGCAAAGCAGCAACGGGTGGGTGGCATCTTTTGTACCTTGGAAGAGACCAATTTGGTCCGGTCCTTATGTAAATTACTCATCCAGTTGGGATAAACTTGGTTGGTAAATTTGAATGTATAGGGGAGACTCTGCATCCGGAATTGGTCAAGAAAAGTGTGGAAGTAGGAAAGCCTGCCGAAGGGGCCAGAAGCTGGACAAAAATCACCACACGATACAGTGTAAGCCTGTGAGCTTGGGAACTAAGATCTGCAGCCACGGAACGCATCACAGCCTGCTCCCCACCAGCCTTTGCTCTTCTTGTTTCCTGGCCACTTCTCTCCCTTGGAACTTTCTGTTCAGCTTCTGATGTTTTGTAGTCTTCCAAACAGAGCAGCCAGCTGGGAAATAAACACACAGATCCAATGTGCGACGTCGGGCCATTGCACACTCAAACCACAATAGCTTTCAATATCTTCAAGGCCAGAGTAACATGTAGTGGTACACGCTGTGACTGCAGCATTTGGGAAGTGGAGGCTGGAGGATTGCCATGTGTTCAAAAGCCCAGCTGGGGCTATATATCAAAATCCTGACTCAAACACCCCCGTCCCCCATAAAAAAGTCAAGTCCCTTCTGTCAGGCCCAGGGTGTGACTCAGTGGCAGGATGACTGCCTAGCTTCTATGGACAAGGCCCCAGCCTCCATCCCCAATATGGAGAAAAAAGGCCAAGAGAGGTGGCATAGGTCTGTAACTCTAGCTCATGGGAAGCTGAGGCAGGACGACCACTAGTTGGAGGCCAGTCTGGACTTGTAGCAGACTTTGTCTCAAAAGCAACAACTCGGGGTGTGGTTTGAGAGAGATCTATAGTTAAGAGCTCTGGCTGCTCTCACAGAGGACCTGAGTCAGTTCCCAGCATGCATGCTGGGAGGCTCAAAGCCACTTGTCAGCCCCAGGGGATCTTGTTTTTTTTTTTTTTTATTATTATTTTCTTTATTTACATTTCAAATGCTATCCCGAAAGTTTCCCATACCCCTCCCCCCACCTCTGTTCCCCTACCCACCCAC
>NC_034609.1:8776050-8778703 GCF_900095145.1 Mus pahari
GGGTCCCTTCAGCAGAATCTTGCTGGCATGAGCATTAGTATCTAGGTTTGGTGGCTGATGATGGGATGGACTCCCGAATGGGGTACTCTCTGGATAGAAGAGCTTCTATTGCTGTGGTAAAACACTATGACCAAAAGCAATCTGCCTCACAGTCAATCGTCTAAGGAAGTCAAGGCAGGAACCCAGTCAGGAACATGGAGGTAGAAACTGAAGCAGAGCCGTGAAGGAATGCTGCTTACTGACTTCCTCACTCTGGCTTGCTGAGCCTGTGTTTTATATACTGCAACCACCCATATCAATCATTAAGTAAATGCCCCCCACAGGATTGCCTATAGGCCAATCTTATGAAGTTTTTGTTGTTGTTGTGGCGCCCTCATCTCAGATAAGTCTAGCTTGTAACAAGTTGACAAAACCAAAACAAAACAGGACAATTGATCCCCTTGTCAACCTGACACAAAAACACATCACTATTCAACTGTAACCTTTCCTTCCTTGTTTATCCCCAAGATCTCATATTTATCAATATCTCAACATAAAATACACAACACCTTTTAAAAAAAGATTTATTTATTTTATTTATATGAGTACACTTGTTGTAGCCCCCGAATTACTGATGCTAACTCTCTGCGGTTAATTGCCCTGCTCCTTGGAAGCCTCACCAAAGAGACTCCAGTGTTGTGTACAGATGGTTTGCCTCTGCATATTTTACCCGCATAAGCCCCTTCCCTTCTGTGGCAAGCGCAGCAGCAAGCGGGCAGCTGGTCTCTCCACTGAGTCCCCCTGCAGCAAGCCCGTGGCTCCCTCCCCTCTCTAGCTGAGGAAACCCAGCCCTGCCTTTAGAATGACACTGCCCGTAAAGCCCCCTTAATAAAACACCCCAGGGAGCCAGATGCTAGCTTGTGATGCCAGAATCTAGCCCTCCTTCCAATAAACTGCCACCAGCAGAGCTCTCCAGGTACCTGTCCTTGAGACCTTAACGAAATAACAAACTCAGAGGCTCGATGTTTAAATCTCGGAGAAAAGGTAATCAGGGATCATAGACAGTTATGGCAGGCCATAAAATCAGTCCCCAATAACCCCACAGCAGACACCCATCAATCCAGCTCTGCCGTTCACAGTGTGTGCAGCTTGTCACAGGCTAACTGTCCACTCCACAGCTGCCACAGCCCTTGATGATCATCCTGCAGTAATGATATCTCCAAAATGCTGGGTTTTCCACTGCACTCTGGCTACACCTTCGCCAATAGTCTCTCCTGGGCTCTGTTCAGGGATTCTGACCCTGCCACATGGTTCTAAGCCTCATCTTCTCTACACGAGTCTTCTCCTTCACCAGTGGCCTCTCCTGGACTCTCATGGTACCAAGCTTTAACTGTTCGCTGTGGTTCCTCATGTCTTCAAACCCAATACCACCTGGGAAGAAAACTCTTACATATTACCAAGTTCAGTTGCCAGCATAAGATGCAACTTTGGCTCTCTCTGGACCACAATTCCTATGTGCTTACCTTGAGGAAACACTTCCCGGAAGATTTCACCTCAATGATCCTGATCTCTTCTTAATCACAGCCTATTCTTTAGCCTCAACTGACCAGCACAGCAAAGGATTCACTTTAGTGGTTCTGATATTTGTCAAGCACAGCTGATTCTTCAGTACCAGAAGACTAGATCACAGGTTTTTAATTCAAAATGCTAAATGACCCCAATATAGTCTTTGAAAACTTCCTTCTGAAACTTCACCAGACTCCCATCATCTGTACTGCTTTTAGTATTACTATCTCCCAAAGTCTCACAGAAACAGTCCACTGAGTTCTGAGAACTCAATGGCTTTCCCAGCCCAAAGTTAAAATGCCACCAAAATCCTTCCAAAAATACATGGATGAAAGATCTAGCACAGCAACACCCCACTTCTGATACTGATTTCTATTTTCTCTGCTTCTTCAGGTGATTTTCCTTTGTGGCCACCTGTTTATTCAATCACTTCTATTGGGTCACTGTCTAATTGTACCCAGTCTTTCCCCATTCTTTATCCTCCTGGTTTCACCCTCTGCCACTAGATAGGAAAGAAAAGACAGAGGGGAGAGAGAGAGAACTGTGCATCTTTCATACCCCAACCAGCCCCCTGAACAGTCTACATGTTGCCTATCAGGGCTTTAGCATTTACATACTCTCTGAAAAATTCCAAGAATTCCAAATGTCACACAATTGCAGAAAGTATCTGCAGCTGGCAAAGCCATGCCTTTGCTAGGGCAGGAAGCAAAGCATAGTCAGCTGCTTCAAACATTCAGAAGCAGCCCCATGTCCCCACACCTGAGATTAAAACAAAAACACATTCTTATAACATTTCTGTGCTTTTTACAGAAACCAAAGTCCCAGAGTTCTCACGATGGGCTTTGGTGATTGACCCGCATGGCCCAGCTGCTGCTTGACAAAGGTTCAGAATATCCACATGGAGGATCACAGTTCTCTGGCATCGCTTTACACACATCTTTGATGACTCTCACTGTGCATTATGGGAAATTCCTTATGCTTTTTTTTCCTTTGGAAATTTTTTTTTGTTTGTTTTTTTCGAGACAGGGTTTCTCTGTATAGCTCTGGCTGTCCTGGAACTCACTCTGTAGACCAGGCTGGCCTTGAACTCAGAAATCCACCTGCCTCT
>NC_034609.1:8778983-8781459 GCF_900095145.1 Mus pahari
ACTCACTCTGTAGACCAGGCTGGCCTCGAACTCAGAAATCCACCTGCCTCTGCCTCCCAAGTGCTGGGATTAAAGGCGTGCACCACCACTGCCCGGCTACTGTTTTTGCTTCAAAGAAAAATACTAAAATAAAGTTGATGACCTCTTTCATTCTGGATGTTGAGAAACAGGGATAAAACAGGTTAAAAACAACCTTTGAAAAGATCATACACATCTTGGAATCATTAAATCTGCTTTCACTGTTGCCTGTGGCTGAGCTATTATGCAGACACAGAGAAGAAAAGGTGTAGCCATTTTTCAATAAACTAGCTACACTGTTTCAACCTCAGATGATCTCGCTCTGCTTCCCTCACTTACTCCACACCTCCTCTTTGGGGCCTGAACCCCACTGCAGCTGGACTCCAGCAATTAATAAATCAGGAGGGTCATCAAATTGATCACCTAAAGTCACTGCCTGAGTTATCCTGTTAAGATATCGTGGTGGTCTGAATAAACATGGCTCCCATAGGTCCATATGGAGTGATATTATTCGGAGGCGTGGCCTTGTTGGAGTAGGTGTGGCCTTGTTGGAGGAAGTGCATCACTAGAGGATGGGCTTTGAGGTCTCAGAAGCTTATGCTAAGTTTACTGGCTCATTGTCTCTGTAGACTCCAAAATAAATTCAAGACCACCCAGCCCCTCCCCCCTCTGAAGGGACTTTCCAAACTATACTAGCAGGCCAGATAAGGAAGCTGGTCGACTAAACAATGTTGAACAAACAAACAAACAAACAAACAAAAAACCCCCATAAGGTCAGGTGGAGTGACTACCAGGCCAAAGATAGTCACCCCATGCACACCAAGCAATGCCTGAAAGGGTCACTTGCTACACCAATGAGAATCAGCCAGCTAGACCTGTTGCCTAAATCAGCCCCTGATAAGGTATAAAAAGTGTGTTTGTTCGTTCAGGGTCTTGCCTGCATGCTGAGGGGCCCCAATGCGTTGGATCAATAAAAAACCTCTTGCAGTTTACAGTGATCTCGATCTCTGTGGTCTTTATGAGTGAGGGTCTTTTGGCGAACTCCAACATTTCTTTCTGCTGGCTTCAGATTAAGATGAGAACTCTCAGCAACTTCTCCCGAGCCATATCTGCCTGCATTCTAACACGCTTCTGACTGTGGTGATTATGGGCTAAACCTCTGAACCTGTAAGCTATCCCCAATTAGTGTTTTTCTCTATAAGAGTTGCCATGATCATGGTATCTCTTCAGGGCAGTAGAAACCTAACTAAGAGAAGTGAAAAAAATCCCTGTTATCAAAATTTTCATTAATTTAAAAACCTATTTCCATGCTTTCTGTCACCTTGCCACACTGCATGAACACCATCAGGGTCATTACACATTCTCTTCTTGTAAGAAGCTGGGATGTGAACCGAGTACTCGCCCCTTCTGCTTAATCTTTGGCACTGTTTCCCCCCCCCCCTCAAAAAAGCTTGCTTGATCACTATATAGTTTTTCAAAATATAAACTGTCTTCCATGGCTGGTCTCTGTAGGATCTCCTGTTTATATGATAAAAATCCTTCTGTACATAGTGAATAAGGCAATAATTGTAATATTTTATTTGTACAATGTGGTGGTTTGAATAAGACCTGTCCCTATAGGCTCATATATTTGAATGCTTAGTCAGCAGGGAGTGGCACTGCTTAGAATTTTTAGGAGGTGTGGCTTTGTTGGGGTAGGTGTGGCCGTGTTGGAGGAAATGTGTCACTGGGGATGGGCTTTGAGGTTTCAAATGTTCAGCCCACACCCAGTATCTCTCGTTTCCTGCTGTCTGCTGATCCCGATGTAGAATTCCCAGTTATCTCTCCAGCATCATATTTGCTTATGTGCTGCCGTGCTTCCTGCCATGGACCGAACCTTAATTAAATGTCTCCTTTATAAGAGTTGCCATGGTCATGGTGTCTCTTCCCAGCAACAGAACATTGACTAAGACACACAACTTCGGGGCTGGTGAGATGGCTCAGTGGGTAAGAGCACCTGACTGCTCTTCTGAAGGTCTGGAGTTCAAATCCCAGCAACCACATGGTGGCTCACAACCATTCGTAACAAGATCTGACTCCCTCTTCTGGAGTGTCTGAAGACAGCTACAGTGTACTTACATATAACAAATAAATAAATCTTAAAAAAAAAAAAAAAAGACAGACAACTTCAGGAAATTCAAGCCAGCACGAGGTCATTTCTTGGTGTATAAGCTGGTAGCCCAGAGTGTTCTCCAGAAAAATTGCCAAAGTGCCAGCACTTCCTGAAGAAACAACATTTTTTTTTTTTTAAAGATTTATTTATTTGTTATATGTAAGTACACTGTAGCTGTCTTCAGACACTCCAGAAGAGGGCATCAGATCTTGTTAGGGATGGTTATGAGCCACCATGTGGTTGCTGGGATTTGAACTCTGGACCTTTGGAAGAGCAGTCGAGTGCTCTTACCCACTGAGCCATCTC
>NC_034609.1:8781809-8792729 GCF_900095145.1 Mus pahari
GAGACAGGGTTTCTCTGTGCAGTCCTGGCTGACCTCAAACTAAGAAATCCGCCTGCCTCTGCCTCCCAAGTGCTGGGATTAAAGGCGTGTGCCACCACTGCCTGGCTCAAAAAATGTTTTTAAAGGCTGAAAAAACTTGTCCTCACAGAGCTAGAGCCCCTCACTGGATGCCGGGTAGATGCTGGCACTGGGCCTCCCATCTGTGGGCACAAGTCTCTGCTTTTATAGGTCCTCAGGCTGGGGTGTTTACAGCAGCAGAAAACAGATTGAGGCAGTCCCTATGGAAAGATGACTTAGCAGCCCTGGGAGGTGACTGTGAACTTGGGAGAGGACTCAGACAACATAAGAAGGCAGGCTATTTTTAGCTGGAGCATGTGTGGGTGAGAGGACTCCAAGCAGAAAGAAGAAAAGAGTAGGAACAGAAGCCTGGGGACCCTTTACTGAGTGGAGGATTGGGGGGGAGGGATGGACATGTTGAGTAGAAGAGAGGAGAGTGGCTGTCACCCAGGGCTGCCAGATACCAGAGGGCAAAGAAGTCGTCCTTCCTAGTTTTTTATTGTTTTGTGGAGGTGGTAGCATGTATACCAGGCTGGTCTGACACTTGCTATGTAGCCAAGGATGAATCTCAACTCCTTCTGATCCTCTTGTCTTCACATCTGGTGCACTGGGCTCACAGGCATCTGCCACCATTCCCATTATGCAGTGCTGGGCATAGAACTCAAGGCTTCATGCACACGGAACACGAGCTCTGCCCAGTGAGCCACACATCTCAGCTCATGATGCCCTCCTCTTTTTTGTTGTTGTTGTTGCTTGTTTGTTGAGTCTCCTGTAACCCAAGCTTGTTTTGAACTCCTGCCTTCTCTTGCCTCTGCCTTCCAAATACTGGGATTACAGATCTAACCATTGTGCTTAACCCTTTCTTTGCTTTTAAAAACAGGCTTTCAGGGCCATGAGATTGTGAAGAGGGTAAAGGTGCTTATTGCTAAGCCCGGTGGCTCAAGTTCTATCTCTGGGTAGAAGAAGAGAACCAGTTCCACAGGCTGTCCTATAGCTTCCATATGTGTGCTCTGGCATGTTCATGTGTATGCACGTGCTGTTTGGACAGCTCTATTTTTGGCATTTGGCAGTATTCCCTGCCCACTATCTTCAGTACTGCTCCTCCCATGACCAAGAACATGCCAAGAAGCAACTTAAGGGGCTGGAAAGCCAGCTCAGCAGTTAAGACGCTTGCTGCTCCAGAGGACCTGGGTTCAATTTCCAGCACCCAAGTCAGGTGGCTCCTAACTGCCTATAACTCCAGCTCCAGAGGTTTGGCCTCTGGCCTCTCAGAATACTTGCACACAAATGGTGTGCCTGCACACACACACACACACACACACACACACACACACACACACACGTATAGACCTGTACACCTAAATAAAAATTTAAAAAGAGGAAGGGTTTATTGGCATTTACGGTCCAAGCAAACAGTCTGTCATGGAGGAGAAACTGAGAGGAACTGGTTACATCGTATACCACACAGGTTACTTTGTATCCCCATGCAGGGATCAAAGAGTGATCAGGAGATAAAGCCTAGCAATAACATCTCAAGACCTCCTAGTAATGTGCTCCCAGTAATGTGCTCCCAGTGACATGCTAACTCCAGGAAGACTCCACTTCCCAAAGGTTCCTTAACCTCTCCAGATAGCACCACATATGGGACCTGAGTGTTGAAAGATAGTGCCTAAGGGTAACTTTTTTTTTTTGGGGGGGGGGATTCGAGACAGGGTTTCTCTGTATAGCCCTGGATGTCCTGGAACTCATTCTGTAGACCAGGCTGGCCTCGAACTCAGAAATCTGCCTGCCTCTGCCTCCCAAGTGCTGGGATTAAAGGCATGTGCCACCATACCTGGCTCCTAAGGGGGACATTTTACATCTATACCACAACACCCTCCACTCTGTCCTGTCCGTATATCTCCTTGTATCGAGGTCCCTTTCCTCTGGGCCTCATTAGTAGCCCCAGCTGTCCTGGAACTTACTATGTAGACCAAGCTCTAGATCCACGTGCCTTTGTCTTTTGAATGCTGGGATTAAACGTATATGCCACCATACCCAGCACCCAAAGACATTTATTTGAAACAGCCAAAACTCCGGGACTGGGCTGAAGTGGAAACTTAAGGGTTCTTTGGAAAGTCAGTTGGATGGTGTTTTGCTGGGGTGAACATGTGAAGGAATGTTTCGTTAAGAGAGTACATGTGATATTTGTCTCTCTGGCTCTGGGTTTCCTCATTCAATGTGATCTTTTTAAGTTCCACCTGTTTACCTTCGAAGTTCATGACTCTAGTTTTCTTCACAGCTGAGTAGTATTGCACAGTGTCTATGGACCACGTCTTCATTACCCATTCCCCAGTCATAGGAAATCTACACCGTCTCCAGGGCCCAGCTACTGTGCTGAGAACAGCAATGGGCATGGCTGAGCAAGCACCCATGGGGTAGGATGTCCAGTCCTTTGGGCAGAAGTCAAGGAGTAGTACAGCTACATCATACAGTAGATTTATTTTTAGCTGTGTTGAGAATTCGCCCCACTGATTTCCATAGTAGCTGTACCAGTTTGCAATCCCCACACAGCCCCCATCATTTATTGTCAGTTGCTCCTTTGTTCTTTTTACTCTGACTAGGATAAGGTGAAATCTCAAAGTTGTTTTGATTTGCATTTTCCTAATTACTAGAGATGGTGAACATTTTTTTTGAGATATTTCTTAGACATTTTTTCCTCTTTGTTTAAGACCTCTCTGTTTGGGTGTGTCTTAGTTACTGTTCTATTGCTGTGAAGAGACACCATGGCCAAACCAACTCTTATAGAAGAGCATTTAATTGAGGAATTACAGTTCAGAGTATTATTGTTACCATGCTGGGAAGGGAAGCATGGCAGTCGACATGGCAGGATGGTGCTGGAGCTGGGAGGACATCCTGATCTGCAGAGAGGGAGAACTGTCTGGGCTTGCCATGGGTTTTTATTTTTATTTTTTTTAAGATTTATTTATTTATTATATGTAAGTACACTGTAGCTGTCTTCAGACACTCCAGAAGAAGGCACCAGATCACATTACAGATGGTTGTGAGCCACCATGTGGTCGCTGGGATTTGAACTCAGGACCTTCGGAAGAGCAGTCGGGTGCTCTTACCTGCTGAGCCATCTCACCAGCCCGCCATGGGTTTTTGAAACATCAAAGCTCACCCCCAGTGATGCACTTCCTTCAACAAGGCCACACATACCTCGTAATCCTTCTAACCCTTTCAAATAGAGCCACTCCCTGGTGACCAAACATTTAAATATAGGAGTCTACTTGGGGAGGGGCATTCTTTTTTAATACTTTATTTATTTTTATTTTATGTGGTTTGTCTGCATGTATTATGTCTGTGTGAGGGTCTGAGATCTTGTAGTTAAAAGATAGGTGCGAGCTGCCATTTGAGTAATGGGATTTAAATCTGGGTCCTCTGAAAAAGTAAACAGTGCTCATTTGGCTTTTTGAGTTCTTTCTACATATTGGATCCTTTCTGTCAGATGTGTGGCTAGCAGAGACTCTGAGATTCTGTGGGACTCTTCTTCCCCTGGTTGGTTGCTTTTTTTTTTTTTTTTTTAGCTGTGCAGGAGCTTTCTAGTTGCATGTCAACCACTGTCAATTGTTGGCCTTACTTCTTGGGCAGATGGAGTTCTATTGAGGAAGTCCTTCTTACATGCCCAAAGCATTTTAAATGTAAGTTCTGAGGCTTGGACTCAGGGCCTCGTGAGTGTGTAGTGGATGCTTTATTAGCTGAGCTGTCTCCCTAGCTCAGTTTTGTTGTAAGGTAAAGACTTACTCTGTAACCAAGGCTGTTTTGGAACTCATTATATAGCTCAGCTAGCCTTGACCCTTCAATAATCCTCCTGCCTCAGTCTGCCTTTGATATTTTTTTTCCTATAAAATTGTAACATTTGCTTTTTTTTTTTTTTTTTTTTTAACCTCTCTGTGAAAATACCGGACAGGAAGGGATCTCTGGGCTCATGGTCTCCTGAAACACAGTTCACAAGACTGTTGAACTCCGTCTCCAGACACAGGAGTGGAGGAGCCTGTTGGCATCAGGGTAGATCAGGAAGCAGAGACATGACTGGACTGTCTTTAATACCTACCCCAGCAGTCCATGTCCATCATCTGGATCCATGCCCCAAGGGTCATACAGCCTCCCAGGACAGTGCTGTCAATCAAGGAACAGGTGTTGGAACACATGAGCCTGCAGTGGCTGTTCACACTCAAACCACGCAAACACTCTGGTGCTGACTCTCACATGAGGCAACAGGAGCAGGGTTTGCATGCTTGACTCCCCAGCTATCTGTCCAAGGGAAGTTTTTTTTTTTTTTTTTTTTTTTTAGAAGGTAAAGCCCAGCATCTGACCAGGAGCAAAGGCTCCTCAGAGCAGGAGACAGGTGTCTGGCCCTGCTTTGGAAGGTGCCATGTTTCCTGTCATCTGCTTCCCATAGCGCCTGTCTATGGAGCTATCTTGGTTTTGGTTTTCTGTTCTTTTTCCTCTTTTCTTTCCTTTTCTCCCTCCTCCTTCCTCCTCCCTTTCCGTCTTTTCCTTTTCCTCATCTCCCCTCTTCTTCCCCCTCCTCCAGTTTCTGGTCTCAGAAAATCCTCAGCCTCCTGAGTGGCCAGCACCCCAGGCACCACCCGCACATCTGTATCTGCCAGGTATTTTCACCCAGAGGCACTTGGCATCCCTGGGCATCTAGCTCTGGGAAGGTGAGCCCTGCCTCTTCTACTTACCTTCAAGTGGTGATTAGGTCTTTCTAATGGCCTGCCCACAGGAACAGAGAGCTCCTGGGCTCCCAGAGGATCTGGGGGTGTATATTTATCTGCTTCTCTCATGGGAGGCATTTGCTGAGAACCTAACAGCTGCTATTAGGTGGTAATGATCTCAATTCCCTAAGCAACATGGCAATCAACAAATAAGAGCTAGCGGGGTTTTCCCTGCCAGCACTCACAGGGGATGCACTAGCTCTCAGCCTCTGCATGCTGAGGACCAGAGGGTTTAGACACAGAACCTATGCTGGTCAGGTTAAACCCTCGGATTGCAATCCCTTTGATTTCATCAGAGGGTTGAGCAGATTGCATTCTTAGGTTGCTGAGCTTTATAAAAGCACCAGGAAGAAGTCTGCTTTTCTCCACGTAGTAACAGTTTACCTTCTATGTACTAAATGGCTGCCATGCTTCTTTTTCTTCTTCTCCTTCTTCTTCCTCCTCCTCCTCCTTCCACCTCTTCCTCTTCCTCCTCTTCCTCTTCTTTCTCCTCTTCTTTTCCTCCTTCTCTTCTCCTTCTTCCTCTTCTCATCTTTTTCTCCTCTTCTTCCTCCTCCTCCTCCTCCTCCTCCTCCTCCTCTGCTTGTGGACGTTGTACATCGTGGTGCGGAGCCTAGTGCGCACCACGATGTACAACGTCCACAAGCAGAGTTCCAGGACAGCCAGGGCTACACAGAGAAACCCTATCTCAAAAAATCAAAATACCAAAAAAAAAAAATAAATAAATAAATAAGGCTATAAAGAAGATTTCTCTTGGTCAGACTGGTGAACTTCTGAAACAGAAGACTCCAAGAGTTAACTGTTGTCATGTGGTTTCTGTTGTTATTTGGCGCTGTGTTTTCTGTTGTCACACTGACTCTGTGTCTTGTCTTGTGGATGTGCCTGTCATTATGTATTCTTACTTGAGGGTGACCGGATAGATGAATGACAGGATTAATAGCTCTTCCAAAGGGCACTCCTAAAACGGCAGAGTGAAGGTACACTATGTAAGGATCAGGAAAATAAAGTTGCCAGTCTCCCTATGGACTATGTGGTGGTTTGAATAGGTATGGCCCCTATAGACTCATGCATTTTAATGTTTGGCCCATAGGGAGTGGCACGGTTAGGAGGTATCGCTTTGTTGGAGTAGGTGCGGCCTTGTTGGAGGAAGTATGTATTTGGGCTTAATGGGTTTTGAGGTCTTCTTTGCTCAAGCTCCAACCGGTGTGGAACATAGTCTCCTTTGTTGCTTGCAGATTAAGATGTAGAACTCTCAGCTCCTTCTCCAGCACCATGTCTGCATAGATACCACAAAGATGATAATAGACTGAACCTCTGAAACTCCAGTTAAATGTCGTCCTTTATAAGAGTTGCCATGGGGGGGGGGGGCTGGTGGGATGGCTCAGTGGGTAAGAGCACCCGACTGCTCTTCAGAAGGTCCGGAGTTCAAATCCCAGCAACCACATGGTGGCTCANAACCATCTGTAACAAGATCTGACGCCCTCTTCTGGAGTGTCTGAAGACAGCTACAGTGTACTCACACATAATAAATAAATAAATCTTAAAAAACAAAAAAAGAGTTGCCTTGGTCATGGTGTCTCTTCACAGCAATGGAAACCTTAAGTAAGCCAGAGACAGGGGCTTTTGCTGCAATTGGCCTGACCATACTTTTGTTTGGAGAAATGTGAATTTTGGAATTTTGGATTAGAAAAGCAGTGGGATGCTTTATGGGCTTAATGGACCATTCTAGGGGGGGACAGGAAGATATTGGGGCTGAGAGGTGATTTGGATTTTGGGGACCTGGCTCAAGAGGTTTCAAAGAAGAATTTTAGTATGTGGCCTAGAAACTGTTGTGATATTTTGGCTAAGAATGTGGCTGCTTTTTGCATTTGTCTGAGGCTAACGTGGAGCGTTTTGGATTGCTTGGCAAAGGAAATTTCAAAATAGCCTATTATAGACTCTGTTGTGTGGTAACTAATGTTTTAGCAAGCTGAGCAAGGGAAAAAAAAAGTATGGACCAAGGATTAAAGGGGCACCAAGGAGTAGAATGGAGCTAAAATCTTTTAAAAGGATATAAAGAGGTTAAAGATATTGAATGGAATTAAGGGGGTGGTGATCTCTGAGCTCCCACCCAGCTAAACTTCCATTTTGTGAAGTGGAACTAAAGAAAAGCTTAGGTCTAGGTGTGGTGATATGCTCCTTTAATAGCAACACTTAACCCTTTAATCCCAGCACTCAAAGGACAAAGGAATGCAGATCTCAGCCTAGACTAGAGAGCAAGATCCAGGACAGCCAAGCTTAGACAGTGAAGAAGAGAATTGAAACAGAAACCTGGTGAAGATGTAATCGATCAAGGGACCATGCTCCAGTCCCAGCAAGCAGCAGAACTTGGCAGCTTCTGCCATGTGGTTCTTGCTTTAAAATCAAGGATGTAATTTCCCTCTGTGACTAGGAAAAGCCACTTAGCTCAGGAATGTGTCAAGGGTGTCCTTGCATGGAGGCTCAGAGAGGCCATTGAGTGAAAAGGTTTATGGAATCTCCCCCTGTGACTAAGGAAAGTTGCTGAGGCCAGGTGTCCAATACAGGTGTTTATGGCCCCCATAGACTCATGTGGTTGAATGCTTGGCCTGTGGGGAGTGGCACTATTAGGAGGTGTGGCCTTATTAGAGTACATGTGGCCTTGTTGGGGGAAGTGTGTCACTATGGGGGCAGGCTTTGAAGTCTCCTATGCTCAAGCTCTGCCTAGTGTGGAACACAGTCAGTTTTTGCTGCCTGTGGAACAAGATGTAGAATTTGCAGCTCTGTCGTCTTTAGCTTTTCAAAACCTACTTTAAATAATGGTTCTCAAATGCTTTAACCTCCCTTCTAGCCCATTAGGATATGGGGAAGTAAACCTCTTTGGAGCAACTCCAATCTGCATTGTCTGGATATCAGCAGTTCAGTTCATATAGATCAGCAGTGGCAGCTCCATCCACTTGCAAACACACTTCATGAATCAGCAATGGCAGGTTGATCCAGAAGAAACCTCGAGACTCTGCTGTACGCTGTTTAGAAGGAGTTCCTTAGGGGCCATTTCAGTATCCAGTTGTCAGGACGCCAGCAGTCCAGTGGCCTCTGCTGGATCAGCATGAGTCAGCAGGAATGACCAGGACCAGCAGGGACACCAGGCAAAGTCTCTGCCATGACTCTCTCAACAAGGTGAAAATCAGTGAAGGCAAGGCTTGAGAACAGCAGAGTATTACAAAGCAAGTTGTCACTGTCCATTGAGTCCTATTTATACTCCCTCCAAACATCACCTGTTGTCTCTCCGGTCTTGTCTCAGCAAAATGCCATGTGAGTCTATATTAGCAAAACTCCACTAGAGTCTATCTCAGCTGACCTATCCAGAAACTTCTACTTTGCTCTGCCAAAGTTCACAGAAGCAGCAAGAAGCCGCCAGTACGTTTTTGGTGCATTTCTTTCTGTGAAGTCACAACAAATGATGACCAGTAAGGAGTGGCAAGGCTTATCAGTACCATCAGCATTGTCCACCATCTGTTGGGTTACATTTATGTTCCTTCTTCACATCGTGTGTCCTTTTATGTGTTTGCTTTAGCAAAACATCCTTTCACCTGTGTCCCCCAGCAAACCATCAAAGAAACTAGAAGTTTCCACTTGACAGTTCCTTCTCCTGCACCGTATCTGCTTAGATGCTTCATGCTTCCCACCATGATGATAATGGACTGAATCTCTGAAACTGTAATCCAGCTCCAATTAAATGTTTTCCTTTATAAAAGAGTTGCCTTGGTCATGGTATCTGCTCACAGCAATGGAAACCCAAACTATGACAGACTGTATTCACAAATAGAACTTCAAATAAGATTTTTTTATTTTAAACTGTTAAAGATTAAGCTTTAATATGTTCAGAACTTTGTTTGTAGTCATGCCAGTATTAAAGTGATTAATTATAGGAAAAAAACCCTTTATTTAGCCTCCTGTATATTCTTCCATGGTATAGCCTAAAGCAAGTAACTAAAAACAATCAAGGGTTGTTTAACTCAGATACACTTAATAGATAATGGCCCTCAAACTTGTCAGAGATGTGCTGGATATGACATTTTAGATGTTTAAATTCACTATGACAGAGACTCCTAGCAGTGACCACAAAGTCTCCAAGAAGATAATGGAGCACAATAACAAAGACTCCATCCGGATTGTGGTAACACTAACCATTGGGAAAGACTGCCTCAATGTCTCACCTGCTGCCAGGACCCAGCCCAAACTGTGGACAAGCAGGACACCAGAGAGTTGATTGTCCCATTTCATCTAGACAAAGTGAGGTCAATCTCCCCAAGTTCCTCATCTATAGGAAAGTTTCTCAAAATCTTCTAGGCCTGGTGGCCAGAGACTGATGCTGTCCTGGTCCCTCTGCCTCCAACTCCAGGGACCACAGGAGCCTGGAAAGACTGTCTAGGAAAAGGACTAGGAACTGGTCTTTGTCATTGTAAGTGATACAGAGGCCATTTGGATTATACTTCTTGCTATACTTTATCCTCCTCAGATCTCTGGGCATTGATGGTTAGGCTATCTGCAGCTTTGTCAGCTCAGTGACAGACTGCAACCAGCTCCTCCCTCCAAGACTGCAGCCAGCTTGTTAGTTCATCTGAAGCTACTAAGAAAAGGCAGACAAGTTTGTCTTGCTCACACACTTCATATTAAAGTATACACAGCTTTTAGGTATAACTTTTCACTGAAGAAACATACCTTGCAATGACCATTCTCAGCAATAACTACTTGTGTCTGTTAAATAATTAAATGAAAAGAAAAAGGTTTAAAGTCCATACAAATTCCAAGGGTCTAAGAAAAATCTTTTAAAATATAGAAATTTCTGAGGATATAAAAGCTTGAGTAATTTTTTAGCATCTCAAAAATGATTTAATGTGGGACTGTGAAAGACAACCTCTTTTCTGATTGAGCTAGGTTTAAACCCTGGAGACCCAGCAGATAACTCTACAAGGAACGGAAGGAAGGTTGCCATGTTCCCAGACACTAGGCTCCTGACACGAGACCCCAACTCCATAATTCTGTGGCCATCAGTCACATTGGTCAATGCCCCAAGCCCCTGGTATTCTGTCCGGACTCCACCCCCACAGTTACCTGGCGATAGCCGGGTATACTCCTCTCCATGGTTACCTGGCAACAGCCAGATAGGCCTGGCCTACTATAAAAGCAGCTGCTTGCCTCCTCCTCTACTTCTCTACTCTCTCCCTCTCTGCCTTTCTATAATAAACATCTTAAAACCGTTGACTGCCTCTTCTCATTGGGATCCACCGTGTTGGAGCAATGGATCAGGCAGACCCTTGTCTAAAGAGCTATGTCTAACCTTCTGCGGATGGCCTCTCTGCATTCCCAGATAAGATTGCCAAGCCAAGACAGCCACCAAGCAAGACAAGGAATCTGCTCCTTGCGGGACCCAGCCGGAGCTCTTTCCTCCTGCCCTTTTCCCCTTCGGTCCCTTCCCCGGACAGAGCCTGCACGTGGCCTCTCCCCCCACCCAACTCTGTTCTCAGCTTTTCTGTGGCATCCAACAGTGTCTCCGGTGTCTGAGAGCCTGAGAACCTGTGGTCCTTGGCCTCCGTGCAGGCTGGGGACCCCGAGCCAATTCCAGCAGGTCCACAGGGACCTCAGACTATGCCTCCCCACCTCCTGGAGCGGGGCCCTGTGTCTTCTCACAGCCTGAAGCACGCCCTGGCAGAGGCGTGGGTGCGCGAAGTCAACCTTCTTGCATCCCGCCTCCAGCCTCCTTGAGTGACCCTAGCCCTGTGATGGGCTGTACTCAGAGGCTGGGGGCGGGGGCAGGCATTCTAATCCACAATTTAAGATGTAGAAATATAAGTTGTAAAGGTATAAGAAAAGGACGAATGTATAAAAAGGCATATGAAAATGGGAAACATTTCAGAATCTTTTCCCTCTTCTATGCTGTTGTTTCACTAATATTTCAAAGGCTCAGAGCTTTGAGATTGATCAACAAAGTTCTGTTAAGCTGGTAGAGCATTGTCTAAGCTCAAGATTTTAAATCTCCTTTGATTGTCTTCATTTTTTTTAAAGCTTTATTTATTTATTATATGTAAGTACTCTGTAG
>NC_034609.1:8792935-8797592 GCF_900095145.1 Mus pahari
TATATATATATATATATATATATTTTTTTTTTTCCCCCCCCTGGCTCTCTGGGCAGAAGAAAATGTTCATGCTTTTTAACCCAAAGCTGTAGTTTTTACTAGAACTCAAAGGCATGAGTCTACTCCAGCTGTTTTACAGACATCTGTTAGCTGCTTTTTTTTTAAATGTAGATTTCTGTACAGATTAATGTTAGTACATGTAGATTTTTTTAAACCTCTTTTTGTAAACTGAAAATTCAAGGAGTAAGCTTCAAGGAGCCAAAGAAGTCATACAACTTGGATCTACCTGTCACAGATTAAATGGACTCCAGATAATTACAGCCTAAGATTCTGCTCCTGTCTATTCCTGAGCGTGGGCTCCTCCTCCTGGCCTTGAGACTCCTCCCCTTGCCCAATTACTAGGACTATAGCCCTGAAAGTTCCAGATGCAAGCTTTTTCTTAATTTCCTAAATTTTAACTTCTGTTTCTAGTCTCTATTTGTCTCAGTAGACCCCATCCAGGAATCATCTGCAGACTGCAAACTGGTGAGCTCTGGACTTGTTGAAAGCTGATATAAACCAGTCCAGCAGATATGATTGCTTCCTGTCTCTTCAACTGGGTCAGCTAATCAGATGTTTCTGATAAATGCCCTGAGAGGCCAAGCCTACTCCATCTTGGGACCAGCCTCTGTCTTAAAAGAGAAGCTGAACCCCAAGCTGCACCCACGCATCAGGAAGGACTCCATGGTTTGTCCCTGGCCAGAGTTACTTACTAGCTACTTCCTCACAACAGTTAAATCAAAAGTTAGTCTGATTGTTTCAGATGTACTTTCAGACCATTTGTGATTGTATACAGTCTTGCTTCAGAGCACCCACCTGTTGGCTTACAATAGACATTCAGTTAGATACTTGCCAGGATACCCCCCCCCCATTTACTTCCATTCCCTATTAAACCTTGTCCTACTGAGGGTTTGAATCTGCTCCACCTTCCCGTCCTGTGGTGTCAGAGTTGGGCTGGAGGAGAGCCCAAGCCTGAGCTTGTAATAAAGAGACCCTATTTCTGTTACATCGGAAATGGCTCCTTGATGTCATGGACGCTTTCTGGCACAACAGCCCCATTGCACCCCCCCCCCCCTTTGACTAGCCTTACAGCTTTCCTGGATCCTGGTAACAATGCCCTAATGTCAGTTGGATGTAGTTATAGAAGAAAGCACATCATTCCTTGTCCCCCCAACAGGCTGAAATGCTAAGTCAAAAGGAAATTCTCTGGCATAAAAGACAAAATGGCTACTTATAATGACAATTGGGAAAGTGGGCTCAGATTTATTAACCGGTAGATTCATTAACTGAAATAGATTTATGATATGATAGGTTACTTGGCCTGCTTTGTGGAGAACAAAGAGGTATTATATGGCTTTAAGAGAAAGTTATTATCTCTATAAAAACTATTTAGGATTATAATCTGGATATACTCAAAGGAACATTACAAAAAGGAGACCTGGGATAAAAGAAATGACTAGTACATTGTCAATTTTCAGGCTTTTCTTAGATAGTAACTCTGATGCCTTTGGCTCTCTGCATCTGCTAATTACTGTTGGCTCTTTCATCATTGCTGCAACAACTGAATGATAATTTCTATCTGGGTACCATGAAGCTGGTTGTTAGATCTCACTATAAACAAGCTCCCATCACAGAGCCAAGGATTTAACTCAAGACGCAACTCAAGGGGGGGGCGGAATGTGAGACTCAAAGTGAACCTGTAAGCTTCACACACACACACACACACACACCACCACCACCACCACCACCACCACCACCACCAAGGACCTGGTAACTACGTGGAATGCTGAGAGAGTTCTCATCCTTGGAAAGTAACAGAGCCACATGGGAAGACATGGTAGCCATCTGCTTTTGTCTTTAAAAGCCACTTGCCAGGAAACCAGGGACGGTCCTGACCAAAGTCCATCCTGGTTGTGTTTAATTAAAACTTGCTTCAAAGTTGGCTCAAAATTGTGGATGTGCTTTTTCTCCTGTGAATCTTAGTATCAACACCACCTCCCATCTTGCTATGGGAGAACTGGGGTTACAGATATCTGCTGGTGTCCCTGGCTTTACCTGTTCAGGTTCTAAGATTCAAAGTCAGGTCCTCAGTCTTGGGCACAAGTCCTTTTCAGTCTGGGCCATCTTCCCAGCCCTCTCACGTTCTTCCTTCAGACGGAGACTTGAACTTGTGGTCCTTCTGGCCTCAGGCTCCCTAACACTGGGTCCTCAGTTTTCCACTTGAGCCTTTCTGGGGGTTGTTTTTGTTTTAGATAAGCTCTCTGGCACAGACTCCTGCATTTCCTATCTTCTGCCTCCACAGTGCTGGGATTACAGATACAGCCTCTCAGAACCTCCACTCTTCTTTTGTTTGTTTTATGTTGATTATGGGTATTGAAAAGAACTTCCACAGAATATGGCAGCATGCACAAGACACACATAGGTTCAAGCCAGCTATGGTCCTGGCACCGAGAAGGGGAGGTGAACACAGACTCCCACCCCTAACCAAGAAGCTATTTGTAATTTATACCTGCTGGCAAGTATAAATGTACCTGGGTACATCAACCACACTCGAAGGCAGGCCCTGTGATCAGTGATAGTAGACCAATGTGAAATAAACTCTATGTTTTTTTTATAGACTTTTTGTAATGTAATCACATTTTAATTAACACCCCTTTACAATTAAAACATGTTAGAAGCCAGGGTGGTGGTATACTACATAATATATAGCAGGTACCAGGCCAGCCAGAGGTTTTAGCAAGATGTTGGATTGTATGCACAAGGCTCTTGGTTGAGCACTCAAGGGTCCCAGGCTGCAGCCCAGGATCTTTAAATATTCTTTAAAGAAAGGAAGGAAGGCCTGGTTATTAAGCTACATGGTTTGGGTGGTCAGTCCTCTTTTGATTAATAGAGAAAAAGAACATAAAGTTGGATGGTGGTAGGGAAGTGGGGATGGAGTAGGTCTGGAAGAAATTCAGGACAATGGCTGACTGAGGTGTCTATTAACATATCAAAGTGGCCCCTGACTGCCAGGTTCTCTTAACATCTCCCAGCATGGCAGGGACCTGTTTCAGAGTCCTGGCTCCCCTTGGCACTTTTCACAACACCCCTACTCTAAACCTTTCCAGCCCCTAATCTTTGCTTCCTTTCACCCAGCTTCTCTTTCCTGCATAACCTCAGCCATTCTTTCCATGCCCTCTGGTGGCTCTTCTCCTTTCTTGGTCCTCATTTTCATTGCATTCCTCTCTTGGCTCCTGCTCTCCTCTCTTGGTCTTCTTTCCTCTCTTCCTCCATCACCCTCCCTGCTCTCTCTTTTATAGTCTGGTCTATTCTGCTGGCCATGTTTAGCCTGGACCTTCCAGATCCTTCTTGCTGCTCTCTCCCTAATATCTACAATAAAAAAACCTTCTCCCCAACCATACCTAGGAGTGGTCATGTCTTCATTTTCATTCAGGGAGAATCTGAGAGGAGTTTGTGGAAGGGAACAACATGATCAAAAGATATTGTCTACGAATTTTTAAATAAAAAGATAAATGCATGCTGTATCCAAAGCTTGCTTCTTAAGTTTTTGTCTGACTTCTTAAGTTTTCATTTGCCCTAATGTAAGACGTGGTATTTTAAAAACCTGCAAAGCTAGGCAAGTTTTCTATCATTGAGCTATAGTCCTAGCTCTCCCTTCTGGGTCTTTGATTAGCTGCACTTGGGTTTAACCACATTATCCTTTATCTCTCTTACCGTCTACTACTTCATGTCTCTTGTCTTTTTGTCTCACACTCAAGGTTACTTCTTTTTCTCCATCTTCCTTTTCATGAATTTTCTCTTAATTGTGTCTAATCTACCCTCTATCCTTGAGTTTTGATTTCAGTTTTTATAAGTTCCATTGAAAAACACTCCATTAATATGTTCCCAAGTTTTATTGTTTGTGGTGATTTGAAAATGCTTGGCCTATGGGAAATGGCACTATTAGGAGAAGTGGCCTTGTTGGAGGAAGTGTGTCACTGTGGGGGTGGGCTTTGAGGTCTCTCTATGCTCAAGCTCTGCCCAGGATGGAAGAGTCTCCTCCTGGCTACCTTTGGCTTAAGATGTAAAATTCTTGACTCTTCCAGCACCATGTCAGCCTGGAATCTACTATGTTTCCCACAACGATGATAATGGACTGAACCTCTGAACCTCTAAGTCAGCCACAATTAAATGTTGTCCTTTATAAGAGTTGCCTTAGTCATGGCGTCTGTTCACAGCTATGGACATCCTAAGATGTTGATCTTTGATTACCTTTGATTTCTTTATCTACACTCCTCAGTCTTGCAGCGTGTATCTGTTGCCTGTTGTTTCTTCTGTCAATGTAGCTTTTCATGAGCTTGTGACTTAGGTCACAAGCATTCATGAAGTGTTGTGCCTGTTGTCTTATCTGATCCCTGAGTTTGAATCACCACCTTTCTTCACCACCTATTGTCAGGAAAATTTCACCTCTCTATATCTTCAATTCCCAATTCATGAAATGCTGCCATCGTCATGAGGGTGTTTGGAAGTGTCTTGGTCTACTTTATATCGTTATAAGAAAATACCCACTGGGCGTGGTGACGCACGCCTTTAATCCCAGCACTTGGGAGGCAGAGGCAGGTGGATTTCTGAGTTCGAG
>NC_034609.1:8798567-8811865 GCF_900095145.1 Mus pahari
GAGTTCCAGGACAGCCAGGGCTACACAGAGAAACCCTATCTGGGGGAGAATCTTGCCTGAATTGGATTTGGATGCATGGACATTAAGGCAAAACCATGTCCTCTAGTAACATTTTAGAGAGACCCTCTACTTACCATCGTGTGCCCCTGCACATTTGAGTGTACAAATGACTAGAATCAGATGCGTTATGAGAAGGGATATGTCCCAGTATAACGTTCTGTGTGACGCCTCAATCACTAGAGTTGCTCACTGCCCTAGAACTTTCGAGTTGGCTGAGCTGGCTAGCCAGGGCTTCCCCAGAGAGCTGCCTTCTGTGGCTACAGTGACAGTCTTTACCTGTGCCCTCTGGGAGTTGAACCCAGACCTCTGGCTTATAAAGAGAGCATGTTTGTGACAGAGCTCTCCATAACAGGTCTTATATACTCCAGGGTAGTCTGGAACTCACTCTATAGCCAAGGATGCCCCTGAACTTCTGCTCCTCCTGCTTCCAGATCCCGGGTGCTGGTATGACAGGCCTGGTCCCACCCCTGGTTATTGCAGAACTGGGAGAAAGCCAGGGCCTCATGTGTGCTAGGTAAGCACTCTCAGAACTGAATCACATTGTGACCTGTTCTCCAGTGCAAGCTTTTCTTTATTTGATCCATAGGGGATTATGGATCAAATATGTTCAAGCTTATGTTCAAGATGCTGAAATTTAGAACTTAATTATCTACTTAGAGACAGAGACTCACTCTGTGGTCAAGATTGGCCTAGAGCTCGAAGTCCTCTTGCCTCAGTTTCCTGCACAGTGGGATCACAGGTGTCTACCACATGTAACCTGAAGGCTAGAATATAAACATACATTTATGGGGGAAAGATGCCGTTCCTCTCATAACAGCCAATAACCAAGCCCCTCAGTAAACTCAGCATACAGTGGGAGCAGGATGGGGGACAATGACTCCGCATCACATTCATCTTGTAGACGTCAGATGTCACCCACGCCTCAGGAACAAGAGGTAGCCGAGAAGAGGGACAGAAACTCCCCGGTGGGCTAAGGTGAGATTCTCTAAAGAGGGGCTCTGCACTAGTCATGAAGCTCAATGACAGGACACAAGTACCGTATCCTGCCAGCCACACTTCAGCTATATTCTGCTTCTCTACCATATCAACTTCCTGTCGTGCTGGAACCAGTACATGCAAGTCCCTCTAAGCCAGCAGATCTAAAATTTATTTTAGTCTCCAGCCCAATTAGAAGAAAATCGGGATTCCACCTGCTCCCACTTCCCAGTGGAAAACAGTTAGGAGATAAAAATGGAACAATGTCCTAAAGGCATCGAAAAGCTGGGGGATTGTGGGTACATCTGTTTAGGATCCTGAGCCATGCAATGCAGACACAGCTTAAAACCTATTTATTGATCAATTATAGGCCAAAGATGCTGCCGACACAAACGAGTGTTATTAAACACGGTGGGGCTTGCCAAACAGCCCACAACAGGCAGACTTGACAGCGCAAAGCTGAACCTGTAGCAGTTTGTTATGAGCTGAGCGAAAGAGCGCAACATTGGGAAGCTATGGTCAAGTCAAGACAATGGGCAGAATAGCCTTCCAGCACCTTCTAGAAACTTCTGTCAGCAACACCCCCCTTGAGCACTGTGGTGCGGTTCTGCTTGTTGGTCAAGTGTTCTTGTAGGACACCTGTAAAACAGTCAGTTTTCCTCTTTAATGTTTTGTTGTTACTGGTTAAATAGTATGTCGCCCTGGCTGTCCTGAAACTCACAGAGATCCACCTGCTTTTACTTCTGAGTGTTGGAACTAAAGGTGTGCGCCACACCCAGCTCAACTCTGTGTGTGCGTTTGTGTGTGTCCACTCTGGAGAGGTAGTTTTTATCTTCACCTTGTTCATGGTCTCATCTCTGCACTGCTCTCGATGGGAGCTCCAGGTAATTCGCCTGTCTCTGTCCCATCTCACCATGGGAGTGTTAGGCTAATGGACATGTACCGTCGTCACCTCTGACTTCTTTTGTAGGGAATTGGGGCTGAAGTCTGATTATCAGGCCTTCAGGACAAGTGTTTTACCAGCCGAGCCATCTCACTGATCCAAGATTTTTAATCTATGAACACTATTTTAGTAAACTTAAATGACTTGGTTGCTAAGCCTGAGTTCCTCTCTCTGTCTCTGTCTCTGTCTCTGTCTCTGTCTCTGTCTCTGTCTCTGTCTCTGTCTCTTTCTCTCTCTCTCTGCTTCTCTCTTTAACCTTCTACCATGGCATGATGCAGCAAGAAAACTCCCATTGAGAGTCTGACAACTTTCTTCTCTTTCTCTTTATTAAGTGTGAGCCCCCTGGATCATGGGATGGTGCCATCTACCTTCAGGGTGGGCATTATGTGGAAATGTAAGCTAAACCTTGGGAACTCTCCATGGTGATCCTAAATCCAGTCAAGCTGATAATGAAGACCAACCATCTTAAATATTATGAAGGAAGGAAGCTGGGCTGTGAGCTGCTTGTAGGTGTTGCCCTGGAACCCACAGAGAATCAGTTCAAGGGACTCATGATAGCTCATCCATAGGCTCAAGCTGCTCCTGTAACATGGTGCAATTCATGCATCGAGCCCATGAACGCTGTTCTGTGTGCTTCCCCACATCTGGGTTGCCTGTAGCAACAGCAGAGTCAGTGTGTGTGTGAGACTGTGGGTAAGCACGACACGAGTTTTAACATTTGTAAGTTACCTGGCCTCAGGCACTTTGTTATAGTAACACTGCAATGGCTTGGATGTGAACGGCCCCCACAGGCTCATATGTTCCGATGCTTGGTCCCCAGTTGGTGGAACTGTTTGTGAAGGATTAGGAGGCATGGCCTTGTAGAAGGAGGTGTGTCACTGGGGGTGGGCTTTGAGGCTTCAAAAACCCGTTCTCTCTCTGTCAACTTGTAGATCAGATATAAGCTCTCAGTTACTGCTCCAGTGCCGCGTCTGCTGGTGTGCTGCCATGCTTCCTACCACATGGAAGTGGACCTCGGAAATTGTAAGCAAGCTCCCAATTAAATGCTTTATTTTAGAAGTTGCCATGGTCACGGTGTCTCCTCGCAGTAATTGGATAGTAACTAAGATGAACAAAACAGACTAAGACAAACATAGTTCCATGACTTCCTAATCTGTTTCACATTTATCCTCAGTATCTAGTTACTCAGACTTCTTGTTTGTTTCAGTTTCTCTGAATGCCATCAAGTTAGGTTTGGTTTCTCCTTCCGTGTGTGTGTGTGTGTGTGTGTGTGTGTGTGTGTGTGTGTGTGTTTCTAGGGAATTCCCCTAGGCAGGCACACTTTTCTAAAGTTTCTGTGGGAATATCTACAGTTTAAGACTCCTTTTACAAGACGCATGTAAAACAAGTGAAGATTAATTTCATCTGATGTGTGTGCATATGTATCTCTGTAGGGTAAGGGACAACTTCAAATGTTCTTTCTCAGGCACCATCCACCTTTTGTTTGTTTGTTGTTGTTGTTGTTGTTGCAGGGTCTTTCACTGCCCTGGAGCTTAACAAGTAGTTTTTGCTGGCTGGCCAGTGAGCTCCCAGGATCTACATGTCTTTGCCTCCCAAACTCCGGGATGACAAGTGTAGTTTAAACTCAGGTTCTCGTGGTTGCATTATAGACTGAGACACCCCCCAGGTCCGAACTGATCTCTTTAAGAAACATTTTTGAGATAGTCTTATTGGGTTGGCTGGCTTGGAACTTGCGTAGGTAGAGTAGGCTGGCCTTGAATTTGTAATGGCCTTCCTGCTCCTGCCTCCAGGATGTTGAGATAAAGGTGTGTACCACCACTTCTAGTACAGCTAAGCCTATTTTGAGAACATTTCCCCCAAACTCTCATGGAGCTATAAGCAGTGTTTTAGAATTAGCGACATTATTCTCAAACGTGGTTTATAGTCGCTCACAGGTTAGTTGTTAGCTGCCACCTGCCATCAGAAAATCTTCTCTTTACGGAAAGATGGAAACCATAATTGGACACAATGCAGAGATGAAAAGATTGTGGGGAGCCCAGCTCCATGAACACATGTGAGCCTGTGTACTGGAGGCTTTCTACAGAGATCTCTGGCCTGGCCATGTGTGGTGGTTCAGGCAATATTAACAGACCTGCTGCCTTGGTTGGGGTTTTATTGTTGTGAGGAGATGCTATGACCATGACAGCTCTTATAAAGAAACATTTAATTGGGGCTGGCTTACAGTTTCAGAGGTTCAGTCCATTATTTTCATGGCAGGAAGCATGGCAGCATGCAGGCAGACATGGTGCTGGAGAGGGAGATGAGACTTCTATATCTGGATCCTCAGGCAGCAGGAAGGAGACTGAGTCACTCCAGGCCTGGCTTGAGCATCTGTAACTCAAAGCCCACCCCCACAGAGACACTTTCTCCAACAAGGTCACACCCACTCCAACAAGGCCACACTTCCTAATAATGCCACAAGGGAGTCATCCCTAACACCACATGCACAAACAACAGAATGGACTCGCCAGGTTGTATTTATATATTAGCAGGTGTGGCCTTGTTGGAAGAGGTGTGGCTTTGTTGGAGGAAGTGTGTCACTGCATTGGCAGGCCTTAAGGTCTCCTAGTGTTCAAGTTCTGCCCAGCACGGAAGAGACCCTCCTCCCGGCTGCCTTCGGATCAAGATGTAGAGCTCCTCCAGCACCATGTCTGCCTGCATGCTGCCATGTTTCCCACCATGGCGACAATGAACTGAACATTTGAAACTGTAAGCCAGCCCCAATTAAATGTTGTCGTTTATAAGAGTTTCCTTGGTCATGGTATCTCTTCATAGCAGTGGAAACCCTAACAAAGATAATTTGGTTATCTATTTCCCTAAGATAATTTGGTTATCTATTTATTTACTTGTTTATATTTGATACAGGGTTTCTGAGGCTGGACTAGAACTCACTCTGTAGCCCAGGCTGGCTTCAAACTCACAGCAGTCCTCCTGTCTCAGACTCCTGAGTGCTGAGACTGCAGGTGTGTGCCACTTTGTCCCCTTTCACAGGCCTTTGTTTTGATTTCCCTCATCCGCCACGTTGCCATGCAATTGGACTTTGCCCAGAACATGTAAGTAGTAATTTGCTTGCTGGATAAATGACAGAGGTGTTCTCTGGGCGATGGATGCCAGCTGGCATGGCTCCCAGCCAGGGCCTGTGTGTGCAGCTTGGGCTGTCACACTTGGAGCGAGCACTCTCGGCTGCCCAGTCCATGCCCTAGAGCCCACGACCAACATAAGCACTCCCCTCTCTCTCCCTGGCGGAACTCAGGATGCTGTTAGCAGGAGTGGGGTACACAGTTGAGGAGAGGTTTCTCCTGGAGAGCCGTCAGACAGGGTTCTCTGGGGAATCTGTTTTCTTTCTTATGTCTGTATTCTTTGGTAGCAAGAAGGAAGTGAAATGAGATGAGCCCACAGCAGGCTAGTGAGTAAGAAGGCCCGACTTGCATCAGTGGGGTCCGGAGGAGGAAAATGTTGCCCATTCCCTTGAGCTGGTGTCTTGCCCCTGCTTGGTTCCTGGAAGGCTGAATCCAGAGAGCACCATCAGGCTCTGCTGTTTCCTGACTGCCAATTAGCTTACCCAACAGGAGCCTCTCACAGACAAAGAAAGAATGTGGGCAGATCTCAGGTGCTTGCTAAGCCTCCTGTAGTTGTGGTCGAGTGTATCCTTTTGCCGGGACCACACCTCTCCCTCTCCTTCTGTGCATTCTGGAAACTTATTGTTCTTTTAAATCTTTCAGCCTGTCCCTCCAGTGGACATTATGTCATTTGGCTAACACCGTGTTTGTTGTTAATAGATTTCGTAAGTGCTTCGAAGGCCTGTCACAGTTTTGCATGTTGTCTGCTTTCTATGGACTTGGACAGAGTGGTGCTGGCACGGGCTCAGGCTGTACAGCGGCATCGCATACCAGGCACACATGTACAGTGGCATCACACACCAGGCACACATGTGCAGTGGCATCACACACCAGTCACACATGTACAGTGGTATCACACACCAGGCACACATGTGCAGCAGCATCACACATCAGGCACACATGTGTTGCTCTTTCATAAGCATGGAATGGAAATATGAACATTTTATGTACATACTGCTGACTGTGAAGTTGAGGCATGGAGAGCTTAAGTTGGGTTCCTAAAAGGCACAGAGCTGATTTAAGTGTAGGAGCAAAGTATCCAGTGCTGGTTTTCTGTATCCAAGCCTGTAACTGTTCCTGTTGCTCTGGAGAAAATGGTGATGATGGTGATAATGAAGATCACCATGATGGAGATGTGGTGATGATGTTGGCCATAGTGAGATGAAGGTCATGGTGGTGAGTACTATAGTAATAGTGGTGATGATGGTGATTGTCATGGTGGTGGTGATGGTGGGGTTAGCGATAATGGTATTGGTGATTGTGGTGATGATGATGGTTGTGATGGTGGTGGTGGTGGTGGTGACAGAATGGTGGCAGCAATAACATTGATGGGTCTGTTGATCATGAACCTTACATCTAGACACGACCCTCAAATGTTCTCTGAGTGAATGAAACTCAGCAATCTTCAGAGCAGCGGTGTCCCATGATACCTTGAACGACCTACACAAGGCCTTGGAACTCAATATCGCCCCCCCCCCCCCGAGACATGCTGCATTTCTGAAAACCTCCTCTCAGACACACCTAGCAACCAAGTCTTGACAACTGGACAGGAATCTCAGCCCAGTCAGGCTGACACCTGACATCATGGAGTGTGGCTGTCACGAGCCACCACTGCCACGCTCCACGATGCAGTGGCTTGAGCTGGGCATAGTCACACACCCAGGAGACAGAGGCAGGAGGATCACCAGTTCTCTTCTTCCGAGGCTTCACAGAGAGAGTGTGTGGGTGGCTTGCATGTATCCGGTTGGGGTGGAGCCAGGTGGATGGCTGCAGGTGGCATTTGTTTTTCTTTGGGGATGCTTGTTCTCAGGGTAAGACAAGAGGACAGGGCCATATCCACAGCGCAGGCTGCTCATGTGCCACCAACTAAAGCAAGTCATACGGCCACGTCCAAGTCAGACGGCTGGGAGACACGTGCCGCCCCACTGAACTGCAGCAGGGCTCTGTGAACAGGAAGGAGGGGGTACTGGGAGTTCACCCTAAAAGACCGCATGAGTTAGAAGAGAGCTGACTCAGGACACTCTCATTTGCCCAAAGGAAAATCAGAACTTTTTGACATTTCCAAAGGACTCTTAAGGAAGCTGGGATGGCTATTTATGTTCACAGTGACTCACATGAGTCACATGGCATGAAATAGGAAAATTTGACGCTAATTGTGCAGCCCTGGGGCTTCCTGACTAACAGTGGTAACATCTTGTGCCGTGTGGCCTTTCTCGGCTTGTGGTGCCTCCGACAGCCTCGTCTGATTTCATAGTCTAAACAATCCTTCGCGGGACTCCGCCCAGTTTTGAACAGGAGATGACACAGGCTTAAGGGACTTGTTCACAGCAACACAGCCTGTGACACAGAAAAGCACTTTTTGGGTGTAAATGTTTGCATACCCCAAGGTCAGCAAACTGAAGACCAGGGACCAAATCTAGAACTATCTCATTATTTGTTTGTTTGTTTGTTTGTTTATTTATTATATTTAAGTACACTGTAGCTGTCTTCAGACACTCCAGAAGAGGGTGTCAGATCTTGTTATGGATGGTTATGAGCCACCATGTGGTTGCTGGGATTTGAACTCCAGACCATCGGAAGAGCAGTCCGGTGCTCTTACCCACTAAGCCATCTCACCAGCCCGAACTATCTCATTTTTAGAAATTAAATTTTTGGTTGAGGGGCATTGATCAGTTGGAAAAGTGCAAGTATGAATACCCCAGAACCCACATAAAAGTAGTGTGTGTGTGTGTGTGTGTGTGTGTGTGTGTGTGTGAAGCAACAGCTTGTCATCCTTGGGCTAGGGGGATGGAGACAGGTGGATCCTTGGGACTCCCTGGCCAGACAGCCTGGTTTGATCAGTGAGTTGCTGGTCAATGAGAGATGCTTTTTCAAAAGAGGCTGACACATGTACACACTCTGCACACATATGTGCACACACACACGTGCATATACATGTATTCCTGCACTCATGCACACATATGCACACACACACACACACACACACACACACACAAATACACACACTTACATAGACCTCCACAGCCTGTGCATGCCACAGTGTGAGTGTGGAGGGAAGAGGACAACCTCAAGAGTCGCTCCCCTAGAGCTGTCAAAAAGGCTCCTCTCCACTGTAGGTTACAGGGATCGAACTCAGGATGTCAGGCTTGGCAGCAAGCTCTTTACCTGATGAGACATTTTGAGGCACCTTTAAACATACACAGTGAAGCAAAGAATGTAACAACTTTGTTGTGGGGTGCTCCTGCCATGGGGTGCTCCTGTCGTAGGGTGCTCCTGTCATGGGGTACTCCTGCTGTGGGGTGCTCCTGTTGTGGGGTGCTCCTGCTGTGGAGTGCTCCTGTCATGGGGTACTCCTGTTGTGGAATGGTCCTGTTGTGGGGTGCTCCTGCCATGGGGTGCTCCTGCCATAGGGTGCTCCTGCCATAGGGTGCTCCTGCTGTGGGGTGCTCCTGTCGTGGGGTGCTCCTGCCATAGGGTGCTCCTGTCGTGGGGTGCTCCTGTTGTGGGGTGCTTCTGTCCTGGGATACTCCTGTTGTGGGGTGCTCCTGTCGTGGGTTGCTCCTGCTGTGGGGTGCTCCTGTTGTGGGGTGCTCTTGCCATAGGGTGCTCCTGTCGTGGGGTGCTCCTGTCATGGGGTGCTCCTGTTGTGGGGTGCTCCTATCGTTGAATGCTCCTGTTGTGGGGTGCTCCTGTCATTGAATGCTCCTGTTGTGGGGTGCTCCTGTCATAGGGTGCTCCTGTCCTGGGGTGCTCCTGTTGTGGGGTGCTTCTGTCCTGGGATACTCCTGTTGTGGGGTGCTCCTGTCGTGGGTTGCTCCTGCTGTGGGGTGCTCCTGCTGTGGGGTGCTCCTGTTGTGGGGTGCTCCTGTCCTGGGGTGCTCCTGTTGTGGGGTGCTCCTATCCTGGGGTGCTCCTGTCATGGGGTGCTCCTGCTGTGGGGTGCTCCTGACATGGGATGCTCCTGTCCTGGGGTGCTCCTGCCATAGGATGCTCCTGTCGTGGGATGCTCCTGTCGTGGGGTGCTCCTGTTGTGGGGTGCTCCTGCTGTGGGGTGCTCCTGTCGTGGGGTGCTCCCAGTGTTTTCAGCTGTGTTTTGTTGTTTATGCTTGTTTCTTTCTTTGTGTGGGGGAGATTTATAAAAGATTTGTTTTATTTTTGTTTATATGTGTGTATGTCTATGTGTGGGTGGGCACTTAAGTGCAGGTGCCCTTAAAGGCCAGAAGAGGGGGTGCTCATGAATGTGGTTGCACGTGTGGAGGTCAGAGAACAAATGGGGGCTGGGGTGAGCTTATTAAATATTAGTTACAGATCCATCCCATGGGTCCCAGGGGTTGAACTCAGGCTGTCAGGCTTGGAGGCAGCACCCTTACCCATTGAGCCAGCTTGCTGGCCCCTTGCTAGTTTTTTTTTTTTTTTCCTCGACAGGGTTTCTCTGTGTAGCCCTGGCTGTCCTGGAAATCACTCTGTAGACCAGGTTGGCCTCGAACTCAGAAATCTGCCTTCCTCTGCCTCCCAAGTGCTGGGATTAAAGGCGTGCGCCACCACTGCCTAGCTCCCTTGCTAGTTCTTATGGGAAATATAGAACACTATCAACTTTAAAAAGAAACAGGAGTCTAGAGCAGCAGTGGATGCCTGTGATCCAAGCACAAGGGAGACTGAGGCAGGATGTAGAGTTCTATGCTAGCCTGGACTACGTACATAGCAAGACACTACCTCAAAAACAGGTTAGTAGGATCTGGCTGTGGTGACACAAACCCTTAAGCCTGGCACTGGGAGACAGAGGCAAGTGGGTCTGTGAGTTCAAAGCCATCTTGGTCTATATAGTAAGTTCTAGGATAGCTAGAACTACAGACATAGTAAGAGCCTATCTCAATCAATCAATCAATCAACCAATGAATACATAAATCACAGGGTGCATTGGTAGGGGTGTGGTAGATTACCTGTCTAGCATTTTCAAAGTCCTGGATTCCATCCTCTACAAAAAAAGAAGAGGATAAGAATCTTTGGTCTAGCTGGGCGTGGTGGTACACGCCTTTAATCCCAGCACTTGGGAGGCAGAGGCAGGTAGATTTCTGAGTTTGAGGCCAGCCTGGTCTACAAAGTGAGTTCCAGGACAGCCAGGGCTATATAGAGAAACCCCGTCTCGAAAAACCAAAAAAAAGAAAAAAAAGAAAAAAGAAAAGAAAAGAAAAGAAAAAGAATCTTTGGTCTAACTGCTCAGCAGCAGACAAGTGTGAAGCCTGCACTTTGTAGCACTGTATAGAAGAAATTTCTTTCTGTTTTTGAGGTTGGCTGTGTTAATATCGACATGAGGTCAAAGGAGCAGAAGCCTGTTTCCAAAGCATAGATTAGCAGCTGCACCCTAAATATTGTTTCTCTAAGAGCATGAATAATTTAAGTCGTCATTGGTAAAGGGGACTTAGCTGGATTCTGAGCCACCTCCTGCCTTCCTGCTACCTCGCCAGGAACAGGTGGAACAGAGCGGTTCCGTAAGCGCCACTCCTGCACTGCTTCTTAGAGCATGCCAGTCCCCATGCCCTCCCTTCTTTAGAGTTCTGCTTGGCACTGAGAAGTCACTGCGCTGTTAAGGGACACAGAAAATCAAGAAAAAACTCCCGATTCCCTGCAAGGAGCAATGGGGGAGGCTTGCTCTCAGCTCCTGGTTGGATGGTGCGAGATACTTGGCTGCGGATGATCGGTCAGTCTAACCTTCCCCCAGCTTCAGCGGAGCTCGCCTCCTTCGCGCCACAGCTGGAGCAGCTGCCCTGTTCTGTCTGCACTGGCTTCGGTGCGCAGCTCTTGGCGCCCCACGCAGCGGTTTTATGCACGTTTTTCTTCTGGTCCATGGATCTGTGTATCACTCACTGCTTGCAGGCCTGGATGCTGAGCAGGAGGGACCCTCGGGACTCCAGGAGGACTGGCTGTAACACCTACTAGATCCGATGCAGGTGAGCAGAGATCGGCAGAGTGGGCTGCCTGGGGAAGGGCATGGCGTTCGGTTAGTAGTTCGGTTTTCCTTTTTATTGCAATAGATCTCCAGCTCTCTCTGTGAATAATTTTTCTTTTGAGTTGATTTCAAATTTTACTTGATTCTTTGAAAAAACAAAACAAAGCAAAACAAAACAACAAACAAACCCCTAACACGTCTTTCTTTGGAGAGTCTCTCTTAAAGTGTATGTAAGTGGATAGACTTATTTCTCTCTTCAAAGTAGGGGTGTTTTTTGGGGGTGTGTGGTCAGGACCTTGCACACGTGAGGAAAGAGCTTTGTCATTCAGCCACATCTCCAGCCTTCAAATTTCTTTTCTTCTAACTACCCTCAGCTCTGGGTCTGCAGCCTCCGGCGACCAATGTCTTTGCCACCTGCTGGGACACATGACTGGGCTGTGAGAGTTACTCTTAGTCTGAGCCCAGCAGGCAGACAGTCTTTTTCAGCCCATTCACTCACAGGGCATCCCTAGGTTGCTGAGAGTACCCGGCCCAGGTTCCACACTCCCTGTCACCACCTGGCTTGTGCACCCTGGCAGAGCCTACAGAGAATTGGTTCCTCTCTCTCTCTCTCTCTCTCTCTCTCTCTCTCTCTCTCTCTCTCTCTCTCTCTCTCTCTCTCTCTCTCTCTTTCCCTCCCTCCCTCCTCTGTTTCCCTTTTCTTGCTCTTTTCCATCCTTGCCTGATTCCCCTCTCTTTTTTTTCTTCTTCTCTTTTTATCTGTCAATTTTCTCTTCTTTGAGTCTCTCTCCATGCTGACAGCCTCATGCACACCCTCTGAAGGACCCTGGGCCAGCCCAGGTGGGACTGGGGTGCACAGATACCCAACAATCTCTTGTCTTTGTTGTGTGTGGGGGGGGAGGATCGGGGATGTCCCTGAGACCTGATCGAAGAAGAAGCCAAACCAAGATGTAACTAGAGAGCAGCAGCTTGGGGTAGCAGAAACAGCCGGCACAAGCCTTCTCCCTGTGCGCCCTGCTCCCATCTCAAGGCCAAAGGCACGTCTGAATAACCCCCACCAGCAGCCCCATCTGGCTCAGAGCTGATGACTTCACATGGCCTCCTTATGTCCCATGCACAGAATTTCTAGGGTGATCTCAGGTCATTTGCAGATACTTCAGGTGTGTTTAGCTGCTACAAGCCACTCCCTATTATATGGCCTCAAGCCCCTCCCCTCCCCAATACACCCTCCATCCCTGGCTTCAGGGAGATGCCCTCCACCCCACCCCACCCCCAGCAAGGAGACACACCCCTCCCAGACACCATGTTATCTCTGCTGGTGTCCCACTTCCCCCTAAAATGCATAAAGATGTCATCCTGTGCAGGTGCCATCTTCCCACCATACAAGATGGTTTAATTCAATGTCACCTTCTCATTGTCAATGTCACCTTCTCCCAAAGACCCTATAATGAGCAGCCCTTGGGGTCGGAGGGAGAGGGTGAATTTGACATTGAAAGAAACAATGCGGCAGTGGCCACCAACATAGAGTCCTCTGAGCCCTCTGTCACTTTGTGCTCTAGCATAGGGTTTATTATTTTATTATTCATTATCATCTTTTTTCTCTGAGACAGGGTTTCTGTGTAGCCTAAGCTGGACTGGAACTTCAGCCTTCTGAATGGTAGGTTATTAACACATGCTCCCACTCCTGGCTACTTTTTAAAAATTGTTAGCCTACAGGCTCTGTGACCCCTTAGGAAGGTTCTATTCTGGGATCTTTCAATCCAGGCTGTCTTCACGGCGTGAGACAGCTTAGAGCTGCTGGGCCAGCCAACTCATTCTGACCCCTCTGGCAAGGCCAAGCTCATCTTGAAAGAAGAAAGGGCTGATTTAAGCAGTGGGTGGAGCCACCCTCCTGAGTCTCCACACACTGCCCTGGAAAGTCAGACCTTGGACAGCTCCCCTTTTCTCCGGGATTCTTGGATCCTGCCAGCCCAGAATGAGAATGGCCCCAGATTGCTAAGATCCTGAGTGTCTCACGGGACAGTCGGAGGCCACACAGTCATGGGTGAGATGGACCATCCACCTATGCTTCAGGGTCCTTTGCTGAGGATGGCAGCTGGGAGGCTGGGAGGCTGCCATATGCCACCCAACTCCAAAGTACAGGTTGCTTTCAAATCTACTCTCAGGAGGACTTGTGGCTTCCTTCCCCTCCCTCCCTCCCTCCCTCCCTCCCTCC
>NC_034609.1:8811931-8820387 GCF_900095145.1 Mus pahari
TGTGTGCTCACTCCCTCTCTCCCTCTCCTCCCTCCCTCCCTCCCTCCCTCCTTCCCTTCCTCCCTCCCTTCCTTCCTCCCCCTCTTCCTCTATGTGGTGCATGAGTGTGTTCAAGTACCTGTTGGTGTGTGTAAATTATGAAGGCGCATGTGCACATGTATGTGGAGGTCAGGCTCTTCCTCTATTACTCTCAACTTTATTTCTGGAGCTTACAGAATTTGCCAGGCTGGCTGGCCATTCAGTTCGAGGGATACAGGTGTCTCTGTTATCCCTGGCTGAGATGACTGCTGTGTGCCACTATGCATATTTTGAATAAATTCTGAGGAATCATAGACGGTTCCTCGTGCCAGCACGGCAAGCATTTTACCAGTTGATCCGGTTCCAATGCCCTTCCTCCTTCCTTCCTTCCTTGGAGCTACTAGATCTGGCTTGATTTCTTCTTAAAACTGGTTACAGTACTTGAATACCCATGAGGTGGTATGGCCATCACCATATGTAGTCTTGGTAATCTCCCATCATTCCAGATAAGAAGCGTAGACCTTTGGGGTCATGTGCCTCCTGTTTCCTGCATAGAATCCCACAGCGAGTGACCTTTGTGTCTGGTTCCTCTCGTTTCTGATGAAGTGCTTCTTAAATGCATTGAACAACTGGATGAATCACACATACAAACAGGGCTTGTGATGGGTAGAGCTAGTTTTCAACTTACGATCTAGAACCACCTGGGAAGGGTCCCAGTAAAGGATTATCCTGATCTGGTTGGCCTGTAAGCATGTTGGTGGTGGTGGTGGTGGGTGTCTTGATTACATTCACGGATGTGGGAAAACCCAGCCCACTGTGGGTGGCATTATTCCCTAAGCAGAGGGTCCTGGACTGAATATGCTTAGAGAGGGTGCTGAGCAGGAGTGGACAATTACTCTCTCTGGACTGTGGATGTGACTGGCTGCTTCAAGCGTCTGCCTTGATTTCCCTGCTGTGCTGAACTAGTCCTAAACTGTAAGGCAGCAATTAAACCCTTTGTCTTCTAAGTTGCTCTGGTCTTAGGAACAGAAACGAAGCCAGGACTGTCATGGGAGATGTTCTCGGTTACCACACAGCTTACCCCCCCCCCCCTTTCCCATTACTGTCCCTTGCCCTACATAGACAAGGCTGGGCATTAGCAACAGAACCTTGTTCTGACTCCCTCACAGGAGCCCATGCCTGCAATCCTCACACTTACTAGACAGAAGCAGGATGCTTAGGTGCCGCAGACGGACTTTACTTGAGTCCCCAGATCTGCGTGAACCGGGTCTCTGGTTGCAGGTGAGCGAGGATTCGGTGAATGTGGGGTGACAAACAGACACGGACACAAGGGAGTGTGGTATCTGAATGCAATTTGTCAAATCGAGCATCAGACTATTTATACAGAAGAAAATAGGGAAGTTACACAAAACAGAGGAATGCAAACACAGAAGGGCTGGCAGGAACCGACTGGGATAACTTTCAATTTTAACAGCTGGGATCAAAAACAGCTCCACCTAAAGTCAGCTCAAAGTCAGTACAGGGCAAGGGCTTCATGCCCTTGCCATAGTTCCTATAGTCCACCTTCTCCCTAGGCCATTGTAATGCTAGTGTATGGGTGTAACTCAGCTACCTATGGTTCTAAGTATCTACCCTGCTTCCTCTTTAGATCACAAACTTCCTTCTTCCTAGAGAATGGTAAATTCCTGTGTAGGACAAGTGACTTAGCTACCTAAACCCAGGGTCAGCTCAAGGACTGACTGCCTAGGATCTAACATGGCTATGTATTAAGGGAAAGCACATGGATCTGTTTTCCAACTGAAACAAGGACATTGGAGCATTCGTTATACAAAATGCCACCATTCCAGGAGACTGAGTTTCCTTGAACTTTTGCCTTGGGACAGTGCCCAGGTTTTTGGGGCCTGTTGTGCTTGTTACTACTGGAGAGAATGTAGCACTTAGGAGCTGAAACTGCAAGCCTTAGCTGCCAGGCCAGCCTGGCTTACATAGTGAGTATTGGGCTGCATGGTAAGGCCTTGTCTCAAACAAAACAAACAAACAACAATGCAAAATCGCTGAGTCCAATTACTGCTGCCCACAAGTACCTAACTATAGGCCCATGTACCAGAGCATGGACATCCTACTGGAGCCCACACCCCAAGAGGAAGCTGACTTTTCTGCTCCCAGCAGCCACTAACTACCAACAGCTCTTCAGCTAGCAGTGGGGCCTCAGGACCCCCTCTCCCAGTCACCTTGATGTTCAAGGCAGGGCCTTTCATGGGTTGTAGTGTATGGGCTAGGTTGGTCAGCTGGCTGGTCTCTGCGTCTCAACTCCCTGGCTACAGCTGCAGTCTCCACACTGTCTTTTCTTTCTTCTTTCCTTCCTTCCTTTCTTCCTTTCTTTCTTTTTTTTTTTTTTTGGTTTTTCGAGACAGGGTTTCTCGGTATAGCTCTGGCTGTCCTGGAACTCACTTGGTAGACCAGGCTGGCCTCGAACTCAGAAATCCGCCTGCCTCTGCCTCCCGAGTGCTGGGATTAAAGGCCTGCGCCACCAGGCCCGGCTCTTCCTTTCTTTCTGCCTCCCTCCTTCCCTCTCATCTTTCCTTCCCCCCTCCCTTTTTCTTTCTATCTTCATTTCTTAAGTTTTTTTTTGTTTTAAAATGTGGATTAGTGTTCTGCTTGAATCTAAGCCAGTGCACCCCATGAGTGCCTGGTGTCAACAGAGGCCAGAGGAGGGCGTTGGAACCCCTGAAACTTGAGTTATAAGTAGCTGTGAGCCACCATGGGTGCTAGAAACTGAATCTGTGTTCTCTACAGCATCCAAGGTTTGATTTTGTTTGCTTCAATTATGTGTATATGTGTGTATTGGGGTGGGGTTGTGCACATGGGTACGGTGCCTGAGGAGGGTATCAGATCCTCTGGAGCTCTTGGGTGTGGGTGCTGGGATCCAAACTCAGTCCCTCTGCAAGAGCAGCGTCCACTGCTAACCACTGAGCCATCTTCCCAGCCCCCAAGCCTGACTTTTCCCTCACTGGGGATTGAACTCAGGTTCTCATGCTTGCATAACAAAGTATTTTATTGGTCATCTCCCAGCCCTCTTCAAGCTTTCTTCAGGCCTGGACTCAATTTGTTTAAAGTGAACCTAACTTTTGGCAGCTGAGAGTAAAGACAGAGAAAGGAAAGGAGTGGGCTCTAGTAACCCCTACAGTGGTGCACCCACAGTGACCTGACTTCTTACACCAGACCCTGTGTTCTTAAGTTTCTACCCCTCCACCCACCAATGATGTCATAGCCTCACAATGCACTTACCCCAAGGCCCATCTCTGGTCACAGCCTCACTGGGGACCAATCCTGCGACAAATGACCCTTTGGAGATGACTTAGATACAAGCCACAGTGACAGTCAATACATATTTGTTCATGACTGGGCACTGTGCTACGTGCCCTTCCTCATAGAGCTTGGAAGGCAGAGACAAGTACATAGCTGTGAATTTAAGGCCAGCCTGGTCTACACACTGAGTTTCTATCTCAAGATTAATAACATAAAAATATTTGTTCAACAAAGGAGCCACCAGTCATCATGACTATCCTAACAAATTAACATGTGACCAATTAACACTTCAGTGACACACTGAGATGCAATGCCAGAGAGCCGAAGGGGCAGGCTGAGTGAGGAAGGTCAGGATACATCTGCTGATGTTAAGCACAGAGGAATCAAATGCACATGCCCAGCAGAAGGAAGTGCCTCCCCCTGCTGCCCAGGATGACTGGGAGTACTGCCTGGATGCTGGGGAAGACATAGTTGATCTGTAGGCAAGGCTGGCCTGCTTCAGCCTAGTGTTGGGCTTATAAATGTGAGCCACCATACCTGGCTTTCTGACACATTTATGTATATATCGAGAGAGGCCAGATGTCAACCTTGGGTGTCATTTCTGAGATATCACCTGGTTTGGGGGGGAGTCCTATCACTGAAATCTGAGCTTCCCCACTCATCTAGGTTGGCTGCCCAGTGACCCTCAGGAGTCCTCCCACCTCCATCTCACCGGATCTTTGGTGTTGTAAATCTGTACCATCATGCCCATCTTTTCTGTGGGTGCAAGAGACTCAGGTTCTCATGGCTGCCTACTGGCCTATCTCCCCAGTCCTCAAAGGCACTTAAAATTATCTTATCTTTCTATCTTATCTATCTTATCTATCTATCTATCTATCTATCTATCTATCTATCTATCTATCTATCTATCTATATATCTATCTATCTATTGAGAGGAAAAATTATACAGATTTAAGGTTTGGGAATGTAAAACTAAGAAAGTAGGTTTTAAAATTCAAAGGCCGCTAAGACTAATAGACCATAGAAAAAGGAATGCAAGAAATGCAGGAACCAGCCCAGGCTATCAGGATTAACTCATAAACCTTCTGGCAGGAAGGCACCTCCCCCAGCTTACTCAGGGTCACACATTAATCAGATGTCCCCCAGACCCTGATAAGCCTCAGGCTTCTGGAATCCTGAACGCCCCAGCCGGCACGTACTATTCTGCTGTGACCTCACTGCTATGTTTAAATGGGCCAATCACCTGTAGCCGCGCGAACTCTCCCTGTGCCCCCCCCCACCCTCACCCCATAAAAACCCCCTTCTACTGAGAGTCCGGGTCGACTTCCTTTGTCTCTTGCGTGGGACATGTGTCGACCTGGAGCTCCGCCAATAAAACTACCTCGTGCTTTTGCATCAAGAAGTGTCTCGAGCGCTCTTCGGGGATTCCCTGTATCTGCGACTTGAGGGGGCTCCCCTTTTGGGGGTCCTACACTATCTATCTATCTGCCCTCTGTCATCTAGTGTGTGTGGTGTGGGTACATGCGCTGGCATGTGTAGGTGCACATGTGTTTGAATGTCTGTGGATGCCCTTGGTTGCTTGCTTCCTCACTAAGCCTGGACCTCACCAGTCAGCTTCTCTCCCTTGCCAGCTTGCTCATTGTTTCCATTGCTCTGCCTCCCAGGGCTGGGATTTCACACAGCCACCACATCCACAGAACTTTTATGTGGATTTGTGGAGATCTGAAGTCTGGTCTTCATGCTGTGTAGCAAGTATTTTACCTACTGAGCCTCAGACGCAATTTAAAAAGAACCATTTTAAAGCATGCCTGGTCGAATGCTCTGGTGCTGAACTGGAGGATGCAGAGGTGACTATATTTCACCCTTACATATGACTCTGTGAAGTATGTGCTGCGGTGTCTAATTTATGGACAAGAAAACAGGCTCAGATATGTGCAGTGATTTACCAAGGACACACAGCAGGCAGTGACAGTCATCGGCAAGGAGCCCAGGCACAGAGGTTTTGAAAAAGGGGATCTCGGTTTGTTTCTGCCCACCCTAGGCTGAGGTTATCTATCCCAGGGGTGTGTCTCCTCATCGCCTCTGACATGCACCCATGCACCCATGGGCCCGGCTTCTGTGCTTAGAAGAGGCACAGAAAGGGAGATGCAGGAACAGAGAACCTCCATCTGTAGCCACCAGCGGCCACGGAGAAGTGGGTACCTGAAAGGAAAGCTGAGGATGGATGGGAAGGGCAGACGGACAGAGCTAGGAAGGAGACCAAGACAATCAAGGCTCAATGTTTAATTCTTAAGTCTGAATTTAAAGGGGGGAACCCACTCCCCACTTTACCAGGGTCTTTGTCTGGAAAACAAGCTCAGCTGCTCAGCAGGTAGTGGCTTCTTGCAGGAAGCTGCAGATGTGGCAGGACAATAGACTTCACCTAGGTTGCAAGACTCCACCCTAGGTGGGCTAGCTGACTGTGGCCTGATTTAGCCCACTCAAGGCTGGGGGAAGGGCATGTCCATCCACATGCGGGCAGCCAGTGGCTGTGGCATAGGAGACAGCGTGCCTTGAGCTGGATAGAGGTAAAGAGAAGACAGGACATTCAGGGAAGTGGAGTTGATTTGTGCCAGGTGAGAGCTTCGTTCCAGTATACAGCAGGTGCTCAATATGTGTTGCCGCTGGCTGGATGGGTGGGGAGAAGGGAAGCAGAACTGGGCAGGATACAGGGGCTCAGATGTCATGAGCGGTCTGGGTCTCCCTCTTCTCTCTTTCCTTCAGTCCATGCCCATGTGGTGGGGTTACCCATGTACCCATCTGTCCTAGTCACAAAGTGACCATACACCTGGCTGGTGACAGGGACATGGATGTGCACCAGCTGTGACCAGGTTTCTCCTCACCAGGTCACACACTTCAGCTGATGCCTGCTGGCCTCAGCCGGGTATTCAGCCTTTGCCATCTGGTCTGGCGGTTTGTTTAGCTCTGTGCTCATGGGACTTCTGCCCCAGGCCATGAGCGTGCTCATTGACCTGGATTTCAGTTGGATTTCCCCTGCTTCCACCTTTCTGTATGCTTGTCTGGGCATGAGTTCTTTTTTTTTTTTATTTATTATATGTAAGTACACTGTAGCTGTCTTCAGACACTCCAGAAGAGAAAGTTAGATCTCGTTGTGGATGGTTGTGAGCCACCATGTGGTTGCTGGGATTTGAACTCAGGATCTTCGGAAGAACAGTCGGGTGCTCTTACCCGCTGAGCCATCTCTCCAGCCCTGGGCATGAGTTCCAGCCTTGGGCATGAGTGCCCAAGATGCAGCAGCTGTGCAAACAAGAGGACCTAAGTTCAGATCCCCAGCGCCCACATGAATAGCCAACCATGGCATGTGACTACAGTGTTGTGTTGGATTAGACACAAAGATGGGTGGGGCTGGTTGGCAGCCAGGTTCATGGTCAGTGGGAGACTCCATCCCCAGGGCAAGCATGAAATACCAGGTTACCCCAGGTCCTCCTCTGGCATTTGTATTTAGGAGCACATGTACACACACACACACACACACACACACACACAGAGACCACACAGACACACATAGCTTAGGTGTACACACAGGATGGGCACACATTTTTTTGATCACTTGTTAAGTGTTTATTCACATCAGAAAACTTTTGAGTAACCCAGGCGTGGTGGTGCACGCCTTTAATCCCAGCACTTGGGAGGCAGAGGCAGGTGGATTTCTGAATTCGAGGCCAGCCTGGTCTACAAAGTGAGTTCCAGGACAGCCAGGGCTATACAGAGAAACCCTGTCTCGGAAAAAAAAAAAAAAAAAGAAAGAAAGAAAGAAAACTTGTGAAACCAAACATGAGGGGCGTGTGTGATGGCACAGACACAAGAGGCATGTGTGATGGTGCAGACACGAGGGGCATGTGTGATGGCGCAGACACGAGGGGCGTGTATGATGGCGCAGACACGAGGGGCGTGTGTGATGGCACAGACACGAGGGGCATGAACATATAAGGGTTGGTGTATACATATGTGCTGTTTGTGTGTTGTACATACATATGTCTTGTCTTAGATATGTGTGGTACAGGTGTGTTATGTGTGGAGTATGTGTGCACGTGTTTCTGTGTATAGTGCATGCACATGTAGAAGCTATGGGGGATCTTGGGCATTCTGCTCTATCTCTCTCCACGTTATCCTTAGAGACAGGGTCTCTCACTGAACCTAGAGCTATGCTGGGAGTCTGAAGCCCCAGAGAGCCTCCCGTGTCTCCCCACAGCACTAGGTTTACAGGCATTCATTGGCACTCTAGTCTTTTTTTTAAGTGAATGCTGGAGATTTGGACTCAGGTCCTTGCGCTTATGCAGCAACTGCTCTTACCCACCGAGCTGGTTCCCATCTCAGTAAATGCTCTATTTAAAGAACAACTGTGTTGTATTAGTCAGGCTTCTCTAAAGGAATAGAACTGATAGAATGAATATATATCTCTGATATGTCAATATATTAACATATCTATCAATCAAAAAAAATGACTTATTAGACTGGCTTAATCCAACAGTGGCTGCCTCACTATGGAAAGGCTGAGGACCCAGGAGTTGTTCAGTCCACAAGGCTGTGTGTCTCAGCTGTCCCAGTCTGGTGCTGGAGTCCTCCAAGATTCCCGGAGAGCTCCTGGTCTTCAGTCTACACTGGAATCCCGAAGAAGCTCGTTCTAATACCAAAGAAAGAATGCCCTGGCAACTGGATAGATGAACTTGCCAGCAGGAGTGAGGGCAAGCAGGCCAAACTCAATAGCTCCCTTTTCCCAAGCTCCTTTTTGTGGGCTGTCACCATTAGGTGTGGTCCAGACTTAAGGTGGGATTTCCCACCTCAAATAATCCAATGAAGAAAACCCTCCCAGAAGTGCCCAGCTGCTGGGGTTTTAGTTGATCCTGATGATGCCAACTTGACAACCAAGATCAGCCACTACATATGTGCTCACTAGAACTCCACACTCCCTCCTCACAGACCCAAGTCTGCAATGCCCCAGGACTGTAACAATATTTATTATATATAAATCCTGGCAGCACATCCCTGCTACATGCCCTAAAGGTTTACATTCCCAAATGAAAGACATACTCACACACACATACACACACACATACTCACACACATAC
>NC_034609.1:8823273-8843091 GCF_900095145.1 Mus pahari
GGGGGGGGACCCACAGAAAAGCTGGGATGGGGCACACTGGTCTCTGATGGAGAAGCTGCAGCACCCTGGAAGCTCAGAGAGTTTATTATACACAGCACAACGGGAGCAAAGTGTTTACGGTATACAGCTGCTTGGGGAGCCAGGGTTATTATATACATACACACAAGGAGGCCAGGTTATTATATGAAGGAGACAGGTTTAGCTAATCGAAATAGGAGCAGTGTGAAGGCTGTCAGCATCTAGGGGGAGAAAAGCTACAGTGGACATTTTCTGTACAACTGTCAATATTCACACTCAGACTGAGCTTCACCCTGGGTAGGCTTTGCCATCTTCCCATGGGTCTGGGGCATTACAGTCCTGATCATGAGTGTGCCCATGTCTACAGCGCGCATTCCCTTGAGGATTCCTCTGCTCCCCACAGAGGGAGAGGGGAGGGAGGAACAGGAGAGAGAAAGTAGGAAGAAAAAAGCGAGTAGAAAGCAGAGGAGAGAGGGGATGCAGAGGAGAGCTGGGGGTGGGGAGCAGGATAGCATTGGGGGTTGAGAAAAGGCAAGACTAAGGCAGTACAGACCGTTCATTGCAGCGAGCACCCTGACGGCCATGGTGGCTCTCTTGCTCCCATAGCCCTTCTTACCTCCTCATGGGAGAATGGAGTGGGTCCTTCTGCCTTCCGGGAGCATCACACACTTCCAAACCAGCATCCGAGTCTGCCCTGCTGAACCATTAGCTCTCTCAGTCAGTCAGTGTGTGGTCCCCTCTCCCACCCCGTGGTGAAGGACATGCGTCCCTGTGCATGTGGGAAAGAAGAGGCCACAGCAGTGGCCCCAGCTTTCCCTGTGGTCCATCTCTCCTCTTCCTGAATCTCCAATAGTGTCAGGCTGTAGGCACATCTTCAGGAACTGTCTGATTGCTGTAGGACACAGGCAATCCAGACTTGGGTATCAGCCCCATCTCAGGCATGAGCCTCATGTCATATGGGCAGGGGATGAACCCGACCTATGCCTAGCACATTGGGTCTGTCCTGTGAGGCTGTCACATTCATGCTATATGTCCTCCAGTTTATTTTCTCTCCTTATTGTCTCCTCTCCCACCCAGCTGTCCCTAGGTGAGGCAGGTCCCATGTGCTTTGTCCTTTTGTCTGTTGGGCAGTCACAGTTGGTGAGATTTGCACACCTGCCCACCAGGCCTGCAGGTGCCCGGGCCAGCTCCAGTTGGGGAATATCTGCTGGTGGCCAGAGGTTGTTTGTCTCCTGCGTGTACACACAGGACAGCTGTTACCCAGCTCATGGGGGGGGGGAGGAGCGCCCAGGTGACCTTTCTGGAACAGCTTTTCCCAGACCCTGAAGGTGCCTTACTCCTGCTTGCACAAATTCCAAGCCCCAGGGTCTACCTTTCATAGCCCAAGGTCACTGCCATCTCCAGATCCAAACCGTCCTGAAGGCTCAAGACTCTGCACCCTGCCCACCCTCTCTGCTGACAGCTCCCGTGTCTTTGGAGCCAGCCAATCATGGACCAAAACTGTTTTAAAAGGCTGGGATGTGGCTCAGTGTGGCAGGATCCTGGGTTCTACCACAGCACAACATAAATCGGGCGTCTGGGAGACTGGAGGCAGGAGGATTAGGAGATCATTGTCATTTTGAATACATAGTGAGTTCAAGGCTAGCTTGGGCTGTTTGAGGCCCCTGTCTCAAATTTGTTTATTATTTACAGATGTGTTTTATCACTTTAAATTATGTATTTGCGTGTGTGTGTGTGTGTGTGTGTGTGTGTGTGTGTGTGAGCTGGCAGGCATGTGTATGTGTGAATGCAGGTGTCTGCTGAGTTTAGAAGAGGGCTTGGAGCTGGAGTTCAAGCAACCACACTCGATGTGGGTGCTGGGAAGAACAGGACTCTTAACCGCCGTGCGGGCTCTCCTGACATCACTTTTATATTTACATGGCATCTGTGGTGGATATGTACACACTTTGTCTTCATCACTCTGCCCTGAACAGTTCACATTAGCAGCTATTGGCACGTCATTGATGTCAGAATGCAAGTTGTATGTAGCTGCTGCTGACAGACAGCAGGAGGACGAGATTGGGCTTTGTAGAAAGGACTGGACCACCTGTGCCGCAGGACCAGCATGGGTTCAGGAAGCGAGCTCCTGGGGACACTGAGGGACAGCATTTGTATCACAGTCCCTTGGTAATTCTGCAGCTTAGAATGAAAGCCTGCAGGTCCCTCTACAGCTGGTGGTTATGTCCTGGGTGATGATGGGCTGTGTGATGATGGGGTATACCACATCTCCTTTCTACTGAAGAAGGGTCTAGATGCCAAGCGAGGGCTTGCAACATGCCTGGTGACTTTTCTTTTCTTTTCTTTTCTTTTCTTTTCTTTTCTTTTCTTTTCTTTTCTTTTCTTTTCTTTTCTTTTTTCTTTCTTTCTTTCTTTCTTTCTTTCTTTCTTTCTTTCTTTCTTTCTTTCTTTCTTTCTTCTTTTTCTTTTTTCTTTTTTCTTTTTTTTTGTTTNGGCTGTCCTGGAACTCACTTTGTAGACCAGGCTGGCCTTGAACTCAGAAATCTGCCTGCCTCTGCCTCCCGAGTGCTGGGATTAAAGGCGCGCACCACCACGCCCAGTCTGGTGACTTTTCTTAGGTGTACTTGTCCCTAGGAATGGTAAGGAATGTTCAGTTTATCTATCGTCTACTCTTTTCCTTCTACTCTTTGCTGGAGACAGAACCTTGCATGTGCTAGGCAAGGGCTCTACCTTTGTGTCATGTCCCTAGCCTCTCACTGGGGGAAATGAGGCAGGCTTCTGCTATTGAGCCATGACCCTCCCCCCTCCTCTTTTCTGTTTAATGCAGGAAGAGATGAATACTCCACAGCACACTGCACCTGTGAGACTCTCAGCTGTATGGGTCAGTAAGGTTAGGTAGTAAGGACAGACCATTCTGTCAGTGGACTGGAACATCTCAGTGAGGGACCAGTGAGCCAGAGATCTATGCCTCCCGCTCAGTTACACGTCTGCAAAACAGCTGGTGTTTCTCAAAAGGATGGTACTCTTTTTTTCAAGGACAGTAGGTGCGGGACAGTGGGTGCCGGGGAAATAAAGGAAGGGGGGGGGGAACCTGAGTCCCACCAGAGTTCCAGTGCTCTAGGCGGGCAGTCATGGAAGGGCTGCTGCATGCTTTCCACGAGGCCCCATATGGGTGTCTGGCTGTGTGAAGCCACTAAACCCCAGCTTGTCGGGTGGTGGAGAGGGGGGAAGTCCTAGATACCAGGTTCTCAGCCTTGGGCATCCCAGATACCTCTGGACCGAAGAAGAGCTGAGAACAGAATGGGGGCCTCCGAGGGCTGCCCAGTCAGCCTGGGGGCCGAAGGGAGGAGAGGGCAGGGGGAGAGGGGGCGCTGGGTGGTTCCCACGGGAGGGAAAGTCTTTGGTCAGATCGTGGCTGGAGCGTAGGAAGACTCCAGTGGGAGGTCAGGCACGGCTCCTTAGGAGTAAGCCTATCCCATGTTCAAGCACAGTGGGCCTTGATGAACAGAGACAGTCTATGGTTTTAGAGCTTTATTGTAGAAAGGCAGAGGGAAAGAGAGAAGTTAGAAAGAGAGAGAGAGGCCGGCCATGGCCACATGGAGGGGGGGAAGGGAGGGAGAGAAGGAGAGCTAGAGAGTAAGAAAGGTGAGAGCTTAAAGAGATCTAGGAGGGGCCAAGCAGCCCCTTTTATAGTGGGCTGGGCTATTTTGTTGTTGCCAGGTAACTATGGGGAGGAGCACACCTGGCTATAGTCTGGTACCTGTGGGGGTGGAGTCTAGCCAGAATGTCAGGAGCTTGGGACATTGTCTCTGTTAGCCACACACCTCTCCTGTGGGGGCTGTCAGGCAGCAACTTCGACAGGAGCCAGGGGTCCAGGAGACATGATCGAACATCTTCTGTCCTATGTAGGTAGAAATCACCATCCATAGGATCCCCCAGGGTTCATGACCTATTCTCGACTGGAGACGAGGCTGTCTGTGCACAGCCCACTACCCCACAAGTAGGAAAGTATTTGGCTCAGTCACAAAAGCCTTCAGAGATGCTCACAGTACAGAGGGAGGTTGCAGGCCAGGAGCATAACCCTAAAGGCACAGGAAGGATAGATCTATTCAACCCTACAAGTTCCAGGATTTGAAAAGCGATTGGAGGGTTTCTGCACTGGTCACGCAATGACAACAGAGAAAAAGCACAGCAGGAAGTAGGGAGGCCTGGCTTCCTGCAGTGGGGACCTTGCCATAGGGCTACTTGCTTCTCTCTGTGTGTGTGTGTTTTTTTGTTTTTGTTTTTGTTTTTTTTAGATTTATTTATTCATTATATGTAAGTACACTGTAGCTGTCTTCAGACACTCCAGAACAAGGTGTCAGATCTTGTTACGGATGGTTATGAGCCACCATGTGGTTGCTGGGATTCGAGCTCCGGACCTTCGGAAGAGCAGTCGGGTACTCTTACCCACTGAGCCATCTCACCAGCTTGCTTCTCTGTGTTTATATGGACAGAAAATTCATGGATGCCTGAGTCGCTTGTGTTTGTGTGAGAAACTTCCTAATTGCATTCACTTGTGCCAAATTTCCAGTTGATTCTGAGAACTTTGGGCTTGAAAAAAAATGCCATGAGAAAGGACGAATTACAAACATCAAGTACCACGAGACCCGAGAACTAAGAGAAGTCTTCCTTGTGGTCCGCGACACTCTGTAGGATCTACTCATGTTCTCATGAGTCTGCTCCCCTCTTTGCTCCGTTGTTTTCTTGGGCCTCTGCTTGGTCTTTGAGCAAGCCCCATGCAGTCCTGCCTCAAGGCCTCTGCTTACGCTGTTCCAGGTGGCCGGAAAGCCCTTTCTTCAAATAGTGCATGATTTCTGCATCACCTTCAGGTCCCTGCTTGGAGGTCCCCTCCACAGTGACCCTCTCTGGGCTCTATTTAATATGTTACTAGGCCACCCAACATATCACATCAACTCTTCATTAAAGGCTAAATTGAATGCCGCATGAAATTAATACATTCAGGTGTAATCCCAAGTACCTTCAAATGGCTACGTTTGGAGAAAGGATCTGCTAAATAGGTCATTTATGAGCTGGGGATGTAGTTCAGTTTGATGTAGTACTTGCCCAGCATGCACAAGGCATGATAAAACCCTGTAATGCTATAATAAACCCTGTATGCGAGCCCCACATAAAGTCAGATGAGGCAGCACACATCAGTAATCCCTGCTCAGGAGATCACTGCAAGCCGGGCTACATGGTAAGATCACGTCTTAGACAACAGCTTCCCGTGGCCTGCTGGTGTTCTGCCAGGGCACACAGATTCCCCCCCCCCATGGGCCGGGGAAAGCTCTCAATTCCAATGGGTGGGTCTGTACTGAACACACGCGTGTGATTTTCTTCCTAAACAATAGAGTGTGCCAGTCACATCCACACCCTAGGTGTCCTAGGTCACCTAGAGAGACTTTGGAATCTGTAGGATCATGTCCCCAGTCTCTGTAAGTCTGTGGTGTCAAATAAAAAAAGCCAGGCTGACAGTAGAGACCTGTCTGCCATACCAGCTTCTCAAGAGGCTAAGACAGGACGATCACAAGTTTGGGGCCAGCCTGGGCTACAAGAATAAGTTTGGGACCAGCCTGGGCTACAAGAATAAGTTTCATGACAAACAAAAAGTGAAAAAGAGCTGGGAGTCGAGTCCTTGTGTGGTGTGCTCTGACTCCGCCTCTGTACTGCAAGTAAATAGAATTAAACAAAGGACGAGGTAACAGACTAAGGAGCTGGCATGGTGGTATGTATGTATAAGCCCTGCACTGTCCAGGCTCAGGTAGAAGATTGTGAATTTCAGCCTAGCCTTGGCAGCAAGGTGAGACAGCCTCAAAAAATAGTAAAATAGGGGCTGGAGAAATGACTCAGTGGCTAAAGGCTCTGGATGCCCCTGCAGAGGACTGGGTTTCACACCACATCCACATAGTGGTTAACAACGGGCAGGATCCCATTTCAGGGCATCCAGCACCATCTTCTTACCTCCCGGGGCCTGTACACAGACTATGCACAGGCTGCACGGAAAAACACTCGTGCACATAAAAAAAACTGAGCAAAATCTGAAAGGTAGAGGATGGCTCTGTGGGTAAAGGTCACTGCTACCAAGCCTGATAGCTTGAGTTCAGTCTCTGGAGCCCAAGGATGGAAGGAGAGTTGTCCTCTGACCAGTACAGATGGCCCACGGCACACCCATACACCCATCACACACACACACACACACACACACACACGATTTAAATAACAACAAGAAGAAAATAAAGGGCTGGGGGGATAGTTTAGTAGATTGGGACCTGAGTTCAATCCCTAGGGTGTGTGTGTCGTGTCGGAGGTCGGGGTGGGTACAGAGGCCGGGCACGGTGGTACAAGCTAGAATCACGATGCTGGGGAGGCAGAGACAGGCAGACTAGACTCACTGGCCATTCAGCCTGGTCTACTCTATTCCAAGCCAGGGAGAGACTGTCTAAAAAACTAAGGTGGGTGGCCCCTGAGGAATAGCACCTAATGTTGATCTCTGGCGTCCACATGCATATACATATACCAGTGTCCCATGTACACTGCAAACACATGAACATACACAGAAAATAAAATAAATAAAACATCGGGACAAAGAAACTAACAGACAGACTCTCGGTGTGCTGTCTAACTACACAGGAAGCAGATCAGAACCATCCTCTTGGTCCAGTGCAACTGAGTTTGGACGAACTTGCCATCAGGGATCTGAAGCCCACTGGACACAGGTCCAGAGCACAGACAGCAAGGGCTTTAGAGAGTCCACTCTGCAGAGGGGAGCACCTAACTGTGAGAAAGCACCCCTACCTCATCCCAACCCACACCACACCAGTTCGACTGGCATCTGGAGCTAGGGAGTTCTATTGCTTAGCGTGAGCCACACCCTTGCGCCCTTTCAACCCCATGGCTTGTGTTGCCGGGCAACTGCTAGAAGTGTCTTTCCTGCCCCCCAGTTGCCAAGGGAATACTCAATCCTCGCAGCTGGGCCTGGGGCGCTGAACTTCCGGGCGCAGGGTGGGGCGGCCTCTGCTGTTCACACCTGCTCGCACAGCCCTGGCCTCCCCGCAGTTTCTCTCACTCTGCTCTCCTTGTCTCCTCTCTCCCTCCAGTTTCCTCTCCTGGGATTTCTGATCGAGGCCCATGGATGCCAAGGGCCTCTTGGGGCTCTGACCCCATGCTTTCTCCCCTCAGTCATGAGCTCCTGCACAGCCCAAGGTACCCAGGCACGAACTGCACCCTGGCAGGCTCATCCAGGACTCTGCATGTCCCGTGGTCACAGCAGATGAGCGGAAGCCTCGAGGGGCCAACTCTGAAACGGCGTGGTGGCGTGGTGGACCACCGGGATGTCATCTTGGCCCACCAGGCGCACAAAATGCACAGCACCCCCCAGGCCAGAAGGAAAGAGTGGGAGTGAGTATTCACGGGGCAGGCTGAGCTTTGCGGCGCTTGTGGGCCAGCCAGGCCTGAACTGGCAAGCTTCAGGGGCTAGAATGAGCTGATGTGGTGTGGGTGACTCAAGTTCTCCCTCGATAGTCCATCAGCACTCTGCCTTAAGGTTGCCTGGAATACTCTGAACCGGCTTTGTGAAGAACCCAGGTCCCCTGGTCACAGTGGAGCCAGAAAGGGCTGGCAGAGGGGACAAGTGCTTTCACTGGGGGCTGGGGTTGAGTGCGGGAAGGAAGGAGGATGTATGTTGGGAAAGGCTGGGAAATGCTGCCTTCAGAGGTGCTCTGGCCCTCTGGGTCTCACTTCAGGCTCCAGAACCAGGGATAGACCTTTGTGCTGATGGCAAGGTGGGACTAGCTGGGGTTTGGAGAATGTGGTGGCTTCCTGAGTTGATTTGTCCTCCCTAAGTGGGTCTTCTCTGTACTGTATTTCCAACCCCACCCCCCACCCCGCTGTGCGTGTGTGCTACCTGGTGCTTGGGACTAAAAACCTTCCCAACTTCCATCAGCTGTGAGGGAACGAGCCACGCTGATAGCTAATGGAAAGTGGTTTGGAGAAAGTTTTAAGTACAAAAAAAAAATCCCTTTGCCATTGCATCTCGAAGCGGATTGCTAGGGCTCAAGAACGTTTTATTTCAAAGGTGTAAAGCCGGGGTGGGTTCCTGGGCTGACACTGATGGCTGTGATGTACCCATGAGTAACAGCAGGAGCCACTGATGCTAGCAAGATAGGAACCTGCTTGAGTCCCTCGGTCTTCATACTTTGCTGGTCCCAGCGAGGCAGTGTGTGTGTGTGTGTGTGTGTGTGTGTGTGGTCACCCTACTTATCTGCAGCTGCCACTGTTGCTGGAGAAGGGAAAGCCTGTGGGTGCTGATGGGCGGGTACGAATGCAAGGTGGGCCTGACCACGTCTGGTAGGCTGGATTTGAAGCAGAGCATCTGGCGGCCTACTGCCCTCTGAGGTAGTTCCTGAGGTTACAGCGACACCTGGTGGTATGTCTGAGCACCCATGGGCGGCAGCAAACTGACCCGTGTGCCTCACCCATAAGTGTTGCCATGTATCCGGCTTTCTTCCCATGCATGTGTTCACCTGTTCACGCAGCATATCTTACCCATGCATCAGTTACCCCAACCATATGTCTCCGCACGTACCCCTACTTTGCCTCTCCCTCCTCCACCCACACACTCACCGTCCAACCCATCCAATCCTTCCTTCATTAGTAACCAAAGCGCCTTGATTGTGCCTGCCTCTCCAGGGCTTCTCTCCATCCTTCCTCTTTGGTCTCTCCACACTCATGCTCTTCTTGCTTCCTTTTCTCAGAAGCAATGAGACCTTTAAAGCGTTGCAATGAGTATTCGCACAGACTTGCAGCAAGGAGATTTCCCCCGCTTTTCGAGACAGGGTTTCTCTGTGTAGCCCTGGCTGTCCTTGAACTTGCTTTGTAGACCAGGCTGGCCTCAAACTCACAGAGATCCTCCTGCTTCTGTCTCCAGAGTGCTGGGATTTAAGGTGTGTGCCACCACCGCCTGGCTCAGGAGGGAAACTTTTAGGGACGAGAAAGTGGTTTTTGTAAAACACATTTTAATAGATTTTAATCTATTTTGTGAGCACGTGAAGATCGGGTGGGGTGGCGTGGATGTGGAGGTCAGGTGTTCTAGAGGATTCTAGCCAGGTATTCTTCCACTGTTTTCTACCCCTGTCAAGAAGACAAATTTTCAGCACATCCCTAAACAGATCATGTAAATTAAAATGGAAATGGGTATATCAATAAAATATATAGTACTTTGAAGAAGTTTTGTTTGTTGATTTTGTTTTGTTTTTTCGAGACAGGGTTTCTCTGTATAGCCCTGGCTGTCCTGGAACTCACTTTGTAGACCAGGCTGGCCTGGCGTGCACCACCACGCCCAGCTTTGTTTGTTAATTTTGAGCCAAGATTTTCTTTCTATTCTTTTATAAATTTTTTCTTTTTCTCTTTTGTTTTTCTTTTTTCTTCTTTTTTCTCTTCTCTCCTTCCTTCCTTCCTTCCTTCCTTCCTTCCTTCCTTCCTTCCTTCCTTCCTTCCTTCCTTTATTTCTTTTCTCTTCTTTTTGGAGCCAGGGTCTCTCTATGTAGGCCTGGCTGTCCTGGAACCTGCTAGGTAGGCCAGGCTGGCCTCAACCTCACAGAGCGCTGCCTGTGTCTGCTTCCTGCAGACTGAGTTATGTCTGGAAGTGGATCTTGGTGTGTAGCATGGGCAGGTGTTACCTTGTAACCCTGCAGTCTCTGGATTCTAGGCCTGAGTGCCAGGGTTAGCGCTGACTGTCAACTTGACAGAATCTAGAGTCACCAGGGAGAAGGGCCTCTGGGGAATTGTCTTGGTTTTGTGGACCGAAATGTAAGGTCCTCCCCCTGCAGATGGCTCCCTTTCTTGACCTTCATGGGACCCAGAGGGCCAGCACACAGGCAGTCCTCTCTGCTCGTCCCTGGAGGTGCAGGGTGAGCAGCTGCCACAGGCTCTGTGGTGGCTTCCCCTGCAGCAAGGCCCTGAGATGCAGGAAGCTTAGAGCAAGCCTTTCACTCTCAAATGTCCCCAGAGCACTGGTAGTAACTGGAACAAGACACTGGCTCTAAGTTCAGCTGCAGCTGTCCTCCTGCTGTGGAGTTTGCCTTCCCTCCAGATTCTTCTTTGTATTATTGTGGACATGTTCAGTGCAGTATAAGTTGCTGGAACCCCATGAGTCTATCTATGGTCACACTCGATGAACTTCAGCCCTATCTCTGAAGCACATGACCTGATCTCTTTGGGGGTGGGGGTGGGGGTGGGGATGTGGGTGGTGCTCTGGGCTATGTTTGATCATTGACTCTGTTTTTATGATGGAGAACTACACAGAGCACACAGCTGAACCAGCACTGGCTTCAGCAACATCAAAACCCAGACCCAGAGCTGGAAGTGGGTGCCTTATGTAGCGCTGGCTACTGGCCCTTGAGGCTATTGATCTAGGGGCTCCTAGGAATGGAGTCTCTGAGTAGCCATCTCTCTGACTAGATCAGTCTGTGCTGTGGAATAACCATATCAGGACATCCTTACTTGCTCTCCCCTCCCCCCCTCTTCCTCTCCTCTCCTTTCCCCTTTCCTCTGCCTCCCAAGTGCTGGGATTGCAAGTGTGTGCCACCAGTTCCCTTCCTTTGTGTATGGATTTGTCTGCCTCTGTGTGTGTGTGTGTGTGTGTGTGTGTGTAAGATGAACCTCAGGTGTTCTTGTCTGATCTGGAACTTGCCATGGCTGGTCAGGCAGGGAGCCTCAGGGAGCCCATTACTGCCCAGTGCTGAGATTTCAGGTGTGCACCACTGTGCCTGGAGTTTTGCATGGATTCTGGGGGTCAAAGTCAGTCCTCATGCAAGAGAATTGACCACTGAGTCATCCTCCTAGTCCATCTTTCTCTTTTAAGGCGAGTAGTATTCCTTTGCGTCTCTAGACCGTTGCGTCTCTTACCTGCCCACCTAGCAATGGGACTCATACTGGGTCCCTTCTGTGTATGAAGCCACACCAAGCATCCCCTCGGACACCCCCTTCAGTTCTTTGGAGATTATCTTCTAAGGCAGAATTGCTGGAATTTCAGGTTTCACCGAACCTTTCTGTTGTTTGAAGCCCTCTCTGCTCTCCGTTTCCTGTGCTCTTCCCTCGGCATGGTACCGCACTCCGGCCATCCCAGCAGCTGGGAAGTGGAGGCAGGAGGATCAGAGATTCAAGATCATCTTCAACTACATAGCAAATTTCAGGCCAGCCTGGTCTGCAGAGCAAAATCCTGCTTTAAAGAAAAGCCAAACAAAACCAACCAAACAAAACCCCCGCAAAGACTGGTGCTGTGTCTTGGTGAAGCACTGGTCCCGCTTGTACTAGGTCCTGTGGTCTACCCCAGCACCACAGAAACCCGAGTGTGGCGACACAGGCCTGTAAGCCCCATTGGAGACGCAGAGGTAGAAGTAGAAGTTCTTGGCTGCGTTGAAAATTGAAGGTCAGCTTGGGCTACGAAATTTTGTCTCAAAAAACAACTGAACAAAACCAAACCTCTCCCTAAAATCATAAAGAGATAAAGGGGTTGTTGAGGCAGGCTAAGGGCTTGCTCAGTGGTTACGAACACTTCCCAATCCTAAGGACTGGGGTTCAGATCCCAGCATTCCCTTCTTGTGGCTCACAAATGCCTGTGACACCAGCTCCAAGGGGCTCTGATCTCCAAGGGCATCAGTGAGCACACACACACACACACACACACACACACACACACATACTCTCAAATCCTTTGTAAAATAAAGGAAGGAAAGAAGGGAGGAGGAAGAGAGAAAGAAAGAGAGAAAGAAAGAGGGAAGAGAAAGAGAGGGGAGAGGAAGAAGGAGCGGAGGGAGGAGAGAGGAGAAAGAGAACCCCCATGGGTCCTACAGTGTGCGCCTGGGTTATCTGAGCTGCTTCTGTGGTCCGTTGGCTGGAGCTTCCCACCTTTCCTAAGGAGCAAGGTTGGCCACCTGGGCAATGTCTGAAGTCTGTCATCAGTTCTGGCCACCCTTTGTTGACAAGCAGGTTAGACCAGTGCTGTTTGCTATGTCTTAGGACGGGTGGAGTCTCTCCCGTCCTCCCTCCTTTTGAGACAGGGTCTCCGTCTACAGCCCAGACTGGTCTGGCACTGAGTGACCCTCCTGCTTGGTACCCAGTGCTGGGACTGCAGCTGTGCCCCCGACCTCCGACGCCTGATTCTGCCTCGTTTTCCCACCACCTTTTGACAGCCTCACTGTGTAGCCCAGGCAGGTCTTCTGGAATGCCGGGATGATACACATAGCCTACCACACTCCACCAGCTCAATGATTTTCGTAGTTTTACACCAAACTAGAGCAGAAATAGAATCTTGAAAACAGTGAATCAACCATATCTGTAAGCTCTTCTTTCAACGTTTAAAAGTATTTCTTTTATATGCATGTCTGTGTGCCACGCTTATTCAAACCCCAGGAATTCCCAGCAACCACAACGGCAGCTCATAACCATCTGTGACTCTAGTCACCAGTGGTCCTAACCACTGAGCGATATCTCCAGATCTTCCTCCTTCCCCCCATCACACACACTTTTTTTCTCAAACCCGCATGGATGGGGTGGGGCTGGGAGTGGGGGGTGCTGGCCTAGCAGCCTGAGGCTCCACCCCCAGACCCTCGAGAAAGTCCCACTGTTACTGACTCGCTCTCTGTCTAGCGAAGCCCGTGGTGACCACCAGATCCACATGTGCATGGGAACCTGAATCCACCTGAGCTCACTGAGAGATGAGGGGAGAAGCCGGTGAGCTATGATAGCTATCCCTTTAGATATGCCGCACACAGGGTGTGAATAGCTGAAATCCTTTCTTTTAGCTGTTTTCAGGTGACATTGTTACTAACCTGCACTGCAGGCTCACAGCTTCCAAGGCTGCAGTCCATGCTCACCAGCTTCAGTTTCTGGGCTGTGTTTGTGATGAGGCACGTCATGGTGTGGCGTGTATGGTGAGGCAGAGCTCACTGTGAGGTCTTCTGGAAGGAAGGAGGGGCCGATTGGGATTCTAAATCCTTGTTGGGGGGGTCAATCCCCTGTGACCTCAGTTTCTTCACTAGGTCCCACCTCTCCCACCCATCCTATCACTTCCGAACACTAGCACGGGCTTCAGCATATAGCCTTCGGGGCACATCTCAGGACTGAGTCATAACAGGAAGTGACCTGGGACACTTCAAAGATATACCCCACAATGCTCTGTTTCCTCCGAGCAAGCCCCATCAATTCAGTCCCATCTCATAGGATCCCCACCTGGGGACCAGGCCTTCAGTGGTGAGCCTTTTAGGGGAACACTTAATAACCAAACTCCTGTATGAGGTGACTGTTCTAATGCCCCATACCCAGCAGTCCAGACTTCAGGAGCTTTATGAGTGCTTTCCTGGATATTCACAGTCACTGTGTGGAGATGCATATGACAGCAGATATGTGTATGTTTACATCCAGGTGTGTGCTGAGCCAGAGGACAACCTGGGTGACCTTCCCCAGGTGCCCAAGGTCACCAGCAGACCTTGCGGTGGGCTCTGCCTCACTACTCAGAGGGGGCTTTATAAAATTTAAGTCTGAGAGACTTTTTTTTCCCTGATACTCCAGAAGAGGGCATCGGATCCCATTATAGATAGTTGTGAGCTACCATGTGGTTGCTGGGATTTGAACTCAGGACCGCTAAAAGAGCAGTCAGTGCTCTTAACCACTGACCCACCTCTCTAGCCTTCAGGGAGTGCTCTTAACTATGAGTCATCTCTCTGCCTTGTTGGTTTAGCCCCAGAGCACACTGCCTGCCACTGCTGGAATTTTACATTGGTTCTGGGGTTAGAGCTCAGGTCCTAAGCTTGTGTGACAAGCGCTTTACTGCGTGAGCCGTCTCCTCAGCATCCCCCTTAGTGTTTTTATGGGACACCGTTTCCTTACTTCCGGGAACATTTGGTGATAATTTTACCTCAAACAGCAGAACTGTGTGTGTAACAGGCTGTCTGGCTCCCCGTGTTGAAAAATGCATCCTTTAGAGCCTTTTAGGAACTGCGTTTGTGGACCAGTGGTTTAGAACTGTCTTCCCGCTGAAGATTCTGTGGTAGACCACCAGGAGGCGCTGTGGTCCACGAGCTGAGCAGGTACCAGGTCTCAAGCTGAAAAAGCAGATCCCAGGTTCTGTCTCCTGGCCTTTCACTTCCCGCCTTTAGGGAGCAGTGTTCTGAGATGCTGGTCGCACAGCCCACATTTCTCATCATACCAGTCCTCACACAAACCAGTTCTTTTTAAATGCGCAACGAATCTGGTAAAGACAGGCAGGCAGCAGGCAGGCAAGCTGGGCTTTAGGCACAAGTTTGGAGACCTGAATTCAATTTCTGGATCCTGTGTAAATGTGCCAGGAGCGACTCAGTTCCACATTATCATCTGAACCCTCTCTGCATGCTGTGGCTCAGGTGTGAGAGCACTCACATACACAATGATAATAAAGGAAAAACTTCCAAGATCAATTGCAAGGGCTTGTGACTGTGTGTGGCTGGACTCTAGCCTGGCATGTGCACAGAGTTTGAATCCCAGGTCTACCGGGGTCTACACTGCTGACCCTGACAGCGGGAAATCTCTCCCTCTCTATGGTTTCGTTTCCTTCTCTGTAAAGTGGAAACAGCAATAGCATCCAGCTCTGGGTGGCAAACAGTTCCTTTTGTTTGTGGGTATATACATGTTTGTGCCGGCAGGTGTGTATACACACACGTGAGCATGCATGTGGAGGTCAGAAGTCAATCACAAGCATGATTTCTCAGGAGACCTCCACTCTGGTTTGGTTTTGGTTTTTTTGTTTGTTTGTTTGTTTTTTAAGAAAGGTCTCTCTCTGTAACCCTGACTATGCTGTCCACTCTGTACACCAGGCTGGCCTGAACTCACAGAAATCCACCTGCCTCTGCCTCCTGAGTGTTGAGATTAAAGACATGTGCCACTTAGGCCTGGCTTCCACTCTGTTTTTAACACGTCTCTCGCTGGGTCCTGAGGCTCATCATTTGTCTGCTCAGCAGCCCTGGATCCTCCGGTCTCCCCTCCCGCTCCCCATGCTCGGGATGCGAGGCTGCAAGACATCTGGCTTTTTCCATGGGTTCTGGGGATGAAGCTCAGGTTCTCATGCTTGGAAGGCTTTCCGCACTGATTCTTCTCTGCAGCCTCGGGCGGCAGCTTCTCTAACAGTGTGGGCTCAAAGACACTTGGCGCACATTCTCTGTACCAGGGACAAATGGTCTCAGGGCCTCGGCTCCATAAGGAAATGAAAAGAAATGAGACCTGGCTTTTAGACAGGACCTGCTTGGGAATCAGAACACTTTCTTTCTATTCTTTCTTTCTTTCTTTCTTTTTTTAAGGGAAGGAAGGTTGAACAATTCTAGCCTAGTTGATATTTAAAAGAAATAGGTCTGGTCCCAGGGTGCTGCTTCTCCAGTGCAGGGCAGAGAGACCCTCTTTTTGTCCTTTGAATAGTGGCCTTGGCTTCAAGCCACAAAGGAAGGTCTACAGAGGCTCTGGGGTGTCCCTCCCCCAGTGTCTGGCAGGCTGTCCATGCTCTATGCTGACTCCTAAGTGTCTTGCAAGCACATGTCCCTGAAGTCACCCTCCTGGCATCGAACTTTTGATGTAGGCTTCAGTTATGCCTTGGCTTTCAAGTCTACAACAGCGCTGAGCCATCCTTCCTCTTTGTGGGGTTTATGAGCTTAAGCTGACCCCTCTCTCCCTGGCTTTCCCCACCAGCACAGGACAATTCTGACCTTACAACGCCTCTCGCTTAGGTTTTGAGGCAGGGTCTCTGACTGACCTAGAGCTTGTTCATGAGGCTGGCTGGCTGGTGATCCCAAGGGCTCTGCCTGTCTCCAGAGCCCCGGTGCCGAGATTACAGGCTTGTGCCACCCTGCCTAGCTTTTATAATCATCATTGTTATTATTTTTTATTATTACATGTATATTTTTTGTGTTTATGAGGTTGCATATCAGGGTACACACGTGGAGGTTGGGGGACTTTTTGAAGTCTTTCTCTCCTTCCACCATGCAGATCCTAGGGTTCAAACTCAGACCCTTAGTTTTGGTAGATGACTCCTTTATCCATTGAGCTACCTTGCTGGACCTGATCTGCATATATATATATATAGCTAGCCTGCGTGTGTTAGGGCAGCAGATGCCCTGGAAAGTAGTGTTACTGACGGTTGTGAGCCTCTGTGTGGACCTGGGAACCAAACCTGGGTCTTCTGCGAGAGCAGCAAATGCTCTTAACCTTTGAGCCATCTCTCCAGTTCTTCCATTCCCTTTTAATGTGCATTTGTGTATTCCTGTGCATGGATTTGTGCGCAAGAATGAGTCCCCAGAGAGGCCAGGATAGGTCACTGGATTGCTGGAACTGGAGTTAGATATAAGTTATGAGCCACACCCTGCATGAGTTTTGGGAACCAAACTTAGTATTCTTAGTGTTCAAGGCTCTTCTCCAGTCCTGATGCTTTTTCTGTTGCCTCCTCCTCCTCCTCCTCCTCCTCCTCCTCCTCCTCCTCCTCTTCTTCCTCTTCCTCCTCCTCCTCCCACTCCCTCTCCTCCTCCTCCTCCTCTTTCTCTTCCTCCTTTTCTTCCTCTTCTTCTTTCTCCCCTCCTCCTTCCCCTCCTCCTCCTCTTTCTCTTCTCCCTCTTCTTCCTCCTCTTCTTTCTCTTCCTCCTCCTCCTCTTCTTCCTCCTCCTCTTCCTCCTTTTTTCTCTTCCTCCTCCTCCTCTTCTTCCTCCTCTTCTTTCTCTTCCTCCTCCTTCCCCTCCTCCTCCTCCTCCTCTTCCTCTTCCTCCTCTTCTTCCTCCTCTTCTTTCTCCTCCTCCTCCTTCTCCTCCTTCTCCTCCTCCTCTTCTTCTTCCTCCTCCTCTTCTTCCTCCTCTTCTTTCTCTTCTTCCTCCTCCTCCTCCCCCTCCTCCTTTTTAAATGTATGTTCTGAGTCTTTAGACTCATGTCCTCATAAGGATTTTGGCATCTGGGCCCTTTCTGCAGCCGAGGTCACACGTCTGTGCACTTTAACCCACATGCAATGCCTTGCCCTCCCTCACACTCATCCGAGGCCCTCCCCGGCTCTTCTTTTGCAGTTTGGATGTCACAAATCCACTTCGGGGTGAAAACACAGTTCAACGCAAACAGACCAAAAGCAACGCATGCCCAGAGCTTCCTGGGGGCAGAGTAGTTCTGGTCTGATCCCAGTATGGATTCTCATTCCTTGGGTTCCGGGGACTTCCAGCGAGGAAGTACAGTCTAGGTGATTGTTCAGACACCGAGATGTCCCATCCCAGCCAGTAGAGAGCAGTTGCTTTCTTGTGAGCAAGCTCCCCCAACCTTCCAGGTCCCTTGCTGGGTCCCAGGTGCTTCCAGAGCATCCATAATCTAGCAGTGATGTCATCTGCAGGCATAGGGAAGGGACCCCAGCCACAGATGGTCAACTCCTTTCCAGAATATGATGGAGAATCTACTTAGAACTTGTGCCCCATCCCAGCCACACTAAGTGGACGTCAAGTGACAGGATGCAACTGAAGTAGAAAGCTGGGTAGGTGAGATCCACACCAGGCCTCCTAAGTCCTCCACAGTCCAGGGAAGGCCAGGGACGCCCCTCTCTGAATAGATTTCAGATGATTGTAGCAGACAGAAAGAAAGTAATCATATTAAAAGGTGTTTGAAATCCTAGAGCTTTGCAAAAACAAAACAAACAAAACCTAGCAGTTTTGCTGTTGATTTGTTTTGTTTTTCGCTCTTATTTCACGCTGTGTGTGTTCAGAACAGGGGCCATTACCCCTCTGAGATATACTCAATCTCCGGATGGTTGAGTCTGAGTCTGTAGACCCAGAGAGCCAACAGTTCTTAAGTGCATCTTGGATTTCCCCATCTGACCAGGTCACAGCCCACAGCACACGGGTGGGCAGGAAGGCCCAGGGCCAGGGTGTGGCTCTGTGGTTACACAAAGCAGTGCTGCTGTCTCTGCCCCTCGCCCCGAGACTGACCTCTGGGAGACACTTCTCTGCTCTGCCCTGGAGTTTCATGGGGACCAGGGGACCAGGTGAAGTCACTAAGAATGTGAGAAGCAGAATCATTAGAACCAGCTATGTGTTGGGTTAGGGTATTGCTATGAAGTCAGGCTGTTCTGAAACTCTCTAGCCTTCTTCCTCAGTTTCTGGTGTGTGAAGATATTGGCCTGTGTCACCATGCCAGTCTACACTGATGGCTTTAACCATGGTTTTTTGTTTTTTGTTTTGTTTTGTTTGTTTTTTGTTTGGTTGGTTTTTTTTTTTTTTTTTGAGACAGGGTTTCTCTGTGTAGCCCTGGCTGTACTGGAACTCACTCTGTAAACCAGGCTGGCCTCGAACTCAGGATTAAAGGCGTGCGCCACCACGCCTGGCTCTAACCATGTTTTGAGCTATGAGTACTCTGCAGTCCGGTGAAGTCAAGGGACCCACCTCTCTGTTTTTTTGTTTTTTGTTTTTTGTTTTGTTTTGTTTTTTTTGAGACAGGGTTTCTCTGTATTGCCCTGGCTGTCCTGGAACTCACTGTGTAGACCAGGCTGGCCTCGAACTCAGAAATCCACCTGCCTCTGCCTCCCAAGTGCTGGGATTAAAGGCGTGCGCCACCACCGCCCGGCTGGGACCCACCTCTCTGAATGATGGAATCAGACAGAGGAAGTTCATCATGTTGAAAGCATCTGAGATCCTGGAGTTGTCACAGGCATGCTTCTCTAAGTGCTATGTAGTGCAGAGCCGGTGGCAGACCAGAGAGGCCAAAGTAGTGAAAGGGAATGGGCTTTCAGAACCTCTCCGGGTGACATAAACACTGCCTCTACTGGCAACAAAGTCACATGGGATCCATCCACACTGCTGATCCCACTGCCACCTGTTGCTTCCAAGTGTCTAATGCAGCTAGAAATGGTGAAAGAAAGATGTGAAGTTTTTTCCATCCAGATTGCAGACTTTGTAAATTAAAAATAAAGTACCATACTGGGCATAGCTATTAACCCAACATTTGGGATTTTGAGACAAAACGATAAAGTGGCGGAGACTAGCCTAGGCTATGTAGACAGGACTTTATCTAAAAACAATCAAACAAACTCCGGTAAGTAAAGTGACAGGTAAAGAAAGAACTGGGTTCAGAGGGAACACTGATGGAAGAGGTGGTTAAAAAAAAAAAAAAAAAGGAGGAAGCTAGGCGACTATAACAGGTTGGGACACAGCCTGAGAGGGTGCAGAGGTTAGCAGTACTCACTCTCCTGCAGAGGACCCAGGTTCAGTCCCCAGGACCTCTGTCAGTTAGCTCACAATGGCTTGTAGCTTCAGCTCCAGGAAGCTCTGATGCCTCTGGCCTCTGGCCTCTGGCCTCTTTGAGCACTGAACTTACATGGCATGCATTCACCTGGAAACAGAAACTCACATAATTAAAAACATGAATAAGAACAGGGGACTAGAGAGCTGCTCAGTGGTTAAAACCACTTGTTGCTTCTGTAGACAACCTGGGTTCAGCTCCCAGCACCCACACAATGGCTCACAACCATCTGTAACTCCAGTTCCAGGGGATCTGATGCCCTCTTCTGGCCTCTTTGGGCACAAAGTATGCATATGGTGCATGCAGCCAAAATGAATAAATATTTTATTTATTTTTTACATAAAATGAATAAATTTTTTTTTGAGACAGGGTTTCTCTGTGTAGTCCTGGCTGACCTGGAACTCACTCTGTAGACCAGGCTGGCCTCGAACTCAGAAATCCGCCTGCCTCTGCCTCCCAAGTGCTAGGATTAAAGGCGAAATA
>NC_034609.1:8844088-8846689 GCF_900095145.1 Mus pahari
GTGTGGTTGTACCTTGGGGACACTGAGGAACGGTGTGGTTAAACCTTGGGGAAGCTGAGGGACAGTGTGGTTATGCCTCTCGGCTTAGGAGCCACATCACTCATCATCAAGTCTTGATCCAAGTTCACTACAGCTCTGTAATGTTACTGTGCTTGCTCACACCCTACTCCTGATACCAATCGCAGACTCCATTGATTTCTATGGTACCTTCCAGGCTCCTTTTCCTCATTTGTGACATGGCCTTGCCCACTTTAGAGTGGGGGTGTCAGAATACAGTGAGCCAATGAGTATCCCCAAATCACCCAGAATCCTAGACACTCAGTTCCAGGACTCCTGTGAACACCAATGTTGTTCATTAGTTCCTTGGTATTCACTGAAAACAGTTTTAACTTTACTTGAATGGATCAAACAGTCATGCAGAGTTGGGCAGTGTGATGTAGTGCTTCAATCTGGGTGCACACCACCGGGAAAGTCAAAGGCATTACTATGTCCATCATCTCCCAAGCTTCACGTTGAAAATGAGGCTCTGAATACATCAGGCATCTTCTGTGTCTGCTCTCCTTCTCCCCCAAGAACACACTTCCTCCCATGAAGCCACACCCACTCCAACAAGGCCACACCTCCTATTAGTGCCACTCCCTATGAGCCCATGGGAGCTACTTTCACTAAAACCACCACACCATCCATGAACAGATTACTAACGATTGCAAGTACCCTGGACTGACTAGGAGGGTGTGGTCTCTGCCCTTGTTTGATGTGAGTTGGAGTTTGCATCCCTACGCGTGTGGTTCTGAGCGGTGGCCGGGCCTCCTGTCCTGAGATGCTCCTTCACCGGCTCCTCTTCCCCTGTGCAGTTCTGAGAAGGTAAAGGGGATGGTGACAGGATTGTGAGTGTGGCATCCAGTGTAGCTAGAAACAGCCATCGGGGCCATGGACTTCCATGGCTAACCTGGTCAACTCCAGGAGGCACCATTTACACACATGGTGCAGACAACAGTGTCCTCTCGGGCCTCTCTGAGGAGCAGCTGTGGTAAATGCCTTCCAAGAGTCAGTGTGAACTTAACTGCAGATGCCAAGTGTTAAAGCTGCACTCATTTTGCAAAAAAAAGAAAAAAGAAAAAGAAAGAAAAAAGAAAAAGAAGCAGAGAGGCTCAGTAATTAGGCTAAGGTCACACAAGAATGCAAGTAGATTTCAAATCCAGAAAGCCTGGATCCTGTGCCCTTGTCACCTAGGAGCCATTAGTCTCTTGCAGTTGCCCAAACTGTGGTCCAGCTTCTCACATTTCACTTCATGTCTGAGGACTCGTCAACACTGTCAAGCCTGAAAGTCACTGGCTGGGCTAGGGTTGCACACTGCCCCTGCCGGAGCTCAGCTTGAAGTCAGCTTGTTCATATTAACTAGCGTGGACATCCCAGCTACCATTGTGAAGGCTGAGGAAAATTCCAGTGACTTGCCAATGGCTCTCCCCTCTTCAGGGTTTTCCTTGGCATGGAGAGAGCAGGTGAAAGTGTGAGCTTCCTTAAAGGACCGGAGGAGGCAGTGTGAATGCTGGGAGGCTCAGTGTAGACAGGGCCAGGACCAGGACTACAGAGAAAATTCACCAGGGTTCTTGGCTTCTCTGTCCCTGTCTCTTTGTGGTCAGATTTCTGGAACCATGGGAAGCACTGTGGGAACAACCTGAAGCAGCTAGAATTTGTTCTGGCTCATGGTTTCTCAGGGCTCAGTCCATGGTCACTTGGTTCTGCTGCTTTGGGTCTATGGTAAGGCACCGTCTATAAGGTAAGGGCCGTGCTTATAGAGTCACAGACAACCCAGCTCACAGCATCTGGTCAGTACACCACCAGGTCAAGGGCATCTGGTCAGTACACAAGCTCCCCTTCAGGCTAAACCCATTGGTGAATTGACACCCCCAGCTGATACGGTGGCACACAGCTGCCATCCCAGTACTTTGGAGACTGAGATAAGAAGATGGGCAGGGTCACAGTCGGTCTGAGTTACATAGTGAGGCTCCCATCTCAAAAAAAAAAAAAAACCCAGAGCGGTTTGATGGCAGAGTCCCCGCCTAGATTCCTCAACTGAGGACCGGGATATGGCACAGCATTAGAGCCCCTGTCCAGGATTCCCCAGTGAGAGGCTATGGTTATAGCCCAGTAATAGACTAGCTGCCCAGAATCCCCCAGTGGGGGGCTCAGCCTGTGGCCAGGGGTAGAGCTCCTTTCTAGTAGGCATGGAAGGCCACACTGGAAAAACAAGTTACCTTGTGCCTCACCTGAGAGCAGCCGAGGCGGAGTGAATTCACCTATTCTGTCCTTTCTGTTGAGAACTCACCCCTGTGATAATCAAACTTGGCATTTGAGTCCTCTGTGGTTGCTCACCCTAGAGACCTCCTAAGGTCCCCAAATATGTGTTTATTTTCTGGGTCAAGGAGAAGTCCAGCTATGCAAGGCAGCAGACAGGACCCCGGGGGCTCATAGTCTCTACAGAAACAGAACTCTGGACCTTAAAGCATGTTATCCAAATGAAGGAAGAAAGGAGCGATGGAGGGAGGGAGAGAAGGAGAGAGTGAAGGACACACACACACACACACACACACACACACA
>NC_034609.1:8846719-8849356 GCF_900095145.1 Mus pahari
AGAGAGAGAGAGAGAGAGAGAGAGAGAGAGAGAGAGAGAGAGAGAGAGGTACCACGGTACTGCTCTCAGAGGGATTCGTCTTTGAACTCCTACAATGAGGGTTGCAGACCCAAGAAAGCCCCTGTGATAGTTTGAAGATACAAGGGCCACAGCAACCAATGATGTGGGGTCTAGTCTAACAACCAGTTCTCCAGAGAACTCACGCTGGCCCAGAAACCTAGCCCACTCCTGGGAGACATCAGGAATTTATGGGCGGAGTCTCGCCCACTAGCCAGTCCTCCTGTCTTAGAGGCCCCATCACCTCAACACTATTATGCGTGGGGGGGGGGGGGGGAGACCAGTCTCCGTGAAGGAGGGTAAAACAGACAGGTGGAGCCAGGCAGAGGCTCGGAAAGCTTTGGCCGGGATTTTTCCCTGGTCACATGACCGTGCTGCCTTGCAAAGGTGGCTGAGAAACCGGGCAGTGCCCAGGCTTCAGACTGCCGCGGGCAGCTTCCTGAGTGAAGATGACTGATTTGGGACACACTTGACAACCTTTCTCTGTGACTCTCTCCGCCCTGGTGAGGAGCAGCAGGCTCATAGCCCGCCTGTCCTGCCCTCTGGCTGCACCCAAAAAAGCCTTCCTGGCTTACTCCCCGGGGCAGTGCTGTCCACAGCCCCGGGGCTTGCCGTTCTTCAGCATGGAGACATGGAGAAAACCACCAGTTTTTCCTCCTTTTCTCTTTAGAGGCCACTTCTCTAGCCTAAACCTGCCAAGTAGACAGTCCATTCACAGAACACAGAGGCATTCAGGTGTCCTCTTCAGTCACACCCTGAGATATATATGCTTTTTTTAAATCATCCATGTGTGGCTGTGTGTACACAATGCCTGTGGGGTATGGGAGCATGCCATGTGAGTGTTTCTCTTCATCTTCACCCAGCTTGAGGTATGGTCTCTTTGGCCCTTGCTTGAGGCTAGCCAGTCTGAATGCTTCTGAGTGGTTCTCTGGTCTCCACTTCTCATTTCTGTGAGAACTCTGGGTCTGCAGATGTGCACCACCACCACATCTGGCTTTTTATGCAAGTTCCGAGGATCCTGAAGAACTGAAATTTCCAGGCCTGCCTTGGCCATGAGCATTTCACCTCCAGAGCTGTCTCCCAGTCTCCCCATCTTATTTTTCTGAGATAGGGTCTCTCGCTGAGCCCACAGCCCACTGATTCAGCTAGGCTGCTGGCCCGAGAGGTCCCTAGAATCCTCCTGCCTCTGCCCCGGATTAGAGCCTGGAGCATGTGGCCTTGCCCAGCTTTTACAGGCGCACTGGGGCTTGGCTCTGGTCCTTTCTAAGGCAAGCGCTTTACTGACTGAGCACTTTCGCAGCCTGACACATTCTAAGTTAGATTATATGTTGAGTTAGCTGTCTTTCCATTGGTGGTGGGGAGAGGTTGTGGGAGGTAAGACCTCGCTCGGGGCTTTCTTGTTCTCCGGAGGAGGCGGGGGGGGTCCCTCCAGCCCTGGTATGTGTACTCAGCCTAGCATAACCGCTTCCCCACTCTTTTTTTTTTTTTTTTTTTTTTTGCCTTAGAAGCATTTTTTTTTTCCACCGCTCCAGCATCTTGCCTGCCAGTTCTCCTGAGTTCTCTTCTTCCTCCCCCCAACTCGAAGGCTTTTTCCAAAGCTCTAAAAGTGCTGAGGCCGCTGCTGTCTCTAGTTCTGCACTCCTGTAGTCACTGGAAGGGAGCCTGCAGAGATGTGGCCGCCCCTCCCCCTCAGGGCAGTCAGCCACCCTGTAAGCTGGTAAGCTCTGAAAGCAGCCTTCCTCTAACTAGCCCATGACTTATACGACTTAAAAACAAACAAACAAACAAACAAACAAATGAAAACCAAAGCGAAACAAAAAACCCCATCTTTGAATATAATCATTTCTGTTTGTTTATTGAGACAGGTTTTAACTGGTAACCCAGGCTGTTCTTGACTTCGAGGCCCTCCTGGTAGTCTCCCAGACAGTACCAAAGGGTACCAAACTGTACCAAGCCTGCCAGGGCAGTGCTAAAATCACGCTCACCTCCAGATCTGGAAACTGAGGCGCAGAGAGGGTAACTGACTTACCTAAGGCCTAACAGCTAGAGTTGGCCCAGCTACACTTCAGACCCAGCAGTGTAAATCAGGAATTAATAAAGAAATCTTCATCTTGTCTGTCTCCAGGTGCTGGCAACCTCCAAAGCAGGTACCAGTGATGGCACTTCCTGCCGTCCATTGTAGGCTCTCGATCCTCTTTCCACAACTGAAGTGTGGCTGGGTGATAAAGGGATACAGCTTCTGTGCTGCTGCTGTGTGTGTGCACTGCGTGTGCGAGTGTGTGTGTGTGCGTGTGTGTGTTGACCCTGAGATGTATATGTCAGAGAGTAATTTTCCAGAGCTGGATCTCTCCTGTCTGCTGAGGCGGTCTCTCTTGCTTCAGGATGGCTGCCTATGCCTGATTCTTCTGCCTCTTCCTGGCGTCTCACTGAGGGAATGCTGGAGTTACATGTGCAAACCACCTGTCTGGAGCTCGCTCCCTCATGTTCTCTCTCTCTCTCTCTCTCTCTCTCTCTCTCTCTCTCTCTCTCTCTCTCAATCTCTAAATGTGGTTTCTAGGGATTGAATTCAAGCTGTCAGCC
>NC_034609.1:8849916-8872247 GCF_900095145.1 Mus pahari
CTACCTACCTACCTACCTACCTACCTACCTATCTGTGTGAACCTACGTTCATACACACAGTGCTGTGGCGTGCGTGTAGAGGTCAGGGTTTACCTCGTGATAGCCAGTTCTATTTTCTCTATGTGGGATCCCTGGATTAAACTTGGGTCATCCAATACTAAAGGCATCTGCTGCAGAGGCCTCTCCTCTTCCATCTGTGAAATGGGGATCGTGTGTGAAAGCCTGTGTCACCCTGTCTGGGGTGAATGACTCGGGACGGCTGTCTCAGACTATATCTCCGGTGAGAGTTCTATTTAGGATGCTTTTCTCCTGTGTTCCTCCCTGTTCCCCCTTTCTCCTCCCGTAGCTCTGTCCTCTCCTGGTCACCTCCCAGGAGGCAGGGTAGCTGGATTGTGAGGGTTCTGAGCGGCTCCATGGCTAGCAGCTGGGGGGTGAGAAGAATGTGCTGAATTAGAGGTGACTGTGGCTAGCCGTGGATGTAGGAGCTGAACTGAGTGAGGATCTCCATCAGAACTCCCCTCCCAGACAGATCGCCTCTCTGTACTTCTGATGCTCTGGAGGGTTCAGCCTGGCAGGTGAGCATAGACACAGCTCAGGTGGGAGAGGATCACTGCTGGCAAGGGCCACGGCTTCTTCCTCTGTCCCTCCACACGCTTCACCTCCTCTTTAACCAGAGGAGAGATGCTAGACAAACCCCCACAGCCATGGTCTGCACTGCAGGCTCTGCTCTTTCTTTCCCTTTAAAAATAAATTCCCTGTTGGGCATGGTGGCACAGGCCTTTAGTCTTGTGAGTCAGAGGCAGGCAGATATCTGAGTTTAAAACCAGCCTGGTATACAGAGTGAGTTCTAGGGCAGGCAAGGCTCTATACATACATACATACATACATACATACATACATACATACACACACACACACACACACACACACACACACACATTCATACATACACACAAACAAAAAGTCCCCGTGACTGGAGAGATGGCTCAGTAGTTAAGAGCACTGGTTGCTCTTCCAGAGGATCGAGGTTCAATTCCCAGCACTAACATGGTGGCTCACAGACATTTGTAATGCCAGTTTCAGAGGATCTGATGCACTCTTCTGGCCATCACAGGCACCAGGCACGCACAGGCATACACACAGGATAATACCCTTACACTCCAAATGAAAATAAATAAATCTTGAAATAAAATCCCTGTTGGCGGGAGGTGACACTTGACTGGCCGGTCAATTTGTTGTTCACTTGTTCAGTTAGTAGACTGGCTGTTTCCTGGACACTATTGTGGTCAGAGCCTGGACACAGAGATGAAGAGACCCAGGCGATTATGCCTTGGGAACAAACAGCACAGGCACCACACAAATGAGCCATCTCCAGCAACAACAAATTCTGGAGGAGGAAGGCTGGGCAGGAAGTGGTAGCCGCTGGGTTGGTTCTGCAGCCAGGGAGGTCATATGAGGGAAGACAGGTGTGAGGGGGAGCTGGGGTGTGCGGGGCTCTTGAGTGTGTTAGAGAAACATTGCAGGTAGACGGCACAGCCCTAGGACACTGGGCTGAATGCTTATCATATCAGAGACAGAACTACAGGAGCTGACTTAGGATGGCTGCATGGTGGCAAAGGCTATGAGGCGCCAGTGCTTGGCAGAGGCAGAGGTCATGGGTTGTAGGTCCCCCTGGGGCTCCACCGTGCTGTGCTGGTCAAACAACACAGAACAAAGCAACATAACAGCAATGTTTTAATTTTTAAAAGGTAGAAAACATGTGGATTTATTAACTCGAGGAATTTGAAATAGACTTAGGCACAGCTGCACCTAGGGTGGGCATAAGTTCAGGTTCCAGGAATGGCTGTATCCAGAAACTGGAATGATGTCATCAGCCTGTGTTTTAATAAAAGGTATCTGGTCCTTGTTCTGGTTTCCAGGTTCCTGGTAAAACCATGTCCTATAGGACATGCGGTAGGAGATGGGGTCATAGACTTCTTTTTGCACTGCACTCTTAGGTCAGTCATGGACACTCTCCCAGTTTTTCTGTACCTGCTGTGCATCTTTAAATGGGCGATAGAATTCTCTCATGTGTGATGTGTGCATTCATCTACTCATGGGAGGTTCCTGGGGAGGCCATCTTTGCAGAGATGGAAGTGAGTGGGCGGTGAATACCACAGACTGGGGAGGAGGACAGGGAGTGTGCATACTTAATGTATGTCAGGTTTGTAAGACACAAGCATCCTGGGAAGGGGTGGTGGTGGCTGTACAGCGATGTGATGGACAGGGACAGTGATGACAGAGGGGTGGGTAGATGGGAGTGCAGCTGAATGGATAGGTGGACAGATGATGGAAACAGAGCAATGGGGAAGAGGACGGACAGACGGATGGATGGATGGATGGATGGATGGATGGATGGATGGATAGGTGGGTAGGCATGTGCCACCACTGCCCGGCCCCAATTGCTTATTCTTTAATGTTGTCGTTCAAGCATCCAGCTCCACACTGGACTGCAACGCCAGCAATCAGCACCATGGATAACATTCCGTGTGCAGCCTAAGTGGGGGATGGAATGCATTGACTGCAGATGGTTTGTGACTGCAGGATTGAATGGCACCTGGCAAGCTGCATTGTAGGAGGCCCCCAGAGGACTCAACCTCCCTGGGGGGAGGGACAGAGTTACTGTGCTGGTCTGAAGACAGGAGAGAATGCAGTGCACTGAGAGAGTCAAAAGGAGTCTTTATTTTTAAGTGTATGTGAGTGTGGCTGAGGCAAAGGATGTCTAGTTGGGACATTATCTTCTCATTATTTGGTGACTCCATTCAGATTTATTTCATATGTGTACAAATGTTAGGAAGTGTCTACAGTAATAGGTTTGCATATGACCCTGTGTTAATTATCGCTCCCTTGCACACTCTCTTCCTTTCTCTTTCCCGTGTAATCCTCCCAGTCCAGCCTCCCCCTGTGTCTCCTTATGACTATATATTTTATATTTCACTTCCCCTTCCTTAGGAGTTCATCCTCTCCCTCCCAGTCCCTTACTCCACCCCTAGCCTCTGCGGTTATATGAATGGTGGCATGCTTATCAAAGGTCTGAAAGCTAACACCCACATTTTGTCTTCTGAGGTCTTGATTATCTCACTCAGGATGATTTTTTTTTCCTAGCTCCATTCATTTATCTGCAAATTTTATGATTCTATTTTATGTTTTTAAAAGCTGAGTAATGTCCATTATGTGACGGTACCACAGTTTCCTGATCCATTCATCTGGTACATGCCCAAGAGGACCATAGGCAGGTCTATTTCCAGCCTCCCGGGGGCTGCTGCACTGATGTCCACAGTGTCTGCATACGTTTGCACTCCATCAGCAGTGAGTGAGTGTTTCTCACACCCCACATTGTCAGCAGCATGAGCTGTTGTTTGTTTTATTGATCTTGGCCACTCTGACTGGTGTAAGATGAAATCTCCAAGTAGTTTTGATTTGTGGTTCCCTATGACTAAGGATGAACGTTTCTTTGTTTCTCAGCCATTTGTGTCGCTTCATTTGAGAACTCTCTGTTTAGGGCCGTAGCCCATTTTTAATTTGGGTTATGCGTTTTCTTTTTTGTTTTTTTTTCTTTTTGGTTTTTCGAGGGTTATGTGTTTTCTTGTTATGCATTTTAAAAGTTAATTATATATTTCAGATACGAACCCTCTATTGGATGTGTAGTTGGTAGATCTTTGCCCAGTCTGTAGGTTGCCGCTTTGTCCAAATGCCAGTGCCCTTTGCCATTCAGAAGGTTTTCAGTTTCATGAGGTCCCATTTATTAATTATTGGTCTTAGTGCCTATGCTAATAGTGTTCTGTTCAGAAAATCCTTTCTTGTGCCAAAGAGTTCATGATTATTCTCTACTTTCTCTTTTATCAGATTCAAGGTACCTGGCCTTATGTGGATGTCCTTTATCCCATTGAATAATGATAAGCATGGATGCATTTTCATTCTTCTACATGCAGACCTTCAGTCTGACCAGAACCATTTGTTGAAGATGGTGTCTTTTTTTTTCCCAGCATGCATTTTCTTGACTTCTTTGCCAAAATCAGGTGTTCATAGGTATGCAGGCTTATGTCTGAGTCTTCAATTTCAATCCATTGATTAATCTATCTGTTTTTATGGCAATACCATGCTGTTTTGTTACCGTAGCTCTGTGGTATAATTTGAAACAGGGATGGTGATTCCTCCTGCAGCTATTTAATTATTCCGTATTTTTGTGTGTTTTTCATAAGGAGCTGAAAATTGTTCCTTCAATATTTGTGAAGAATTGTGTTGGGATTTTGATGGAGATTCTGTTGAATCTGCAGACTGATTTTGGTAGGATGGTCATTTTCACTGTATTAATCCCACTGATCCATGAGCATGGGAGGTCTTTCCATCTTCTGAGATCTTCTTTGATGTCTTAAAGTTTGTCTTATGAGAGTATTTCATTTTCTGGGTTAGAGTTACCCTGAGGTATTTTTGAGGCTATTATCAAAATGTGTTGTTTCCATGATTTCTTCCTCAGACTGTTTGTCATTTGTACATAGGAAGGCTACTGATTTTTTTTTTTTTGTATATTCATTTTGAATCCTGCTACTGTTCTGAAAGCATTTATCAGATGTAGAAGCTTCCTGGTGGAGTTTTTAGATTGGCAAATAGAGATGCTCTGACATTTTCCCTTTCTATTTGTATCCCTTATCTCTTTCCATTGCCTTACGTCTCTAGCTAAGGACTGTACTAAACAGGGCCGGGCATCCTTGTGTTGGTACTGATTTCAGAGGAAGTGCTTTGAGTTTCTCTCTGTTTTGGTTGATGTCGGATGTGGGCTCGCTATACACTGCGTTTATGTTGCTGAGGTATGCCACTTGTATCCGTAGTTTTTCCGGGAGTTTTATCATGAAGGGATATTAGATTTTGTCAAAGGTCTTTTCTGTATCTAATGAGATGATTTTGGGGGGTTTTAATTTATTTATATGGTTAATTACATTGACTGCTTTTCCTATGTTAAACTGTTCCTCCATCTCTGGAATGAAGTCTCCTTGGTCATGGTGGATGATCTTTTTGATGTGTTTTGGATTCTGTTTGCAAGTATTTTATTGAGAATTTTTGCATCTGGGTTCATAAGGGAAACTGGTCTGTAATTCTCTTTCTTTGTTGTGTCTTTGTATAGTTTAGGTATCAGGGTAATTGCTACCTCTTAAAAAGAATTAGTCAGCCTTACTTTAGTTTCTATTTTTGCAGAATAATTTGAGGAGTATTGGTATTAATTCTTCTTTGAAGGTCTGGTTGAATTCTGTGCTAAATCTGTTTGGCCCTGGGCTTTGTTAGTGGGGAGACTTTAAATGACTGCTTCTATCTCTCTAGGGGTTTAGTGGGTCTGTTTAAATTGCTTAGCTGATCTGTTTAACCTTGTTAGGCTATAAATATCAAGAAGCTTATCCGTTTCATTTAGGCTTTCCAGTTTGGTGGAGTACAGAGTTTTAAAGTATGTCCTTAAAATTCCCTGGGTTTTCTTGGTGTTTGCTGTAATTCACACTTCTTTTGCCTCTAATTTTATTGACTTGGATTTTCTTTCTCTATCTTTTAGTTAATTTGGCTAAAGTTTTATCTGTCTTCTTTTTCAAAGAATCAACTCTTCACCTCACGATTTATTATTTGTATGCTTCCGTTAGTTTCTATTTTATTAACTTTAGCCCTGAGTTTGACAATTTCTTGCCACTACTCTTTTTGGATGTTATTTCTTCTTTTTGTTCTAGAGCTTTTATGTGTGCCATTAAGTCGCTAATATGAGATCTCTCCAATGATCTGTTGTAGGCACTCAGTGCTAGGAACTTGCCACCTAGAACCACCTTCATTGTGACCCATAGGATTGGATATGCTGTGATTTTTTTCATTCAATTCTAAAAAGTCTTAAATTTCCTTCTTAACTTCTGTCTTGATCCATTTTTCTTTCAGCAGTAAGTTCAGCTTTCATGAGTTTGTAAACTTTCTGTTGTTTTTGATATCCAGCTTTAATAGATAGGATGCAGGGTGGTGTTTTGTTTGAGACAGGGTCTCTCTGTGCAGCCCTGACTGTCCTGGAACTCACTTTGTAGACCAGGTTGGCCTTGAATTCAGAATCTACCTGCTTCTGCCTCCCAAGTGCTGTGATTAAAGGCGTGCGCCACCACTGCCTGGCACAGGGTGTTTTTTTCTCTCCATTTTTTTCATGTATGTTGAGACTTGTTTTGTGTTCAAATATGTGGTCAATTGTGGAGAAAGATCCATGAGCTGCTAAGAAGGGATATTCTGTGCTTTGGTAAGATGCTCTTTAAATATCTGTTAAGTCCATTTGATTGATGATGTTATTTAACTCCAACTGTTTAGTTTTGCCTGGATGACATATGTATTGGTGTGTAGGAGGGATTGAAGCCACCCACTATAACTGTGCCAGGGTCAAAATGCGGTTTTAATTATAGTAGTGTTTCTTTTATGAGCTTGGGTGCCCTTGAGTTTGGTATGTATTTAAAATTGTAATATCATCTTGGTGTATTTTTCATTTGAGGAGTATGTGGTGCACTTTCCTATCTCTTTCGGTTACTTTTGGTTTGATGCAATTTTGTCAGATATTAAAATGGTTCCACTTGGTTGCTTCTTGGGTCTATATGCTTGGAATATCTTTTTCCATTCTTTTATGCTAAGGTATTGTCTGTCCTTGATAGTCACATGTGTTCCTTGGATCCAGCAGAAAGATGGATCCTAGCAAGGAGTAGTGGAGGCACACACCGTTAATCCCAGGACTTGGGAGGCAGAGGCAGGCTGAGCTCTGTAAGTTTGAGGACAGCCATTCTGGTTTACATGGTGAGTTTCATGACAGCCAGAGTTACATAATGAGACCCTGTATTCAAAAAGCAAAAAGCAAAACAAAACAAAAAAGGAAGAAGAAAAGAAAAAGAAGGAGAAGAGTAGGAGAAGAAAAAGAAGGAGAGAGAGAAAGGAAGAAAGAAAGAAAGAAAGAAAGAAAGAAAGAAAGAAAGAAAGAAAGAAAGAAAGAAAGAAAGAAAGAAAGTAAAAGAAAGATGAATTTGTCTTCTGATCCACTCTGTTAGTCTGTATCTTTTTATTGGGTAATTGAGATAATTAATATTGAGAGTTATCAATGAACAATGTTTATTGACTCCTGTTATTTTGTTGTTAAGGTGTGGGTCCCCCCTTGATTTACTGGTCTGGGGTTATTTACTCCTTCTGTCTTCTCATGTGTGCTTAACCCTTCAGATTAAAGTTTTCCTTCCAGCACCTTCTGTAGCTCTGGATGTGTAGATAGATACTGCTTAAGTGTGGTTTTATTGTGGAATGTTGTTCTTCCTTCATCTATTGTGATTGATAGCTTTGCTGGGTATATTAATCTGGGTAGGCATCTGTGGTCTCTGAGCGTGTGTAGAACACCCGTGGTCTCTGAACATGTGTAGAACACCCATCCAGGGCCTTCTGGTTTTCAGAGTCTCCATTGAGAAGTCAGGTGCTATTCTAATGGGTCTGCCTTTCTATGGTACTTGGTCTTACAGTTCTTAATGCTCGCTCTTTGCTCTGTACGTTTAGTGTGTTGGTTATTATGTGTCTAGAGGAGTTTTTCTCTGGTTCTGTGCATTTAGCAGGCTGTATGGTTTTTTTTGTACCTTGATGAACACCTCTTTCTTTAGGATAGGGAAATTTTCTCATATATATATATATATATATATATATATATATATATATATATATATATATATATTTGTTTGTTTTTTGAGACAGGGTTTCTCTGTGTAGCCCTGGCTGTCCTGGAACTCACTTTGTAGACCAGGCTGGCCTTGAACTGAGAAATCCGCCTGCCTCTGCCTCCCGAGTGCTGGGATTAAAGGCATGCACCACCATGCCCGGCTTTTTTTTTTTTTCTCCTATATTTTGTTGAAAATATTTTCTGTGTCTTTGACCTAGGTTTCACCCTTTTCTTCTATTCCTATTATTCAAAGATTTGGTCTTTTTATAGTGTCCCAGGTTTCCTGGATATTTTGTGTCTGCAATTTTTTAGCTTTAACTTCTCTTTGACCAAACTACCCATTTCTTCTACCTTGTCTTCAGTGTCCAAGATTCCCCCATGTCTTGTACTCTGTTTGTGAGCCTTGCCTATGAGATTTTTATTTGATTTATTTTAAAGATTTATCTATTTCATGTATGTGAGTACATTGTTGCTGTCTTCAGACACTCTAGAAGAGGGTATTGGATCCCATTACAGATGGTTGTAAGTACCATGTGGTCACTAGGAATTGAACTCAGGACCGCTGGAAGAGTAGTCAGTGCTCTTAACCACTGAGCCATCTCTCTTATCCCCTTTGATTTGATTTCTTAAAGTTTCACTTCCGGTTTTATCTCAGTTAAGTTGTCCTTAGTGATTCTGTTTCTACTCTTGTGTCTTAAACTGTTTTCATTACTTTGTTCCACTGTTTGTGTTTCACAGATTTCATTAATGGATTTATTCATATCCTCTCTAAGATCCTTGAACATATTCATAACAGCTCTTGGGGAGTCCTTGTCTTGTGCTTCTGCGATATTGCACTTCTCAGGGCCTGCTGTAGTAGGGTTGCTGCGTTCTGGTGGGAGCACATTGTCTCAGCTGTTGTGGTTGTGGTTCTGCGCTGGTGTCTAGGCATCCAGGGCCTGGATGATCGAGGTGATTCTTGGTGTTGTCTTAGCTCCTATGGTTCTGTTCCTTGGGTTCCTTTGCCCTCTCTGATCTTGGGAAAGCGTGGTGACTGTGAGTTGCCTGGTAGAGCGTGCTTCTGCAGGTCAGTGGGTGCCACAGAGGGATAGAGGCGGGCTAGGAGAAAGGCTGAAAGGGGCGTCAGGAAAGAGCTAAGGGCATCCAGGGAGTTGGAGGTGTGGTAGGAGGAAGGGATCTAGCAAATCAATTGTTGTAAGGCAAAGAATATACTGAAAAGATAGAGATGACAGGGCCAGGGGGATGCTGGGACTAGGCCAAGTATTGGAGTCTCCAGTGAGTGGAGTTGGGGTGGGGTTGTTTCTGTGCTGAGGGTGAGAATGGGCAGATAATAATGGAGATCAGAGAGGATAGTGTGGTTCATCCACCTGAGTTTTCCTGGTGTGGCCCTGGGGGTTCCAAGCAGAAAGAATTCCTAGGTATTGGGGCTGACACAAAGGACGGGTTAGGCTGGAACAAGGGGCGGGGCTGAGAAGGTCCACAGAGAGGAGGGTTAGGAGGGGTGCCTGGGAAATGGGGGCGGGTGGGAAGGCCCCTGTGAGTGCCCTGCTACAGGATATGGGGATGGGATTGGAGGGATCCTCAGCTGATTTGTTCTTCCCAACATATCCTTGGGTCCTTTACTTAGTACAAATGGCTATTTTTTCCTTTGCCAGCCGAATGCAAGAGAGACATTGAGCAGTGGTATACTAGCTACCAGGCTATTCTTGTTATTATTCAGAATAAGAGCGAGCAGAGACCCTGAATGTAGTCTGACACTTTCTGGCTTTCTCTGTCTCTTTTTCATCTCCTACACCCCCTACTCCTCCATCCCTCCTCCTCTGCTGTGGGTTTAGGGCATGACTGTATGTTTGCCTGTGTTTTTGCGGTGCTAGGGGCAGGGGTTGAACTCAGAACCTTGCACAAAATAGGGAAGTGTTTTCCTGCTCAGCCAACACCCCAACGTCTCACTGGAGGACTCTAACCCTACCCCACACCCCAGCCTTTCGCCGGGGAATTGTAAGCTTGTGCTGTACCATGAAGCTCCACCCCTTTGGGACTGGGCTTTTTATGTAGTCTGGTCTAGCCTCCGCCCTCAGCTATCCTAATGCTGGTGGCTATCACAACACCCAGAGGCTATCTCGTACCATTTCTGAACTCCTACTACGTTCATGAGCTGTTCTAGACACTAGTGATACAGCCTAGGATGAGGTCACCAAGGGCTACAGTTAAATTAGGAAAATAAGCAATACATAATTAGTTAACACGGCAATGGTGATGGCAGAATGTGGGGTGGAGTCTAGAAGAGGCGCCTGTGGTAAGGCAACATTCCAGTAGGAACTTGAAGAACATGAGGCAAGGAGCCATTGGAAATCTGTGGAAAGAATCCCACGGGGCAAGGAGACAGCAAACACAGAGGCCCAGGGCAAGGATTTGCTTGCTGAGTACAAAGAGAGGCTTTAGCAAATGATTCGAGACCTTCTGAACTGCAGGAGAACATTGGCCTCTTTCATGAGGCTCTGAGGGTCCTGAGCTAGGGAGGGATGTCAGGGATGCACAGAGTCCCACCTGGGCATGAGAGCAGAGTGGAGACCAGAAGCGAGGAGAAGGGGAAGAGGCAGCTGTGGGGGCAGAGGATGGACAGGTCAGGGGGTCCTGTGGGAGTCAGTTCTGGATCTGTTCTGAAGACGAGGCAGTTGCACGTGGCTCATGGTTTGGGTATGGATGTGTGCAGGAGAAAATCCAAACCATCCCCCTGAGGAATCTGCTGAGCAGCCAAGGACAGCGCCAGCATCCACTCAGAGGAAAAGGACAGGGCGGGGGAGTGCTGGGTAGGCCGGGAGTCACTCAACACTCAACACGGAGTCACTCAACACTCAACACGTCCCCCCTGAATTAGAGAATCGCCCCACAGCAACATTCATGAAGAATGGAATGCAAACATCTATTAATAATTATTTGCAAATGCTACATATTAGCCAGTTTAGATAAACTCTGCTCTCTGGGAAGTTTGCCAGGAATAAAACCTCCAACGAACTTTCTGTAGCTATCAAAGCCAGCAAAATGGCATCAGAGAGTCCACTGGTAGACAGGAAAGCTGGCTTCCTGTAGGAATCTATGTCTCTGACTCTGATTCTTCCAGCTGATCTCCATAAGACCCAGGGTCTCCTGGATGGAAAGATAAATATGATAGAGATGAAGGAGGATGGGTGGGAGACAATCGAGATCTGCAGGGTGAGATGCATGTCAGCGAGAACACAGTAGGATGGGATACAGCAACAGCCTGCCTGCAATCCCTTAGTGGTGTTGGGGGTGTGGCTCAGTGGTAGAGCCCCTGCCTAGGATCCCCTAGTGTGGGCTGGGGGTGTGACTTGGCAGCAGAACACTGCCTGGCATTTTCCAGTCTCTGAGTTCCATTCTCTGCATCACATTCATAAATTTAATATAGCATATTAATATATATTTAATGCATGTGATATTTTATTAATATCAAGCTTATTAATATCAATTAATTTTATTAATATTGTATATTAATAGAGAAGGTCAGATGTTTTGACTGGCAAACTACATTTGTACAGGTTTACATAGGTATTTGGAATTAAGAAATGAAAGGTTGGACACATCCTGACCCAGGAATTCTGGAAGTCAAACTATACTGGGAACATAATGATACATTGTAACTGAATGTGGTATCGCTTTTAAAAAGTATCTGGGGAGGGGCAGGAAAGACAGCTCAGCAGTTAAGAGCTCTGGCTGCTCTTCAGAGGACCCAGGTTTGGTTCCCAGCACATACCTGGCAGTTTACAACAGTCTCTAACTCCATTTCCAGGGGAATCCAACACCCTTTTCTGACCTCCATGGGAAACTGCATACACACAGAGTGTGTATGTATGTGTTTATACATAATACCATGTGTATTATACATGTACATGAAGACAAAATACACATAAAATAAAAATATTTTTTAAAAACGAAAGGCACTTGTGGGAAACACTAAAGTTTCGCCCAAAGGGAATGGGTAAGCAAAGAATATGAATGGACCTACAGAAGCTGAGGGTTGAGACAGGGCAGACTGCCCAGCTCATAAAGACACTAACCACTGTGCTTGACTGCCTGAGTTTAATCCTTATGACCCCCATGGTGAAAGGAGAGAACAATTTCCTCAAGTTGTCCTCCGACTTCTTCCTGTGTGTTGTGGCATGTGCATACACCCCTTAAATACATACATGCATACATATTTTTGGAAGTTGAGATTAGGACATTACGGAAAGAATTGTGCGTGTGAGCATGTGAGCTGTTCATTCTTGAGTGGTCTGGGCAAGAAGAAACTGCCTGGTTCTGGAATTACAGATGTGCCTCAGTTTACGCTCAAATCCTAGTTTACAGGCCTAGAAACATCTTTCCTAACACTCTTAAATTTTTTTTTTAAGATTTTATTTATTTATTTATTATATGTAAGTACACTGTAGCTATCTTCAGACACTCCAGAAGAGGGCGTCAGGTCTTGTTACAGGTGGTTGTGAGCCACCATGTGGTTGCTGTTTCCTAACACTCTTTATTTAGAAGGTCCTTGAGGTCTTTTGATAACCAAGTGTCTTAGTTAGGGTTTTCATTGCTGTGAAGAGACACCATGACCAAAGCAACTCTTATAAAGACAACATTTTAGTTGGGGCTGACTTACAGGTTCAGAGGTTCCATTATCATCAAGGCATGGCAGCATCCAGGCAGGTGTGGCACAGGAGGAGCTGAGAGTTCTACATCTTGGTCTGAGGGCCACTGGGAGAAGACTGACTTCCAGGTAGCTAGGAGAAGCTCTCTCAAAGCCCAGCCCACAGTGACACACTTCCTCCAACAAGGCCACACCAATTCTAACATGGTCACACTTCCTAAATGTGTCACTTCCAGTGGCCAAGCATATTCAAACCACCACCCAAGTCTTTTCGTTTTCTTTTCCGTGGTGCTGGGGATGAACCCAGAGCCTTGTGGAGCCACTCCCTGAGCCCCTAACTGGGGGATTCCAGGCAGCTGCTCTTTGGCTGAGCCATGCCCCCAGCTAGCCCTTCTTTGTCAAAGCATTCATTAATAATGCTGTCCTCTTTCCGTTCTGTCCTAACTGCCCAGTCTTGACCCTTGCTGTCAAGGGCACTGCCATCACCTTTGTTGGCTTTGTACCGCCCACTGGCAGCAATGCTCAGTTCTCCTTTTGCAATTGGTGCCTCTTTTTTTAAGAATTGAACTCAGGCAGTCCTGCACAGTGATTAGTGCTTTTGTGAGGTAGGCAGTCTGCCCTCTCTCGGCCCTCAGCTTCTGTAGGTCCGTTCACATCCTTTGCTTACCCATCTCCCCTGGGTGAACTATAATATTGTTTCTCAAAGGTGCCTCTTGTTTTGAAAGATATTTTGACTTTATGTGAATTTTGTCGGCATGCGTGTGTTTAATAGATGTGCATGTAAATACCTCCAATTGTAAGGTAAGAAGATTTCAAAGAGTCAGAAGCCATCAGAGTTGTAAACATGGGCACACACGTGGAGTTGTGACCTCCACAGCAGGGTAGGGAGTTGCTGTAAATGCCAGACAGGGTGTGACTGTGGGACGGACGATCCACTCGTTAGTGGGGACCTGGACATTAGAATGAACTTGCTTTGCTGGAGTCAGCACCCTGTGGGGATCTAGATGTGAGACATACAGCACATTCCTAGGCAGTCGATTGGGGCGATCAGGGCAGTTGGGGGCTCTGCCACTGAAGTGACTGTATGCTGTGACTTTATGTGTGTGTGTGTGTGTGTGTGTGTGTGTGTGTGTGTGTGTGTATTGAGACCTAGGTAGCCTAGCCTGCAGCCTTAGCTCTATCCTAGCATCACGGTGGTGCATTCCCGTCATCCCAGCCTTTGGGCCGTAGAAGCAGGAGGATCAGAAGATCAAGGTCAGCCTTGGCTATGTAGTTCGTGCAAGGCCAACCTGGTCATGAAGCCTTGTCATAAAGAGAAGGATATGGCTAAGGAAAAATTTAAAAATCTTTAGTGTGTTGGGAAAGGCATGGAAACCTGTTATATTCCTAAAACCTTAATGTGTATGGGTATTTTATCTACATACATGTCTGTGCATCAAATTCATGCCCAGTACCCACAGAGGCCAGAAGAGGGCGTCAGATCTCCTGGAACTGTAGAGGGTTGTATGCTGCTATATGGGCACTGGGAATCGACCCTGGGGCCTCTAGAAGGACAGCCAGTGCTCTCAACCACTGAGCCATTTCTCCAGCTCCTCACTAGAATCTTGTAATGTAAAAACTATTTTACTTTTGACAAATATTTAAACCTGAGTTATTTTCATTTTGTGTGTCAGTCTGTCTCTCCGTGTGTGTGTATGTGTGTGTGTGTGTGTGTGTGTGTGTACACCTATGAGTGCAGGTCCCTTGGAAAACACAAGAGGGTATCAGATCATCTAGAACCGGTGTTTTAGGAGGTTGTGAGCCACTCTACTTAGGGGCTGGGATCTGAACTGCAGTCCTCTCTGCCAGAACAGCAGTTGTCTTATACTGAGGTATCTCTTCAGAGTTATATTATAAAGGTCTTAGAGAAAAAATTCAGGGGAAAGGGAAAGGGAAAATTCAGTGGTAGAGAGATGGATTTCTATCCCCACACAGGAAAAAAATATACATGTGTGTTATGTGTGTATATATAATTTACATGAAAAATCTCAGACTTCTTTTGGGAAAAAAAGGAGCCACTTTGATAATTAAAAATCATTTTGAAACTGGGTGTGGTGACTCACACTTGTAACCTCAGCATGATAGGCTGATGCAGGAGGATTGCCAGGAATCTGAGACTTCCCTGGGCTACATACAGAGTTCTGGACCATGTTGGACTACAGAGTAAAGTCCAAAGACTAAAGGTCCTTTGAACCGGAGAGCTCAGGAGTTCAGTAACAACTGGACAATGTAGCAGGAAGTGCGTCAGAACAAACGAGGAAGCGTGGGCTGAGGAGGGGCCGTCAACGCAGGGCCTGCTACACAAGCGTGGGCCTGGAGCTCTGATCCCCAGAGCCCACACACAAGCCACATTCTCTGGCTGGGCAGCCTGGCAGAGCAGATGACGTTATTGAAAGGCCTTCTCTCAAGCCAGAGGGTGAGTGACTGAGGAAGCTACCCATGGCAGACTCTGGCCTGAACCTGGACCCTCACACAGGAACATGTGCCCACCCCCAGATACAGAAACAAACACAAACAATTAGTGTCTGATCACCAGAGATGGTGCTGGAGACGGTGAATGTCCCTGATACCCAGTCTCTAAGACTGACTTTCCTGTTTTACACATAAGCACACCAAGACCAGAGAGGTCGTTCACTCACCCAACATTGCATAGCTCCAGGTCATGCTGCTTTGTAACACAGCCCAGTTACATCTCTCCCGTGATTCTGTCTAAAAGGGGGGGGGGGAGTTGGGTTTGCTTCTTCTCTATAATTCTTAAATGGGTGCCTTCAGGGGTAAGCACTTTCTGACACAAAGGCTGAGGCCATGCCCGAGAAGGGAGAAAGAGAAAGAGAAGGCATTCACTGCCTGTGTGTGTGTGGGGGGGGAGGATCACTCCATTGTGGTCCCTCTGTGAGGTGACAAGCACTCCAGTTTGTCTCCACACAGAGCCACACACTCCCTAAAGGAAGCGCTGTCACTTTGCTTGTCTGTGTCTCTAGCGTGTTGTCCTGCGTGTGTTGGATGGATTTTGGGCACTTCCGGGTCCCGGGATATGGCAGACACACGACCAAGAAGGTCCCCATGAGGCTGGAGCTCATTGACTACCCCGGGGTAGCTGTGTGGGTGAGGGGTGTGCAGGTGCACACACATGTGTCTGCACACGTGGAGACCAGAAGACAATGTCACCGACCAAGTTTTCATCTGAGACATCTCTGCACCCAGAGCTCCGGATTGTCTAGGCTGTTATGTCCTGTGTGGCGTTGTCCTGAAAATCTGACTGGGGTGACGATGGAATGAATAAGGACAGACACACAGACATGCGTTCAGCAAAGCTGGGTGGGCTGAGCTCGCGCCGCTGGAGCACCAACTACGGGACCCTGAAGGGCAGCATTACCAGGAGCCGCACAGAGGAAGGGTTAGCCGATCTCCGCAGGACGAAGGGGCTGCTACTTACTGCGCATGCTGGCCAGCGGTCCACAATCGCTCCTTGGAACCAGGGAAAGCTTTGCCATCCTCATGGGTCTGAGGCATCCGGTTCTTGACATGGCTGTGCCTGTGCCAGCGTTACAGAGTCTCGTTAGTTGGTCTTTACAAGCACCCACTCACAGCTTCCTCAGTTCCCTCCCCTGGGTGGAGGCATCCAGAATCATCCCGTCTGTGCTTCTCCTAACTCTAGGGTTATAGGCACATGCAGTCACACCCAGCTTTTACATGCGTTCTGGGGAGTCTGAGCCCAGGTCCTCAGACATGGAGGACTGCTGCTTGGCGTGGGTCACTCACTTTTCCTAGGGACAAGTCCTTGGGAGCAGGCTCACCTTAAGCATTGCTCCACAGGTGGGATAATTAGTCCTTTAATGAGAAGCTACTTTTCCCTCCCCAGAATTCCTGCCCCTGGTACGTGAGCTTTACCAACTGCAGCCATGTAGTGTGTAAGTCTGTGTGATTTTCCGAATTATCCAGCTTCTCTCAAGCATGTCCCCCTTAACAGTTTGGGCGCCCCCCATCAACATTCTGAGTTTCTTCACTCTTTCTCTAAAGCGTCCCTCCCTGCCATGTGGCTGTTTGCCTGCCGCATGGCTGACCTCCACGCCAGCTTAAATAGCGTGATTTCCCCAGGCAGCAGCTGGAGTGGGCAGTTGATCTGCCCTGGGGTTTTTCTTTTAAACATTTCCATTTGAGTCCATTCTTAAATTATTTTATTAGTGAGGCTAATGACGCCAAAGGGAACCCCAAATTCCAATGCATCCTTTGGTAAGCATGATGAGACCTGAAATTCTAACAATAATGGTGTCTGCAGATTGTATAGTAGGCACCTTTGTTAGCTAAGACAGTCTTTAATATAGCTCTGTGGGTTCAAATGCTGGGTCCTGCATGGTGGGTCACAGATTATTTTATAGTATTTGAGAGGCTGAGGTGGGAGGTGTGTCATGTAGGTCAGCCTGAGGTAGCATGAGACCCTGTCTAAAAAAAACAAAGTAATAACAAAGGAGGTAAAAACAAGATTGAGGAGTTTGGGTCAGTGGGTATAGGAGTTTGCCGTCAGACACCGTGACCTGAGTTAGATTCCCAGATCTCACACAGTGGAGAAAGAGCACCAGTCTCCACGCTTGTTCCCTGACCTCCACATGCACCCCCCACCCAATACATAAATGCATAAACGCGCACAAGCCATACCGTGAAGGTGCTGGTGTTGGAGCCAGACTTTCCGGCTTGAGCTTGGGCTCTGATCCCTGCCTGGGGGAACTCAGGCATTACGTAACTCTTCCTGCCTCAGCCGTGATGAGATTCAGCAAGTTGGTATCTGTAAGGTATTGCTTTCGGTGACTGTCCTCAGTGACTTAGTGGCCAAACACAGTTGTCACCACCTGGACAAACTTCCATGCTACCTTTTCTGCTTTGCCTAAGCTATGTCCAGTATTTAAGAAGTCTACACCTCACAGGATGCAGTCCAGGAAGCCCCCAGGCCAGTTGGCTCCCCCAGTCTCTTTGGGATGGAACCACGCAGAGCTGCAGTGCAGGGATTTGAGCTAAAGAATGTGCTGCTGAAGGTGTGGCTAGAGATGAAACCCTTCTCTGCGATACACGAGACCCCCCCCCCCCAGTCTGAGCACTGTGAGAGGCAGGGGGGGGGGGGGGGAAAGAGGGCGGACATCCAACCAAGCCGAGCAGCCCTGTTAATTACTGTTTTGATGAATGTACAACTGACTTAAGAAATTGGCCTCAGAATGGCATCCACAGCTATAGCTAGCTAGACAGACAGACAGACAGAAGTGGCCTTAGTTTTCCATTTATAACAAAATGCCTGAGGCAGGGGTGTTCAACAGCCCAGGTTGCTATAATGCTATAATGCTATAATTTGGTAAGCCAAATGTTTCCTGTGTCTCAGGCTGTGGGAGATCTATGAAGCAACTAAGCAGCTCCAATGCTTTGAGCCCTAGACTAGTGGAAGAAGCTGCAGTCCCTCAGTTTCCTCCCCCCACCCCTACCCCAGGCCTCACCTCCAAAGGCTCCAGTGTGTCCCAATAGTGCCTCCTGGGGAGTAGGTTCAACTTTCTAGGTCCACATGACTTTGGTGCTGTTGAGGGCCAGGAGGGGGCGTCAGATTCCCAGGCGCTGGAGCTTCTATGTGGTTATGAGCCACTCAGAGTGGGTGCTGGGGACTGAACTCGGGTCCTCTGAAAAAGTGGCCAGCGCTCTTAAGCACTGAGCCAGCTCTTCATCCACCGGACTTACTCTTTCACAGCCTACTTACTGGTGAGAGCCCACCAGGGTTCCATGAGCCCGGCCTTAGTTCCCCTCAAGACCAGTGATGCCCATTGACTTCTGGCTAACGTCTGCTTTTCTTTCCCATCGCCCCCTACCTATATATGGGTCTCAGAGACCGAACTCAGACTGGTTCCAAAACACAGCAGATGCTGTAAGAAGGTCTGAGATCTTCAATGGGAATATACTGTGGATGGAGCCTTGGTGTCAACTTTGAAATTTCTGTGGGTTGGGAGCTATGGAAGCTGTCTTCTCACTTAGACAACACTTCCCAACACATCCTTGGAGTCGACAGGGACCTCTGCTCCGTGGCATTTCAGTGTGGAGTCAGTCTGCAGGAGCCCCGCCATCCGGAGCTCTGTTACTTCCCAGCAGTAAAAAGGCTTGCTCCAGAGGAGTACTCTCCATTCAAGAGAGAGTTCCAAAGTATTTCCTTTTTACGTGTGCAATCCTATAAGGCAGCTACTAGACATGTGGGGGTGTTCTAAATTTTTTTCCTTTTAAGAAATACATAAATTATGTTTAATTATATGTGGCAGGAGATAGGGGCTGCATGCATGTGCCACGGTGTGTGTGTGTGTGTGTGTGTGTGTGTGTGTGTGTGTGCACATGTGTATCAGAGAACAACTTGAGGGTTGAGTTGGTTCTCTCTTTACAACATGTTTATCCCATGGATTGAACTCAGGCCATGAGGTCTGCCAGAAGGTACATTTATCTGCTAAGCTATCTCTCTGGCCCTTTACAAAGTATTTCCTCTTTTTATCTATCTATCTATCTATCTATCTATCTATCTATCTATCTATCTATCTATCTATCTATCTATCTATCTATCTATTTGTCTGTCTGTCTGTCTGTCTATTTGCATATGAGTTTTGAGTAGAAAATTGACTTTTATGACTGAAAAACCCATTAAGAGCTGAAGAGATACTGAGTGGTAAGGAGTATTTCCTGCTTGTCTTAGTCAGGGTTTCTATTCCTGCACAAACATCATGACCAAGAAGCAAGTTGGGGAGGAAAGGATTTATTTAGCTTACACTTCCATACTGCTGTTCATCACCAAAGGAAGTCAGGACTGAAACTCAAGCAGGCCAGGAAGCAGGAGCTGATGCAGAGGCCATGGAGGGATGTTTCTTACTGGCTTGCTTTCCCACAAATATAAACAAATGAATAAACCCCACAGATTAATTTTGATTATTTTTGCTTGTGTGCATGTGAGTGCATCTTTGTTGTCCTGGCTAGTTTTATACCAGCTTGACACAAGCTCAGGTCACCATTGAGAAGAGGGAACTTCAAGAACCTGCCTCTATAAGATCAGACTATATACAAAATATACATTTTCTTAATTAGTGAGAGAAAGAACCCTCCCATTGTGGGTGGTGCAATCCCTGGGCTGGTGGCTCTGGGTTCTATAAGAAAGCAGGCTGAGCAAACCATGAGGAGCAAGCCAGTAAGCAGCACCCCTCCATGGCCTCTGCATCAGCTCCTGCCTCCAAGATCCTTCCCTGCAGGAGTTCCTGTCCTGACCTCCTTTATTGATGAACAGTGATAAGCCCCTTTCCTCCTTAAATTGCTTTGGCCATGGTGTTTCATCACAGCAATGCTAACTCTAACTAAGGTGTGTATGTTCACACGAGTGTATCTACATTTGTCAGCTTGCATATTAGAGGTTAGCTTTGAGTGTTGTTCCTCAGTTACTGTCCACTCTGTTTCTTTGAGGCACAGTCTCTCACTAGCCTGGAACTCAGTGAATAGCTAAGTCTGAGTGGCCACTGAGCCCTGGGAACCTGTCTGCAACCCACTCCTCCACTCCCCTTCACAGCCACAACTTTCAGCTGGGATTACAGGTGAACATTGCTATGCCTGGCTTTTTTGTTACATGGGTTGTGGTAATTGAACTCAGGTCTTTGTGCTTTCAAGACAAGTTACTTTACCGACTGAGCTATCTCTGGAGCCCATGTTAAAATATACTTATGACTAATAACCCTGTATTAGTGGCTGCTGTCTGGGACGGGGGCAACATTAATGACATCCACATTGGTCATTAAATTATATAAATTCATCTCCACTGAAAGCTCATTGGTCAGATATAGTCATGTGATCCCAGAAAAATCATAAGTGGGCAAGGAAATGCTACCTTGACAGGTGTCTGCAGGTGGAGCACTGGGAGCATTTGGTGAATAGCTCCGATGGCCTTGTAAGAGAATAGGTCATCTGGGACCCTAGAAGGAGAAACACTCACTCTTCTTTTAAGGAGTGTTACGGCTTTGATCTGGAATGTTCTCAAAAGGACCTTGTGCAGAAGGTCTGATCTTCAGGCTCCGACACTATTGGGAGGCCATGAAACCTTGAGAAGGAGGAGCCTTTGAAGGAATGTTGGGATTCTGACGATTCTTGTCTGTTTCACTTCCTGGACCCATGAAGCTACTAGCCATCTATGACACGCACACTACTGCCTGTGCTGGCACAGACACAAGCCAATCATGGCGAGTGCTGTCAACTCAAATCCCTGAGACTGTGAGTCAGAATAGGTCTTTCCTCCTTACCTGCTCACTGCCTCAGGTATTTTGTTACAGTACCAGGCACGTGGCTTCTGCAGGACCAAAAGGGAAAGAAAACCATGGAATCTCATGTCATTAAATACCTAAACTGCAAACAACTGTTTGTAACCCTTGTATAATAATGAAAGTAGTCCCGTGGTATGAAAAAAGACCAACCAATACCAGGTGACATCTTCCCTTTAATGAAAACGATACTTCCTTCCAATCGCTTGTTTTTCTGCTAACTCCTCTCAGCCCGAAGCACGCAAGCCATACTCAGTTTCCAGTAAAAAAATTCCCTAGGAGATGCAGGGTTAATAAAGAGCGCTGGAAGCTCTTCCAGAGGACTTGGGTTCAGTTCCTAGCACCCATATAACTCCAGTCCCAGGGGATCCCTCTCCCTTCTGCAGACACTGAACACTCATAGTGAGAAGACATGTGCACAGAATAAAATAAAATAAAATATAATGCAATATAATATAATGTAAAATAATTAGTCTATGAATTTGATAATCTTATTTAGAAACTGTATTTTTAATTCATTTAATATTCTGATCATGGGCTGGTGGTATTTGGAGTTGCACTGTAAGTTATTTGGGTTGTCTACTATTTTGTAACAAATTACCCCCATTTTATCAGCTCAAATGATCAGTCTCTTAGAGCATCTGCTGCTGTGGGTCTGTTGCCAGGTGTGGCTGTGTGAGTGTCTCCTGTGTGTCAGTGGGCCTTTGGTATCACCTGTCACCTGGAGGCCTGACCCTAGAGGATGCATTCCTGGGCTTCAGCGCACAGAGCTTGGAAGCTCCTTCTGTCTGTGGGACTGAACGTACCAGTTACTCAGGGATTCCCTGTCAGTGTGTGTGTGTGTGTGTGTGTGTGTGTGTGTGTGTGTGTGTGACACAGTCAGACAGACAGATAGACAAGACGCACACAAACACACACACAGAGATATCGATAGATAGATAGAGAATAAGGTTTTGTGAACTCATTTCATAGCTGTCACCTGTCACCTCCACACTCAGCATCATTTACACATTTGAAGTCTGTGTCTGTGTCCCACCCGCTGTTGAGGGGATATGATGGTGGACACCTGTGACCACAACACTGAGAAGCCACGGCAGCAGTCACAGAGCCCAAGGCCAGCCTGTGCCACTTAGTGAAACCACATCTCAGAAAACAGAGCAAGGAAGTGGGAGATGGACCAGTGGGTTAAAGATCCTTACACCAAGGCTGACAATCAGAGTTCGATCTTGGGGACCCACACAGTGAAAGGAGAAAACTGACTCACTGGAGCCCACACTCATATGAAATTAAAAAAAAAAAAAAATCAAGCAGGGGCTGGAGAGATGGCTCAGTGGTTAAGAGCACTGACTGCTCTTCCAGAGGTCCTGAGTTCAATTCCCAGCAACCACATGGTGGCACACAACCATCTGTAATGGGATCTAATACCCTCTTCTGATGTGTCTGAAGAGAGCAGTGGTGTACTCATACACATAAAATAAATAAATTTTAAGACATTAAAAAAAAAAATCAAACAGGAGAATCAGTGTGTGGCAGCAGGTTAGGGTCTGTACTGGCTGGTTTTGTGGCAACTTGACACAGCTGGAGTTATCACAGAGAAAGGAGCTTTAGTTGT
>NC_034609.1:8872337-8921014 GCF_900095145.1 Mus pahari
AGCAGTATGGAAATGTAAGCTGAATAAACCCTTTCCTCCCCAACTTGCTTCTTGGTCATGATGTTTGTGCAGGAATAGAAACCCTGACTAAGACAGGGTCACTGGTTGTAATGTCAGAAGTTACCTTCCACATTTACAGCGTAGAATTTATTTATTTATTAATTAATTTATTTATTTGAGATAGGGTCTCATGTAGCTCTCAGACTGGCTCTGTATGTAGCCAAGGATGCCCATGAGCTCCAGATCCCCTGGTGCTGGGATTGCAGGCGTGGGCATCACTACTTTACATTAGGCCTGGAATTCAGGGCTGCAGGGACACTAAGCAAGAGCTCCACTAGCCGAGACATGCCCAGCCTCGAGAGAAGAATTTGAATGACATTTAGTTGACAAGTTTTTGTAGAAAGTAAATAGTTTCTAGTCTGCACATTCAATCCAAAACAGGCCAGAATTGTGCACAAAAGCTGTGTCTATCAAATGATCTATGTATAAGAAAATTACACCTTGTTTTTCTAAAGAATCAAGTTTCAGAGGGGATGCTAAATGTTACTGGAGATTTCTTGGCCAAATGGCCTAGGCAGATCTCCTAAGAGGTCTGCCACAGCAGAACATACCCACCCCTCCAAGAGCCCCTTCACTTGTGTGCACAGTCCCAGGCAGACAAGTGAAGAGAAGACACATGTGCAGGGGACCTTCCAAACTGCATTGTGAGGTGGCTCACTGGTTAAGAGCACTGGCTGCTCTTGCAGAGGACTCAGATTTAGTTCCCAGCACCCACATGGTGGCTCACAACTGCGTGGAATTCCAGGGGAACTCTAATGCCATCTTCTGGCCTGGAAGGGCAACGGCTTTCATGCCTGCATATCCTCTGCCCCCTCCCAATAAAAATAAAACAAGTCTTAAAAATATGTGAAATATCATTAATGCTGTTGTTAGGAGTGCACAAAAATATGACCGTAAAGCAAGAAAAGGACAGAGAATGGGACACATCAAAACTGTTATACTGAAATAAAAATGCACAGGTCTCAGGAGGATTAAAGGGTGAGTTGGAGAATGGTCTCAAAGAGAAGAATAACTGTAAGGAGACCAAAATGAAAACTAGCAAATAAAAGGGCCCGCTCACTTGTAACAGGGCTGAAGTGACAAGAGAGCCCAGACAGGTAGAACTCATCAAAGAAACACTTAGGAAAGGTTTGTCAAAGTTGAAAGGAAGATCTGGGTTCTGCACTGAAGATCCTTCCCAGTACTCAAGAACAGACTGGCTTCTATGCACAGCACAGTAGTAACTGTTTCAGGGCACAGTGGCCAGTGAGACTGAGGGACAAGAAGGTTTGAAATGTCCCAACAGCAGAGGGAGCATGGTTTCTAAGTTAAATGCTCTGAGTGAAATTCTATACTCAGCCACATTGTTTTATTTTTAAAGATTTCTTTTCTTGTGTGTGTGTGTGTGTGTGTGCGCGCGTGTGTGTGTGCGCGTGTGCGTGTGTGTGTGTGTGTGTGTGTGTGTGTGTGTGTTGTCCTCAGAATCCAGAACAGGGTGTCACATCCCCCTGGTGCTGGAGATACAGGCAGTGGGAGATGTAAGAGCTGGGAATTGAACGTGATCCTCAGGAAGGCAGCTGAGGCTCTTCCCCTGTGGTACCTCCTCTGCCCTAATCACACTATTTAGGGGCACGAAGAGACTTCCCAGCACACACATCTCTAAAGCTCGCTTCTGGAGGCAGATTGCCGTTTTCACAGCTGTCCGTATGCTGTTGTGTTTTCCCCTATTACAATTGCTGCTTTCCCAGAACAGAGTGACATCCACGTTCTCTTCCCTTGATGAGGTTTTGTGACTCACTGGACAGAACAATCAGAATTGATGCCTCATCACTTCCCAGTGGTAAGTCACAAGGGAGACTGCAGATATTGACTTCTTCCAGGGCGAGAGAAAGCTTGGAATTTCTGAACTGGCACTCTTCTCCCATTTACCCTGACCTCACAGTGTGAAGGCCTCAAACAGAGAGAGCGCACAAAGACCGAGAGACTCCAAACCCTACTGTTTGGGCCTTCCTAGGCTCTGTGACAGACCTGTGACTGGGGAAACCTTTTATGTGTAGCTCCTACCGCCGTTTGATTATATTGGCATGAGACGGTTGGGGGGCACAACCCAGCTGAGTCCCGTTGGTGACTTGAAGCATAAACTATAACGACTGCTCAGCACTGCTCAGGTGTATCTAAGTTTGAGCTAAGTAGCTAGACGACCTCTCATGCACCCTTTCTCAGAAAACTACCACAGGATGCACTTCATCACAGTCGGGGAGTAAATTAAGAGAGGAAGACAGGGTCCATAAGGAGACGTGGGGGGAGGGCCTCTCAGAGATGACAGAGGGAGAGGCCAGGTACAGGAGGTGAACTAGAGGGGAGACCAGGCTCCAGGGAATCGAGGTGGTGGTGGGGAGTTCACCATCAAATTAGATGTTAGTGGTAGAGGAAGAAACGTTTTAAATTTGGACAAAATGGTTGACCCCAAAGAAGAGTAAAAGAGAAGAAAACATGATCATTCTTTCTTCTCCTGAGAATGGGAACCATCTGGATCTGCTCCATTATACAATCATGGAGTTTCCCTAACTTAATTTTTACTTAATGTCCAGTTGTAGTGTATGTGTGTGCGCAAACTTGTGGGGGTCAAGGTTGACATTAGGTGCTCTCCTGTTTTAAAATTTGATTATTTTAATGTGTGTGGTTATTTTGTCTGCGTGTATGTCTGTGTACTGTGTGTGTGTGCAGTGCCACAGAGGCCAGAAGAGGTGTCATGTCCCCTGAAATTATTACTACGAGGAGTTGTGAGGCACCTCGTGGGTGCTGGGAGTTGAACCTATGACTTCTGAAAGAGCAGTCAGTGCTCTTGACTGCTGGGCATGTCTCTCCAGCCCCTCAGTCTAGTTCTTGAGTGACCATACCCAGCTTTTTTCATGTGCGTGTTAAGGATGTAAACTCAGGTTTGCACAGCAAGCATTTTACTGGAGGGCCCTTCTCACAGCCCCTCTCCTCAACCTTACTAGAGAAGGATATTGAGCAGATATTGGGTTGGGAAGGACATCAGGGGTTCAGGGAGAAGAGAGAAATCCCTCCTCCCCTGTGGCACAAGCTCACGTCACACCGGTGCTGTGGACTGAGTCTGGTTAGTGTGCTGGCTGGAGGCATCGGGTTCTCTACTCTGGAATTGTTCCTGGAAACTCCTCACCATCACGTAAATACTCAGGGGGAAGCAGCCAATCTGTTTCTAAGCTCTTTGAAGGTTAGTGCTTGTCCCTATGGTCTACACCACTTGGCTTCATATGTCACATATTGTCTAAGACCAGTTTGGGGGACCTGAAAACTGATTCAGCAGATAGAGGTGCTTGTCACTAAGTCTGGTGACTTGAGTTCACTTCTTGGGACCAACATGGTAGAAAGAAAGACTCCTGAATAGTTACCTCCATGTGTACACTGTGGCACTGCACTCATCCACATTCATACATACATACAAACATATATACACACATACATTCATGAACATATATACATATGTACATGCATATACACACATACATGTATGCATGCATACACATAGATACACACAATACATGCATGAATGCACACATACATATTTGCATACATACAAACACATACACACATACATACACACATACACATACATAATACACACATATATACATATGCACATATACATGCATACAAACATACATGTATACATAATACACCCACATACATAAATTTAATGAGAAAGTTAAAGATCAGTTTAAATACAATAGTGACAGGGAACATGATATTTAACACTGAGCAATTTCAAGCAGTTAAAGAGTGAAGTTAATTTACAATGTGAAGACGATAAGAGGATGTTGGGGCACAGTGACAAGGAAGAGGGTTGCCATTCTGTGTGACAATCTCCCATGCAACTGCTCATTCCGAGTCCCCAAAGCTCTGTGCTGGTTCCTCTCTTATTACTGCATAGGTAGTGCCTTCCTTCACACTGCATGTTCCCTCATTCTGTTTATTTATCCTTCGTTCTGTCACCATTCCGCTCAGACACACCATCTTGGACTGTGGCTGCAAAATGACTGGGCACACAGCAGATGCCCAGGAAGGCAATGAGACATGTGCACACAGAACGAGCCGTGTGCACACATAGCAGGAGCCGTGTGCACACACAGCTTTCTCTTGTTAACTGTTTGCATTTTCTCTTTTCCTTAAAGTTCAGACCTCCAAAAAGTTGTACAAATAGCACGAAGAATTCCTGCATGTCCTTTGTCCAATGTCTTCAAATGTCAGCCTTTCCTATGTATACTCACTAGCTCTCTCCTTCTCTTTCTTCATCTTCTTGGGCTACTGAGAGATCCAGTGGCCCTTTAACCTTAGAAACAGAGTTTCCTGAAATAGATCCATCTCTCGAACAAGCACAGAGGAAATGGCCACGCCCAGGAATTAACATCAATACATCATTACCCAACCTGCCGGCACCAGCTGTGCCATCTAATGTCCTTGTGACACCAGCTGTGCCATCTAATGTCCTGTGTGACACCATCGGATCTTTGTAACTGCATCTCCCCTCAGGTTTTCCTTAACTGCGGTGGGTTACTCTGAACTTGCCACATTATCCCTTGCTAAGACACTAGCTCTGGAGCACACCCCTTCATTTGACCCTGATTGGAAGCAAATCATTCACAACCTGCATTCTTGGCAAAGAGATGCAGAGCAGTGTCTACGAAGCTCTGATTTATCCTGCTAACTCTGACCATTTGCTTGTCTGCCAGAACCACATGGCAGGGTCATTTACTAACAAGTGTCAGGCTGGGGCATACCTCAGTAACAGAGCCTATGCCTAGAAATCCCCAAGAGAGGGGCAGGAATGTGGCTCAGTGGTAGAGCCCATACCTGGAATCCCCCAGTGAGGGGTAGGGGCATAGCTCAGTGGTTAGAGCATCTACCTGGAATCTCCCAGTGAGGGGCAGGGGCATGGCTCAGTGGTTAGATCACTGTAGGCATGTTTGGGACCATAGCCATTTCCAACCCAGGTGGAGGCATGTGTGTGGGAACAGCTTTGGCACAGTGCGTGTGTCATTGTTTCTCAGCCTTCTATCCATGCTTTTCAGATATCCCTGATAGTTCTTGTACATTATCTTGGCAGTTGCCAAAGTGCCTGTGCCTATTTACTTTGACAAAAAAAAAAAAAAAAAAAAAAAAAAATCCAGACCTACCACACTGTATGGCACCCAGCCCCGAGATGTTTCAAACTGTTTCTCTAGTGAAAGGAAGACAGGCTCCTTGGAGATACAACTTGTTCTAGGGCTCAGTGGTAAGCATAATCTTGGAGAGGCTTGTCTTGCCTGGAACTAAGGAAGAGGTTAGAAAAGTGGGTGGGGCAACAGCTTATACTTAAGAGGCCGAGGCTGGAGAATTGCTGAAAGTTCAAGGCAACCTCAGTCTATGTTGAACTCATTATGTAGACCAGGCTGGCTTCCAACTTAGATCTGTTTCCTTCTGCTTCCAAACACTGGGATTAAAGATGTGTGCCACCACACTCCGCTGGCTCTGTCACTCTTGCTCTCTACCTCTAAAGACAGGTGTGCAGCCAGAACGACAGAGACAAATGCCTTGGACCGACGCCTTCCTTCTTGCAGCTCGATGGCTGGCTGTGCTGGTAACCGTGTTAGTGGAATGTGATCTGGGCCTTTCTTGTGAGAAAATTCATTCTAGTGCTCTGTTCAGTCATACAGCAGCCACAGCCAGCCCCCACCTGACATGTGGACCCCAGCTGATGGATGGATTCTAGATAGACCCATGGTGGTAGGGTGGGGGGTGGGCTTCTGGCCACCTGCTGTTAAACTCTGTGTGGCTAGGAGGCTAGTCTGAGTCTTTCTCCCTGGTCAACAGCAGTCACTGGTGTTACTGAAGGCCCAGGATCTACCTATAGTAGCCACTTGAGATTCTATGAGAAATTAATTCCTTCATTTTAAAAGAATGTCTCCTTATCTGCAGACAGTCCCAAATGTCAGCAAACTTCTGCTCAGATTTGAATTTATAGCATAGCAATTACACACGGCTGGGCTGACAGGATGGCTCAGCAGGGAAAGATGCGCTTGCTGCATACAACTGACTGAGTTTGTTTCCCAGGACCCACATGGTAAGAGGAGAAAGCCGGCTTTGGTTAAGGTTTGCTCTAACCTCTAAACATGCGTCTCAGCAGGTGCATGCCCGTCACACAGACAGCACCCCAGGGCATGTCCGTCCATGGACTTATGTCCTCTTTCTTCTCCAACACACACCCAGAAGGGTCAGCAGGATGGCTCAGCAGGGAAGGGTGCTTGCTGGAGAGCCGGTGCGAGCCACATTCTATCCCTGGCACCTTGTAAAGGTGGGATGAGCGAGCCAACATCACAAAATCATCCTCTGGTGCTCATACACCAACAGCAACGGTAATAAAAGATGCAGCTCCGGAGCGAGACACCTCTCTCAGCCTGTTTGAGTGTTTAGCACTGACAGACATACTCTGTTTTCTGACTGCCCTCTATGCAGCGCGGTGTCAATGGGTTTTAAACTCACGGCAGTGACTTGGGTGAAGTTTCCAACCTTTCCCAGCCTCAGTGCTTATGTGTGGGCTGCTGGGTTTGGGAAGTGGCTCAGTCAGTCAAGTCCTTGACTTTCAAGCATGAGGACCTGAGTCGGTTCCCTAAATCCCACATAGGAAGTAGGGTGTGGCACCACACTCCCAGGGCTGGGGAGGCAAAGTCTGGAAGATGTCTCAGGTTCACTCACCAGCTAGCCTTTTCTACTTGGAAAACTGCAGGCCAGTGAGGAACTGAGGAGATCAATCAGAACAAGACAAAACCTGATGCCAACCTCTGTTCCTCTGTCAGTCAGTCAGTCAGTCAGCCAGTCAGTCAGTCAGTCATCAATCAATTCTTTAATTAAAAAGGCGGGTGGCACCTAAGGAACAATATCTAAAACTGTCCTCTGGACTCCACGTGCATTTGCACACAGGTGCTTGACTGTCTGTGTGTACGTACATACATACATACATACACACACACACACACACACACACACACACACACACACACACAATGGGGCTACTCTGGAGACCCTGTGGAATCTTTATCCCAGGACTCCATCATCCTCCAGATCCTAAGCAGCTCAAGGGGCTTCAGAAACCCCTGCAGGTGAGGATGAATCTGGGAAAGGTTGGTTCTGCAAGGTGCAGGTCTCCTGGACTGATTCCTGGCATCCTTATGCAACAGCTCCCTGTTTTATGTTATTGGCCTTTGAGACAGTGAAAGGCAGAACAGGGTCAGATATAAACACCATTGCGGTGTGGTGAATGCCCTGCGCCCCCCGGCACAGCTCTGCCCCTGTGTGTGACTTATGCCACACCTATTGTATCAGATTCTTAGTTGTGATTTATTTATATGCTTTGTTGTTTGAGGCAGGATTTGACTAGCTTAACGTGCACCCTGGAGCCCAGTCTGTGCCTGAACTTACAACAATCCTCCTGCCTCTTGTGCAGGTGGGTGGTACCACCACACCTGGCTTGTTTTGACAAATTAGAAAACCTTAAAATGAACAGGACTGGGAGTTGATATACAGACATAACATCATTCTAAAATGTTCCAAATGAACTCAAATACTGCGTGTGGGCCAAGCAGGCTTTAACTAGCTGAAGATTTGCCTTCGTAGCCTCGCCCCTCCCGCTTTCACATTCTACTTTCCAGGCCACACACATTTAGGCTTAATGAAATTCATGTCAAATCACGATCCCCCTGCCTCAGCCTCGGAGTTCCATGATGGCAGGCCTGCACCTACAAAAAGAAAACAGTTTCTTTATGATTAAAACAATTTTTAATTGTATTTTAAATTTTGTGTATGTGTGTGGAGGTCAGAGCACATCTTGTGAGAGTCAGGTTTCTCCCATCATATGGGTTCTGGGAATCCAACTCACGTCGGAAGGCTTGGCTGCAAGCCCTTTTATCCAGCAGGCCATCCTGCTGGTCCCTGAAATCCATTCCTTCTTTTAAAAACTTTATTATTTCATTTTACATGTGTGAGTGTCTTGTTTGAATGCATGCTTGTGCACCACATGCACACCTGGTGCCTAAGGAAGCCAGAAGATGGTGTTGGGTTACCTGGAACTGGAGTTAGAGCTGGTTGGTTGTAAGTCACCGTGTTGGTGCTGGGAATCCAACCGGGGTCCTTTGGAAGAACAGCCTACATTCTGCCTTCTAAGCCACCTTTCTAGCTCCCCAAACTATTTCTTGGTACATCTCAGTTAGAAGGTAAGTTTCACACCCTATAATCCTGAAGCGACTGTGTATAGAGCCTGGAACACTGCCCATACTCCACAAGTAGGCAAGCTCACATGCATATGGTGTCTCAGGCAGTGCTGTACTGTAGCCCCCAAAGAAAGAACCCAGATGCCCATTAAACAAAATACAAAGAAAGTGAACGAGCAAATTGTAGACTTTTCTTTATAGAGTATTATACAGCAAAGAAAATGTTATCACCCACAGGATAGGCAGAATGACGCTTATTATGAGATCAAAAGAAGCAAAACATAACTCCTGCCGAGGAAGGCATGCCGAGGTCGTAAATAAAGCTAAAAGAATTAGCAGAATGCTCAGGCATAAGTTATACTGGCGCTGCCTCCCCACCCCCCCCCCCTCGTGTAGGCCTGTAGGCAGGTTTCTGGGGAGCTGGCTTCCAGGAGGGTTCATTCGCAGCAATTCCTCAACTTGTTCATTTGTGATTTATGTCGTTTTCTCTGTGTTCATGATGTTTCCAAATGGGGGGGTGGGGTGGTGGAAAAGCAGGTGGGGTGATCCAAGTGCCTTATAGAGTAGGGGCCAAACCGAGCTAGGCCAGCCGCCCCCCTCCCCCCTCCCCGCGCCTAGGACTCGGTGAGTGGTCTGCTCCTGGGAGCTCACACAGGGGCTGCCACCAGGATCTCCTAAACATTAGCTTGGATTGGCCCCCTGGGACCCACAGCCTTCCTAGAAGTGCCCCAAACCGTCCTTCTGGCTCGTAAAAACTGTCTTCTGCTCAACAGACCCACATTTGTTCAGCGACGGCCACCCACACCAAGTCTCCAGACCAAACCCTCTGGTCTTTTAAGTTTCTTCCTTCCTGCTGGGCACGCCTCGTTCTAGGCAGCGACGCGGACCTCGGGTGGCAAGCAAGGTCCCCTGTGCGGGAGGACTCTGTCCCGACTTCCCCCTGCGCGCCTGGCCGCGCCTGCTCCCGCGCCGGTGATTGGTTGCGCGTGTCGCCGGGTGGGTCTTGCTCTAGGGCGCAGGGCCGCGATCTAGCCCCGGCTCCCGGCGGGCAGCTCCCTCCTCGCACCCCGCACCTCTTCTTTCGGCGGAGCTGGGGGGAAGGGAGGGAGGCACCCGGGGGTGGGATGCTGCCAGGCTCTGCCGCAGCCCGAACCGCTGCCGAGCGGCGCGCACCGCCCTCCCTCCACGTTCGCTCGCTCTCTCGCCTCCTTCCCCCCGTGGGGAATTTTCAAGACTGCGCTGCTGCAATTTCCCCCCGGCCGAGGCTGCGCCGCGCCTGGCTGCGCGCACACACGCTTCCGCGCGCAGAGGAGCCGGCGGCTGCTGAATCAGGAGGAAAACAGATCGGCTTTTTTCAAAGCCGGGGACCAGCGGCTCCCTGACGCCTCCGAGCCCCGCCGCGCCCCTGCGCCCCGCTCCTCCGCCCTCTGCTCTCCAGTCGGGCTGAATTTGGGGGAGGGGCTGCAGCGTTTTCAGGAATTTTCTGTTCTTTCCAGGTCTAGGAAAGTCAGAAAAACAGACGGACAAATCCTTCGCTGCCACCCTCTTCCTATAGCAAAGACCTGGTTTTGTTGGGGGTTTTTTTGTTGTTGTTATTTAATTTTTCTTCTTTTTATTTTATTTTATTTTTTTACTAATGGGCCGAGCCCACGCCTTTAGCAAGATGCCAAGCTGACCCGGACCTCGGAGGAATTTGAAGCTAGTCGCTGCGTCCCAGGGAGGGGGGGGGACGTCCTTCGCTTAGACTTCGCGTTTTAAAGGGGGTGTGCATTGGAGCGTTGCTTTAAAAAAAAAAACTGATCTTTTTACACTATTTTTTAACTGATTTTTTTTTTTAACTGAAAAAAATTTTTTTTCTTCTCCGGAGTGGGTGGCCGGGGATCGCCTGGAACGCGTCCCCGGTTATTTTTGCCGCGCCCCTCCCCCGCGCCCCGCCCCCGCGCCCTCCCCCGCACCCCTCCTCCCGCCCGGGGTCACCGCCTCTGCCGGCATGTCCCGAGCCGCGCTCCCCGGCTCGGCCGGGCCGTCCCGCTCGTGAGCCCCCCGAGCTGAGGCCGGGCGCCGCCGCCCGATGGGCTGGGCCGTGGAGCGTCTCCGCAGTCGCAGGTGCAGCCGCCGTCCCCACAGCCCGGCCAGCCTGAGCAGCGGCGGCGGTGGTGGTGGTGGCGGTGGCCGTGGCTTCCGCAGCGCTCGCCGCAGCAACAGCAGCCGCCGCGTAACCCGAGGCCCTTTGCTCTTTGCAGAATGGCCCGCTTTGGAGACGAGATGCCGGGCCGCTACGGCGCAGGCGGAGGAGGCTCAGGGCCGGCCGCCGGGGTGGTCGTGGGCGCCGCGGGCGGCCGAGGAGCCGGGGGCAGCCGGCAGGGCGGGCAGCCCGGAGCGCAGAGGATGTACAAGCAGTCGATGGCGCAGAGAGCGCGGACCATGGCCCTCTACAACCCCATCCCTGTCCGCCAGAACTGCCTCACGGTCAACCGCTCCCTGTTCCTCTTCAGTGAAGACAACGTGGTGAGAAAATACGCCAAAAAGATCACGGAATGGCCATATCCTTTTGCCCCAGCCCGAGCGGCTGCGCCTCCCCTCCTCCTCCTCTTCCTCCTCTTCCTCCTCCTCCTCCTCCTTTTCCTCCTCCTCCTTCTCCCTCTGCGGGGCTGGGAAAGAGACCTGGGGGCTGATGGGAGCTGGGGGGCTTCTCGGCGGCTAGGGGCTGGAGATGAGGGCCCGGTAGCTGAGGGAGGCAGTCTCCAGGCCTGCTGGGCTGCAGCTGCAGAGTGAGCCTGCGAGTAGTTAGAAGGCTTGGGACTGGGGGAGTGAGTGGTTCCTTGTGAAGACCGAAGGTCTGGATCCTGGGTCGGGTCGCGCGGGGACACTGATGGGGGCTCTTCCGATGGGGTCTGACTTCTGATGAAGCACTAGCTGGGCCAGTGCTTGGACGATTTGGGTTACAGGGTAAGAGAACCCATACAGGTCTTCCTCAAATCCTTCGGAATAGTACCCCGATCTCTCAACCCTGGCCTTCCACCCAAGGTGGGATCCTCAGGCCTAGGGTATAGGGTAGCACATGGCCTGGCCTAGAGAAGCCATCCCTCAGCTAGTGGCTCTGGGTGGGCCACCAGCTGCATCTGGGGACTATTTTTTTTTTTTTTTTTTTGTGGTTTGAGGGACACATCATCAGAACCCCTGTGTGCAACTTCCATTCTCTCCTGTCACAGATCAGAGCCCCTTCAGCGTTATTTTTTTGGGGGTGTAAAGAAACATAATGCCATCCACCTGGTGAGGCCCATGGCCTGGGAAGATTTGAGGTGTGTTGTTTCAGTCTGAGGGGAGGCTGAAGGAAGGAAAAGAAGTGGGGATCCTTTGAAGGGCTTTTTGTGGACTTGGGTTTAGCTTCTCATACACTGGGGACCTGGGAAGGAACACCAGAAGGATCAGCCTCCACATAGACATCTTGGGCAGGTAGGCAATCCCTCTTCCATGAAAGACCCAGAGGAAAATGGCAAAGAGCTGTTTTTTCCTCTGTCGAGACTGATTGCACACACAGTGCCCCTGATTCCATGAAGTCCTCATTTGCTTCCCATAAACCTGGAAGAGGACTTGCTTAGCATCTGGGGTGATGCAGGCAGGCGCGGGTGGGTAGAGTTGAGGTTTCTCTGCCGTCTAAGCATGACCCAGATTCCCGGTGTGGGGGGGACACACCCTGCTCCCCAGGCTGGCTGGCCACCCTGCCATGCCCAAATATGCCTCTTGGCTTTTCAGGCTCCAGGCTGTTGAGGGCCAGAATTACCTGGGCTGGTCAGGTTCTTATTAGAGTTTACAAGGGGGTTCATAGCTCCTCTGTAATGGGTGGGGCCCTTCCGGCTCAGGCGGAGCTGGGCTCTTGGAGGTCCTGTTCAAAGAGCACAGAGGGGTGCATTCACTTCTGGGGGCTCCAGATGGTTGGTTCCTGGGGCTGTGAAATCATATCAAGAGAGCAGGAGGTTTCGGAGTACGTGGTTTACTTGGAGGCCAGTGAAAATTAAGATTTATGTAGCCAAAGACCTTTTTTTTTTTTGAGGAATGTCTTCATAACCAGTGTTTATTGGTGCTTCAGATAGGTGCCAGGATTTTGCCCCTGAATTCCTCCTTGCAAAGGTGGGTCCTGAAGGCTGGCGATGTGCACTCCCAGACATTCCAGTCCAGGAACATGAGAGGATGTGTGACTTTAGTACACATACTGGAAAGAGTCTTGGGGGCTTAGAGGATGTCGGGGGGAGGGGGAGATACAAACACAACTTCAGGTGGCGCTAGGTGCTGCCGTCTTGGGGGAGCAGTCACTGGACTGATGGGCTTTCTTGTTGAAATGGCTTTCCCCCTTTCTGTAGCCAGACAAGAGGAGGCAGAAGAGTTGGAGGAGCCCCTCCATTGTCCTCAGCTCACCCCTGTCCCTCCTGGATGCTGCAGTTCTGAGAGTTGTAGGTGATGGACCCTCACAAGAGTCATGTTGGGGCTGAGCCCCGGGCACCATGGGAGCATCCCCAACCTTGTTTCCTGGCTAGCTCAGGCCTCATTTGTACTGGGTAGCTTTGGAATGAGTGTGTGCAGTTTCCCGCCCTCTCTGCAGAGCCTAGCCTCTGTTCCCTTTTTGACCTGAAGAATCAAACACTGTTATACAGCCCTGCTCCAGAAGGGAGCGTTTCCCATCCAGGATCCAATGGTCTCCAAGCCAGGTCATCATGCAGGAAGCTGCTTCCCGGAGGGTTGGAGAGGGAGGGACAGAAGACCTGAGGCTGTTCCATCAAGAAATTCAGGCCAGTGGGAGGGAACATCGCAGACTTGCCTGGGAGTCAAGATACCACACAGAGCATTGACTTTAAAAAGAAAAAAAAAAAAAAATCCAAATACTATTGGCATTGGAAAAAAAAAAAAAAAGCACTTAAATAATTTCTCTAAAATTTTTTTTTTAGGGAGGTGAAGACAGGGTCTCATATAGTCCAGGCTGGTCTCATACTCTCTATGTGGCTGAGGAGAATTTGAGTCATGACACCAGCTTTGCTCTGTGCCGGGGCTGGAACCAGGGTCTCACGCATGCTCGGCAAGCACTTTAGCAGTTGAATGAACATGTTCAGAATTGTTTAGAATGAAGTCTAAAGATGTGTACACGCAAGCATACGAGTTGGGTCTGGCACCACTGATGAATGCACACCCTCCAGGCCAAAGGACCTCTGTCTCCCCCTCCCGGGTCTCAGCCGCCCTCCTCACTTCCTTTTAGGCCCTGCGTGGATGGGCCTGGAGCAGTGTTCTTTTGTACCTGACTGCCCTGAGAATACCTTTAAGATGCTTTCTCATGCTCCAGTGCATCCAGACCGTTGCTGTGTGGTGGCCTCTCGGATGTTTATCACGGGCCTTTAGGGATGCTCTCGTCTATGCTTTCTGTCGTTTCCCTTGGAGCTGGTCTTGGGGTGGCCTGACCCCACCAGTTTCTAATGTGTGGAGCAGAGCCTGCTTTTAGAGCTCAGTCTATAGAGGGTCGTGGGGCCATATGAACGGTGGCCATCTTTGCTGTCTGTGGATGGGGGGGGGGGGACTGTGGAGTTGACCATGGACAGGGAATCTCCCTCCCACCCGCAGGTTCCAGTGAGGTCAACTGCTAAGGGTGGAGCCTTGCTTTCTCTCCACTTTGGGACACTTGGCTGGACACCTCAGTTCCATTCTTGCTGTCTCCCAGCAGCTCAGGCTGGAGGCCAGTCTCCAGAGGTCCTTGCATCTGGGAAAGAAACTACTAGTACAGTCTATAGCCCGCGATGTTCTCTCAGCGAGCTGCCTTGAAGTGACATACACCTTCACTCGTGGTCCCTTTCATTGGAAGTCTGGTTAGAATGTAGAAAAGAGGGGCTGTGATGGTCCCCACAGAGCTAGGATCTGTTGAACCCCAACTTTCCTAGAGCGTCCCCTCATGCTGCCACCTGCTCCATCAAATGCCAGTGTCATCTTTCCACCCTCCTTATGCTAGTGTGCCTCCCTGTTCTGGCTGTGAATTCTGATTCTTCAGTGCTGGGGTCCCAGTTTTTGTCCCTCACCACACACTGGCCAAGTTTGTAAAACTCAAGAAGGATCCTGGAGTCACCATGATATCAGGGCCTGTGGGCCCTGGCTATTGGTTCTCCTCCAGAACAGAGAAGTGTGATAGGACCCCGGAGAGGTGCAACAGCCTGTGGTCAGACCCTTGGCCTGACCTGAAACATAGAATGTTCTAGAGAGTTTGACTGAGATGGAGAGCTGTTTGGAGCTATAGAGTTCCTCTACTATATGCACTATACTACTATATGCGCTTGCCAGGCGTTTCCAGAGAAGCCATCTGGGAAGTAAGAATTATCCCAGCTTTGCCCCTGGGAAGTTTATTCCACAAAGGTATAATTCCTTACTCAAAAACCTGGGAGAACCTGAAGATCTGCCCATCTGGAAGCAAAACTAAAGTGACTCAGGGTCTATATGGCCTTTTGGGGTGCTGCCGGGGAACCCAAGCCCCAGCTTGTGTGCAGCCCACTTGGCAAGCATCGGGGTAGGTTTTAAAGCAGAAAAACCAATGTGTTTAATGAAGGTCTGCTGATTCACCCCCACCCTGCCAGGAATACTGCAGAGAGGTCCTGATTTAACTATGGTGTTCAGCTTAGGATTTTCTGATTTAACATGAGGCTGGAGAGAGGGCATACAGGCAATAGGTACCAGAATCGAGATTTTGAATTGTGGTCCAGTCTTGGGCTAGCAGTGTATGGTCTGTTGACAGCTTGTCATGCTGGACAGCTAAACAACAGTAGTGCCAGGAGGCCAGTAATGGCAAGGGTGATGGCTGATGTGGGCTCGTTGAGGGGCTACAGGGCTGATTGGATGATTTCGGTTTGTCTGGTGGTATCGGTGACTCTTCAAGATGTGGTTCCACAGAGAGCAAAGGAGCATCTGGGTCTTACGCTTGTAGGGTGTCTTCCATTAAAATGATGGTTCCGGTCTGTCGCTGGCCTTGGGAGTGGCTCAGGATTCTGCCTTTCCATCAGGAGCTCTTTCCCTTTGTCCCTCCTCCTCCCTACAATGGGTCAAACTATATAGCTCATGTTGACTTTGAACTCATGGCCCTGGTTGCCTCAGTCTCCAGAGTGTTGGGATTGTATCCAGTGTGCTTCTGGGGCCCCTCTGCTGCCAGCTCAGGGCTGTGCTTGGGGGTCTCCGGGTCGTCCTAGCACATCCTGTGGTCTGTTCCCTTCCGCGTAGAAAGCAGGTTTACTGAGGTGTGATCTCTTTGTACCAGGCTCTGTCTTGCGTGTGTATTATTTGGTGAGTTTTGACAGATGCGTAGGCTGCAGAGCCACTGCCCTATTTGACATACAGAATAGCTCCATCTCCCCAAAATATTCCCTGTTCCTCTTCTGAGTCAGCACCTCACATCTCCAGTCCCTTGTGACCTGTGACCTCATCTCCTTTTCTAGAGTTCTTTTTTCTTTTTCTAGAAGGTTCTAGAAATAGAATCGTGCACTAGCTTTTTTTTTTTTTTTTTTTCCTTCAGTGCTACGGACGGAACCCTGAGCCTCCTGCACAGTAGGCAAGAGCTCCACCATTGAGCTACAGCCCCAGGTCTTGATGTTCTGAGGCAGTCTCTCGATCTGCCTGCCTTCTTGATCTCCTGCATCCCGTTGCTGGGAGACAGGCAGCACTGAGGTTTTAGAGGCTGGCTTCATCTGGTCTGTAGTAGTCTGAGTATCATTAGCTTATCCTCAACACCGCCCACTAGATCCCTGTCTCATTAGGTAACCCTGGCTTCCCCCAAGCTCACTGTGTAGACCAGGCTGGACTCCAGTGCACAGAGATCCACCTGCCTCTGCCTCCTGAGTGCCGAGATGAAAGGTGTGTGCCACCCCACCTTCTCCCTTTTAATTGCTGAGTAGTATTCAGTGGATGAGCTACAGTTTGTCCCCTGGGTCCCAGCTGAAGGACATTTTGGATGTCTCCAGTGTGGGTGAGAGAGCAGCTGTTAATGCCAGCGTCCGGGTTTTATCGGGAACACTGTGGAGATATATTTCATTTCTCTTTGGTAAAGGCCCGGGTTTGGGATGGTTGGGTTTCCTGATAGGCGCAAGCTTAATTCTGCAAGAGATGAGATGTCCAAACTGTCCCCCAGAGTGGACACAGGGAACCATGCACTGTCTGCTATCCCTCAGACCCTAGATCCTGAGCACCACACCGAGGGATGGCCTCAGGGGTGCAGAGCAGACACTGAGCTTTGTAAGGGACAGTGGTTAGATGCCACAGCTGGGCATGACTGAGGGTGTGCTCAGCAACTCTGTGCTCACACCAGAAGAGGTCCTAGTTTCTGCAGTAGTAGAAAGTCAGGCTCCCTCACTCCATTGTCTTCATGGCAACAGATCTGTGCCGGCCAAGTCACCTTAAACGTTTGTCGAGTGAGTGCAAGAGGAGTCTGTCTTCACCCACAGGCTCTCTGCTGCAACATCTGATGTGGCCTTATGCTGATATTTTCATGTTCCAGATTTTCATGGCAGAGGCCTGGGGGCTGTGGACAAAGCTGTTGAGGCAGGGAAGGTCTCCTAAGTGTTGCTTGGGCAGTGGAAAGCAGGGCCTTTGAGATGGAAAGCCAGCTGCCTGCCAGGTGCTTGGGTGCATACCCTTGGTTGCTGCTGCTCATAGAATGACCTGTGTATGCACTTTCTCTCTGGTGAAGTCACCGCTAGCAGGGCTTACGTGGCTTCGCTCTCGTGCAGCTAATATATTTCCAAGAATCATCTCTTGAGCAAGGGGCCACGAGTCCCAAAGAGGGCAGATGGGAGAAGAAAACCCTTGAGGGGCTGGAGATGTGACTTAGCTGGTACCTGCCCAACATGCACAAAGCCCTGGGTTCCATCCCCAGCATTGTAGGTACTAGGCATTGTGGCGCACACCTGTGATCCCAGCACCCAGGAGGTTGAGGCAGGAGGATTAGAAGTGCTCAGTCATCTTGGGCTACGTAGCCAGTTTGAGGCCAGTCTGGGTACACGAGGGTCTGTCTCAGATAGACAGAGACCTCAAGAGAATAAAACAATAACCAGAAAATCCCTCGGCATGTGAATAGACCAGCCTCGAGTGTTAGAATTCTTGAAGCCACCCAATCTTTGGTTGAGGCCTCAGTTTCCACACTTCGGGCTGTGAGGAAGCAGCTCTGGCTAGTGTATTGAGAGGTTCTTGGGGTGCAGCCTAGAAAATGGTTGGCATGTCAAGAACATTCTAAAACGTATGAACAGAATCCAGAATCATTCCATTCTGTCTTCAGTAAGTAGTTCTGGAGTGTGTGTGTGTGTGTGTGTGTGTGTGTGTGTGTGTGTGTGTGTGTGTGTGTGTGTGTGTGTGTGTGTGTGTGTGTGTGTGTGCGCGCGCGTGCGTGTGTGTGGCCAGGATTTCATGTAGCTGAGGCTGGCCCTTGAACTCCTTATCCTCCCACCTCTGCCTCCCAAATGCTGAGATAATAATCTTGGGTTTCCATGTAGGTTTCCTGGTGTTGCGTTCCCAAGATGGGCCTGTCCGACAGAACACTACTGTTTGTAACATATGCCTCAAACACTGTGCATCCTTGATCCTTTCTAGAAGCTTTCAGGGAAAGGGAAAAAAACCAACAAAACAAAACAAAAAAGCCTCGTGTCCGTTTGGCCCACTTTTCGATTCCCTTCGGTCTAAGATAAAATTACTTCCCTTCCGCTGCTCAGTCACTCCCTCTTCTCAGTCCCTCCCTCAGGGGTGACAGGGTGAGGGTTTGAACTGTGTAATTAGCTTCCTGGAGCCTCCCTCCCACCCCTTGTCCTGTCCTTCAGAGCTGGTCAGGAGACCAGCTCAGAATGAGACCAAAGTCTCCAGTGGCTTCTCTGAGCATCTCTGGGTGAGCACTGCAGACCCACCAGAAGAACCTTGCTCAGATCCTGGATTGGAATTTGGGAGTTTTCTTGGTGTGGAAGACCCACCTATCAGGAGAATCATGAGTTCGAGGTCCGTCTCGGCCTTGTATCAGAAACCCAAACAGAACAGAGTATGTTGACTGTGCCTCCCCAGACTCCTAGCTTTTGTCTCCCCTGATTATCTAAGAGAGTGAAAAACTCAAGGAATATTCTTGGGGGGTTGGGCAAGACAGGCAGACGATGCGAGCTGCCTTCCCCCAGTTATCTGCCCTGGGTTTTTGAGGTGCCCATGAGTTCTGGACAATAAGGATGTTGGTCTCTACAGATGCATTCTTGTCATTTTGGGGTGCTAGGGATTGAACCCAGGACCTCAGATTCTTTGATGTGTGTGTGTGTGTGTGTGTGTGTGTATTCATATGTACTAATAGATGAAGCGGTGTAGATATTTTGTTTTCTGAGACATGGTGGCTCATTGGCCTGGATCTTTCCAAGTAGGACAGGCTGGGTGGCCAGTGGGCCCTAGGATCTTTCTGTTTCTACTTTCCCAGGACTGAAGTGACCAGCACATGCCACCATACTTGACCTTTGATGTGTGTTCTGGGAATTGAACTAATGTCCTCGTGCTAGCAAGGCAAACGTCTAGCTGACTAAGCTATCTCCCTGACCCCTACCCCTCACGGTCTCCCCTTGCCCCCACCCCCTGTGCTAGGTATGAAAACAGGGACTTACAAATGAATGCTTGCCACTGAGTGGCACCCTCAGCCCCCCTTTCTACTTCTATTTCGAGAGAGGGTCTTGTCATCTTCTACCTAGCGTCTGAGTGCCACTAGCTCTTAAAGGCACTTGATGGTTGGCTCAGACCAGCCACCATATTGCTCTCACTCCCTCCCCCTGGGATTTAGGACGTGATCTAGCTTAGTCATCCTGCTGAGGAATGCCACTCACATTTCTAGGTGAGCTTTCCACTTTGGGTCTGTCCATTTTATATGAATGACTATTAAATGGACACAAAGACTCTAATTCAAGTATCAGGGCGTGGCCCAGTGGAAGAGCACTTGCTCCATGCACAAGGCCCAGGCTTTCATCCTTAGCTCCTCCTCCAACTCCTAAATCAAGGGAATGGGAACAATGTTGAGGCTGAGCCCTGCTCGATGGGATCAAGCAGGTTCTGGCCAGTCAAACCATAGAGTTCATCACCTGTATAGTTTCCTGTCCTTAGAGTCTCAGGCATGGGCAGGGCCACGAGGTTGGTATTTGCTGCTGTGAAGCCTCATTTAGAGGAGACTGAATTGGGTGGGAAGGGGGAGCTAACGGGTAGGCTCAAGCTGAAACAGATAGGGCCGGGCAACCTAGCTGCAGACACTCCTTAGCCCTTACACCTGCTGCCACTGGCTTCTTGTTTGCTCAGTGAGGGCTCCTTTGTCCACAGAACCACAGGAGGGACATAAGATACACAGGTGGATTGGACAATCCCATTGTGAAAAAGAGCTGGACTCTATGTTCTGAAGATAAGAGTTAATGCTAATTAACTGCGACCACTCCTCCGTACCCCTGGGGTCTGGATACATGTTATTGCAGCTCCTGGTATTACTGTGCGACTCATTTCATTTTGGAGTGATGGGGTTGGATTCCAGGGCCTTATGTCAGTGAGCCACACTCCTGAAGTGAGAAAGCTAACCTGTCCCAGTCCTTTGAATTGAACTAGGAGCCACCACGTTGGGAACTGAATTTGGATTCCATGCCGCCACTGAGCCATCTCTCCCGCCCCTGTGCTCAGTTTCTGAGCTTCGTTTCTGGTTGTGTGTAGCACCAGGCTGTTCGCTCTTTCTCTGCTCTCTTACATCCTGGCTTAGTTCAACTGTTTACATATCCTTGGTGATGTATATTCTGGATATTTCCAGTTTGATGTGGTTTTATTTCTTTTGCCTTTTGGAGCACTGCTAAAGTGATCCGTGGGTAATTTCTAAGTCAAGAAATGAATGAATTCAGGCTGTTCTTTGAGTCTATGCATGGGCATCAAGTTTCAGCTAGAGTCGGCTGAGAGCTGTCAGTGTTTAAAGGACACCGGCCGCCACACATAGGGCTAGTCTCGAGCGATCTCTTAGTCCGCAAGTGGTCCTTCTGCAAGACTGGATCATTCAGTCAGTCTTGCCTGCGTGTGTGGAAACCCGTGGTTTGGACCTTGGTCGTGGCAATGGCTGCACAGAAGCATAGGACGGAGTGGAGGACGTGCGTCCAGCAGTGGCTGTGTCTCAGACCCCGCCTCTGAGGGCCACTGGCTAGATGATCTCAGATGAGTCTCTTGTGCCTTGTCTTCTGCCACAACCGAGTGTGCAAACTAGACATCTCCCTCAGAGGCTTAGTCCTCAGGGCGGTAGGGTCGAGAGGTGAAGTCTGAAGGGTAACTAGGTAGAGACGAGGGCGTGGCTCAGTTATAGAGTTCTGCCCTAGAATCCCCCAGTGAGGGGCTGGGGCGTGGTTCAGACATAGCGACTCTGCCTAAAATCATCAGGTGAGAGACAGGGGGTGAGATTTAGTGTAGAGTCCCTGCCCAAGTGAGGGGTTAGGGGTGTGGCTTGCCGTATGGGGTGCTTGCTCTGGACTCATCTCATGCACAGCGGACGCAGAACAGATGACTAGGAACTGAGGGTCCCGCTTGTGTGAATGGGTTAATGCTGTTGTCAGGACACTAGGCTTCCAGGGGCAGGAAGAGTCTCCCAAGTTCCCCGGCCTTCTCTGAAGCTTTCTCTCTTGCCTTTCTGCTCTCCGCCATGGACTGATGCAGTGTGGTGACCCTCACAGATGTGCTCTTGACATCAGGCTCCAAAGCTTTGAGAAACGCACTTGTTTTCTTCATACATTACCCAGCATGTGATATTCCATTACAACATCACACAATGGCTGAGGGCATCGTGCAGTCTACGTAGCAGGCTTTTAGTGGCTCTCTTCTCGGATGACTGACTGACAGCATTAGTTCAGGTGGTGCTTCCTACAGTGGGCAGCACTCAGCACAATGGTCTCTTCGCAGGGAGATGGGTGGATGATGGACATATTTGGGCTTCTCTGACCTGATGCTTGGATTAGTGTATGACACATAGTAGGTGCTCCATAAGTTTCTGTTCTGCTCTGTGCCAAACGCTCCTTCAGCACTTCTTATTGTTTGGTGTCTATGCTGGGCTCATACACTGTAGCTTCAGAACTAAGCCTAAGGGAAGGCAGCTACAGTCTTATTTTCTTTACCCCAAGTGTTGGGGAAGGAGCCCAGCACCTCCTGCACATGCTCTGTGAGGGCTCAGCCTCTGAGCTGTGCACCAGACCTGCTGCCTGTTAATACTAGAATCTCTTGGTTCGTAAGCCCAGGCCAGATTTTCCCACCTCTCCACCATCTGTTTGTATGTTCCTAATCACTCCCTCCCGTTCCCTGTGACCCAATGCCAGACTCACCTCACCCCCGACCGCTCCTCTTTCCTCTCCACATCCTTTCGCTTGCAGCCAGCCCTGTCTCTCTGAGTGCCTCTTTTCAAGACATCTGATGCTTCAAAACTGTACACACAGACCATCTTTTCAAGGGTCTTGCAAGGCTTCAAACTGTTCAGACTGGTCACTGAACAAACTGGAAAGAATTGGAAAGGGTTCGTGGCCTTTGACTACTTTTGCAAGTTTTCTGAATGTGAACGTTTGACATTCCTATCAGTTTTTAATCTCACTGAAGCGGTGTCTGTTATGGATCATGGCTTGGGGAAGAAGAGGTTCCGTGAAGTTATGGTGGATATGTGGGTCAGTAGACAGAAAGGGCTGTGTCTTAGGTACTTTCCGACCAAGGCAACTTAGAGAAGCAAGTGTTTATTTGGGCTTACTGTTCCAGAGGAACAAGCATCCATCATGGTGGGAAAACAGCATCAAGCATCGAGCATCAGGCATGGCAGCAGGAGCAGGAAGCTGAGAGATCACATCTTCAAATATAAACATGAAGTAGAGAGCAAACTACAAGTAGGGCAGTGGTGTACTTCCTCCAGCAAGGCTGCATCACAGGACCTCCCCAAACAGTGTCACAAACTAGGAACCAAGTGTTCCAGTACTGGAACCCATAGGGGTCATTCTTACTTGAACTACCACTGACAGGCGCATGGATGAATGGATAGATGGATGAATTGATGGAGATGGATGGATAGGTGTTGGGTGGTCAATGGACAGATGAATGGATAGTTGGATAGATAGGTGGCTATGTGGATAGGTAGATGAGTGAGTGAACAGACTGGTTAGGAGATGAGAGTGGATGGATGGATGGATGATGAATGGGTGGATAGATGGGTAGATAGATGAGTGAGTGGGTGGACTGATGGATTGATGGACAGATGGATGGATGGATTAGTGAGTGGGTGGACAGATGGATGGATGAGGGGGTAGACTGATGGATTGATGGACAGATGGATGGATAGATTAGTGTGTGGGTGGACAGATGGATGAATGGATAGATGAATGAGTGGGTGGTTGGATGGATGGATGAATGGATGGATGGATGGATGATGAGTGAGTGGATTGGTGGGTAGATGGTAGGGAGTAAGGATTAGTATGTGGATGGATGAGTAGATATAATGATGAAGGAATCAGATTGGAAGGTGGAAAGATAAGTGGGAAGGTGAATGGGTATTCACTGGATGTCAGAGCATGGTCTAGGCAAAGTCTGCGCTCGGTCTCTGACGTGCTCTTATACTGCCTTGGGAGCGCACCATTCTCTGCTTCTGCCCTGTCATGCCTTCTCCAGTAACAGCCCACTCTTTTCTGCTGCTCCTGAAATCCAGTAGGCTTGTGTGGTTTTATCATGCTTCTCTAACTAGGCTGCTCTTGAAGATCAGAACAGGCACCTGCTACTGTTGCTCTTGGCACCCCTTCACTATGACATACGTGAGTGCTCAGTTGGTTCAGTGTGGGAAAGGTTAGCAGAGCTGTTGATAGACGTTATTAAAATCTGGAAACATCTCAGCCATGGGACTGAAAGTGGATTTCCTTGGCTTTTGCTCTATGGGTAGAATGGATGACATGAGGTAGTGAGCCAGCTGGGACCGCCTCTCCTTCGGGAGGACTAAGGAAATGCCTAGCAGCCAGGACACACAGATTACAGAATCACAAGGGTCCTGTGAAGCATTTTGGCCTGATCCCTGTTGTGTCTCTGGTCCTACGCTCCATCCTGCTCCTTCATTCCATCCTATAGAGCGAACTCATTTGCATAATGGTGCTCATTCCACCTGTGTCACTTCCTACGTCTTCCATAGGTAGCTCTTCCCTAGGTCTCCTACTCCAAGAGGCCCAGCCTCTTTACTTATTGAATAGCTAATGTACACATGTGAAATCTGTGGGCAATCTCCCATGCACAAAGAACTTCCAGGATATTTTGCTGTATCTCGTTCCATACTTTTCTATGGATACAGTCTTGTGATTACAATTCCTTGTCCTTCCTGGGACACATCAGGGCACCATCTCTGGTCAGGCAGGTTATACCCTGAATAGAGGTAGCAGATCACACATCAGAGGCATCACATAGCTGTATATTTGTTGATGGAATTTAATAATCTTGCTCTGACAGATTGAGGATATTATGACAGCTTTTGACGGATGGGCTTAACAACTCGAGAAAGGGGCGTCTTGTTTAAATTCTCACCGTGGTGCTGTATGCCTTGGCAGAAACCCCAGAAAAGAGTTTTGGTAATATCTGGTGATATTCTGCTTGCTGGGATTTGAGAGCCTCCTGTCACTGCCTCTGAGGTCTGACTGTTCTAAAACAACACTGCAGGGAACAACTTTGTGGTGAGGATCTGTCTGAGGTGCTGGTAAGTTCTCAATGGTGTTGCTGTCTCCAGACCCAAGACCATTGTTACATTGTCACTACTGCCTTCGAATTTGTGGGAGGGGCTCTGAGGCAAGCTGATTGGTGTATTCGAGATGTGGATGAAGCAGAGAAGGGGAAGGGCAACAAGGTGGTCCACGGGGAAGGCTATGCACTTGAGGTTGGGGTGGCTTTGTTTGCCAATGTCTGGAGACATTTTTGGTTGTCATGGATGTAGGTGGTGGGGTAGGATGCTGCTGTTACCCGAATAAGAGTCAGAAATGCTTTGAGGCACCCTCAAAATGCTCAGGACAGTCCCCCTCACCCCCAAAGGAAGCGTTTCTCAGCCTGGAGAGTTAAGAAAGCAGAGGCAGAAAAACCCTGATGCCCTGGGCTACTTTTAAGGGAGTGGGTTGATTTAGGATTTTGGGGTGACTTAAATTTCATTTACAGCTTTTCTTCCCTGCTGGGTGTCTAAGCCAGTTTTCTGTGAACTTCAGATCTCACACGATCAGCAACAAGCCTGCTACCAGCAGATCCGCTGGTATAAATATAAATGAGGGTGTGGAGGGACGTCTCAGCTGGAGTTAGGAATGTGGGATGTAAGCTGCTGTGGCCTCTCCTCTTGCAGCCTCCTTCTGTTGCCCGGCTCTTAAGTCGTGCCTCACTATCTTTGGGTGTGACTTGTGGTTCTGGGGTTCCTTCCTTCTCTCATCGGGGTACACCTGAGGCATCCCCAGGAGACAGGCATGGAGTGATGAGGGTTGAGATTTGAGGAGATGCAAGCCCACTCAGCCAGCCATCTTCTTTTACTGAGCACCTATTTATGTGCCACAGAGAAGGACAAAAAGACAGCAGGGCTGTGTGAGCAGCATAGTTTACTCCCCAGGAAGTGACACAGCCTGTCCTTACTACCCTGCCCCATATGCCTTACACCTTTGTCTGGCTGACACAAGTAGGGTCATGTGTTGTCTCTGCTTTGAGACTGGGCTTTCCCCCCATCAGTAATGGACAGGAGACCTGCGTGGACATATCTGTTCTGTTTCCTTAGGAAGTGACATGGCTTGCTTATTCTCAACAGTCATCCTATGTCAAAAATAGAGTCTGGGGGCTGGAAAATGATAAAGTGCTTGCTTTGCAAAACAAGGGCCTGAGTTTGAATCCTAGCAGCCATGTAAAAAGCCAGGCAAGGTGTGGTGTGTGCTTGGAATCCCAGTGCTGAGGAGGTCAAGCCAGGCAGGTCCCCAGGGCTTGCGGACAAGCCATTATAGCCTAACCAGTGAGTTCCAGGCCACTGAGAGACCCCGTTCAAAACTAGGCAGGCAGTGTTCCTGGCTTGTGCATGCTTACACGTGAATAAAATAAATAGAGGGGAGGGGGAGAGAAAAGAAGGAGGAGGAGGAGGAGGAGGAGGAGGAGGAGGAGAAGAGAGGAGGTAGTGGTGATGTCTGAATACTATTCTGCTCCAGTTAACAATGCACTAAAAGTGGTTTGAATCCGTACTAGATGTTTGTGTAGCTTTCACTCTGTCCTCACGAGCAGTCTGTACAAAGGTCTCGGGAGATGAAACTGGGTCGTATAGAGGCTGCTGGTGTTTGCGCCTGGCTTTTGAGATCGAGGCTGTCTGTGGTGATGCTGGGTATAGAAGGAAACACAGCCTGACCACCTCTGTTCAAATCCCAGTTCTTCTCCCCAAATGTTAGCCATGTCATTTTGACAAAGTGCCTTTGGCCCTGAGGCCCTGTGAAGTGGGTGCCCCATGAAGCCCCAGGTGATGGGATTGTATTGTAGCTCAAGACAAAATGGCACAAAATGGGTGCTGTTCCTGTTACAGGCAAGATGCTAGCTTGGCATACAGTGCAGAGGAACATGTGTTCCTTGTGGCCTGGGGGGGTGGGGTGGGGCAACAGCTCCTTTATTTCAACAGCTTCCAGAGTAGAGCAAGCTCTCTCAGCCCCCAATCAGTGTAGTTGTCTCTAAATGGCCAAACAGGATTGCATACTGCACCCCAAACTACAGAACATAGATCATTTGAACTGATCCATTTCCTTCTGGTGTGGTATGTTGTGTATAATGGAGCAGAGAGGCTAGGGTGGGCTACAGAAGACTGAGTTACTGCCACATGGCAACACATGGTGACAGTGTCATACCAGCTTCCTAGAGAGGCAGGAGGCTCACCAGACCCTCATCAGATCCCATACCGCCCACTGCCCTCTGTGGCGTGTGGTCTTGGGAGTATGAGCAGAGGGCGAGGGTAAATTGATTGTGGTTTTACCCGTGATGGGGTAGGGTTTGATGACATGGCTCCGTTGGCATCGCCACTGTCCTAGTGCCATTTTTTGTTGTTGTGATGAAATGTCATGACAAAAGGCAAGTTAGGAAAGAAACGTTTATTTGGTTCACACTTTTGTGTTAGCGTCCTCACTGAAGGAAGTCACAGGCGAGAGCTTGAGACAGCCGGTCACACCACATGCACGGGCACGAGCAGGGAACGAAATGCACCATACTGCCTGCTTGCTAAGTACTCAGCGAGCTTTCTCTACTCACATATAGCCCAGAGTCCCAGACCTAGGAATGGTGCCACCCACAGTGGGCAGGGCCCTTCTACATGGAATTAAAATCAAGATAAGCCCCCAAGACATACCTACAGGCCAGCCAGATCTAGACGGTCCCTCAATTGAAATGTTCTTCCTAGGTGATTCTAGGATGTATCAAGTTGACAGTTAAAACTAACCCCCACAGCTGGGTGGTGGTGGTAGTGCAGGCCACTAGTCCCAGCATTTGAGAGTCAGAGGCAGGCAGATCTCTGTGAGTTTGAGACCAGCCTGGTCTACATTGAGTTCCAGAATAACCAGAGAAAAAAACCAAACACCAACCAACCAACCAAGCAAACAAACCAATAAGCCAAAACTGACCAGCACAGCCATGTCCCTGTCAGTCCATGGATAGACACAGTTTGGCGGGTGGACTTAGACAAAACCTTTATGTTGTCTCTGCCCTCTGTGTCTGAGGGAAATGGATGTTTCTTTCCATTCCCAAAGAAGACTTGTGACATGGATGAAGAGCAGTTGGGCTGTTTTTCCCACCCCTGATGGTAGCCCTTTCCTCAGACCCTGCCCGTCTGCTTTAAGAGTTCACCTGACCACTGGTGCCAACGAAGGACATGAGAGGCTTGTTGCAGATCCATAGGTCTCTTCCTGAGGGGCTGGATGATAAGTGCCTGAAGCCACCATAATCTTCATGTCAGCTCCCCAGGCGAGTGAGGCTTTCTGCTCTGTGCGACAGTTCTGTACATGGAGGCTTGCAGTAGGCAGCAGAGAAGCCCTGTGGGGACAATGGTAGGTTAGAGACAGACTGAAGGCCAGCTAGGACTAGGTATATGACCATCTGTGGTGACCTTTGAGAGCTGCTTAACCTCCTTTGTGATGCTTGGTTTACTGATCTGTAAAGTGGGTGGAAGAGGAACTTCCTTGGTGGTAGGGTGACAGTTATAGTTTTGGAACACTCCATCAAACTGACAGGTGGTCCCTCTTCATTTTCCCCTTTATGTCACACTCAGACACACAAATGCAGACACATATCCACAGACAAAAATCTCTGCTCCAGGGTTGCTGGCATTCAAGCTAGAGAGGGAGCTGTACCAGGAAACATAAAGACATAAAAAGATGTACTGAAAGTTGAAAAGTTAGGGAGTCATCTGGAAGACTTGAAAGCCCTCAGGTCCAGTCAGGTAGTGCGTCATCCTGGGTCTCAAGAGACTGGGGGGGGGGGGGTAAGGGATAGAATGAGACTTGGAGTCATGAGTTCCAGGCTAAGCTGGGCTACATAGCAACATTGTGATGTATAGCACTTAAGAATGTTAGAATGTAACATACAGAACAAATTTGTTTTTTAGCAACAATGTAACAAAAACAGTAGGCAGACCAGCAAGAGAACCACATGTCAGGACAGTGCAACAATGTAACAGAACAGTCTGGATCTTCGGAAGTACTCATGCCACCGCCCTACCCCAACCCATACAGGGTCTTGGTCTATAGCCCAGAGTGACATTAAATTCACGATTCTGGCCTCAGTGTCCCCAGTGCTAGGATTTCACACATGGGCCATCACACTTAGGTTTGTGGTAAGTTGGTCATCTCTCCAGGGGTCTAGGTGGGCAGTGAGCTGAGCAAGTGGATGGAAGCTGGAACGGTGACCATGGAGGAAAAAACCACTCAGTCACCCTGTTCCAGGCCGAAGTCCCTTCTCTATAAACGTGGGGAGCTGCTGGCACCTCCCTGCCGGTCTGTGAGGAGGACGAAGTAGCTACTTCAGAGGCTGGGTACAGCAGCAGGCGCTCTTGTATATGTGAGTGCTTTTTGTCGTTTCGGGACAGGGTCTTGCTGTGTAGCCCTGGCTGGTCTTGATCTCGCTATTCACACCAGGCTGGTCTCCAAACTCTCTGAAACCTGCCTGCTTCTGCCTCGGATGTTCAGGATTAAGGCATTGCCATCTCTCCCCCCCCCCCCCCCCCCCCCCGTGAGCTCATTGACTTGGCAGCTTTGCAGTTAGCAGTTGGAACAGAGGAAATGTTGCTCTTTAGGAAATAACCTTTGGAAATTTTTTAAAAAAAGAACATTGGGATGGGAAGATGATGTCATGCTTAAGAGTGCTCACTGCTTTGTTGAGGACCCAAGGTTGATTCTCAGCACCTCTTTTAAGCAACTCACATCTGCCTATAACTTTAACTCTAGGATGTCAGGTGTGTCATGCATATGCTTAATTTTAAATATATAAGAAAGAAAAACAAAAAAGAAACCTGAGGCTGGGCCAGCGAGATGGCTCAGTGGGGTAAAGGCACTTTCCCTCCAAGCCAGATGGCCTGGGTTGGTGGTCCCTGGAGCACAGAAAGGTGGAAAGAGAAATGATTCCGGAAGGTTCTCCTCTGACTCAGTCACTGTTCTGTTGCTGTGAAGAGATGCTATGACCAAGGCAACTTACAGAGGAAAGCATGTGATTAGGGGCTAGCCTACAGTTTTAGAGGGTGAGTTTATGGTCATCATGGTGGGAAACATAGTGGCAGACTGCATGGTGCCAGAACCGTAGGTGAGAGCTCGCTTACATCTGACCCATAGGGGAGGGGGGGGCACCTGGCACAGGCTTTTGAAACCTTAAAGCCCACCCCCAGTCACACACCTCCTCCAATATGGTCACACATCCTACTTCCTCAAACAGCCCACCAACTGGAAACCAAACATTCAAATACATGAGTCTACGTTGGACGTGCTCATTCGATCCACCGCATCCTCTGACCTCGGCATGCATACAGTGTCCCTTGCACCTCCGATAATAGATGAAAATTAAGAAAACTGAGGAAAATGCATAAACCATCAAAAGCACTGTTAACCTCTCTTTTGTGATACTGGGCACAGAACACAGAGCCTCATATATGTCAGGCTAGCCTCAGACTTTATACATGCCGGGTTAGCCCTCACAGCAGGCTTCATGTATACTAGGCTAGCCCTCACTGGTAGCATTCATGATACCATGCCACCGTCACCTCTGCTGGTCTCCAAGACATTGCCATCACCCCAGAAGGAGCCTGCGACTGTTGAGAGAGTGTATCCTTTCCACCCACTTGTCCTAATTGTCTGTGGCGGCTGGTATTCATGGACTAGGCCCTAGCTTTACTTTTCTAGTCTGGAGTCCCCTTCTCTGGCAAATGATCTTGACATTCAAGTGGTAATGTGGGGATGCCCAGCTCCCTACCTACCTGTGTCTGTGTCCCCAGAGTGCCCAGGCAGCTGGTGCTCTCCCCTGTCAGCACCTGGTCCCTACGGCCGTCTCTGCTAATCAGAGCAGCAGGTGCACAGTCAGCCCTCCGGGGTGGCCACAAGCCAGAGGCTTCATCTCGGCCGGATGTCTCCCCGTAAATATTTAATAAACAAGACCTACAACTGGCCATGCTGAGCGTGTTTGATAGTAAAGTTAATGAAGGGGTAAGAGTGACGGGCCGCCACAGTCCCCTCCTGAGTCTGGCAGAGGCAGGAGCTGAGAGGTGGCCCTGAGGACAGCGGTGACCATTTCTCCTCTTTCTTTAGCACTGTTTTGGTCACCTCATAAAAATGTGGAGAGGAGGGGGTACACATGAGAAACCAGGAAGATAGACAGGGAAGGAGATGGTAATGGGGACAGAGACAAGTGGAGAGGCAGCCAGGGTGGAGGAGATGAGGGGGTGGAGATGGGAAGGAAGAGAAGATGCTGAGACAGGGAACTCATCCCACCGTCCATCACCACTTCATTCTGGCTTCTTATTTCCTGTTTTCCCATTTCTCATTTCCTCCCTGCAACTTACCACCCAGACCTCGCCGTATTTCATTTCCCGAGTCTGTCTTATCTTCTGCTTTCTGTCCCAACATCTGTCTTCTCTTCCCCCACCCTCTCTTTGTGTTTTTCGTTTTCATAACCTGGCTCTTGATGTGTGTGTCTTTGTGGTGGGTCTATGGTGATTCATATCCCTTCCCCATCTCTGAAATGCATAGACACAGGCAGAGGCCAAGGGAGAAGAGAGGCAGAGAGAACAGAGTGGAGATCTGGCTGCACAGGGATGTAGAAACAAAGAAGAATTTGGCATGTTGAAACTTTTGTTTTTAAGTGTGTGTGTGTGTGTGTGTGTGTTGTGTGTGTGTGCGCACGTGCACACTTGCATGTGCATGCACACACGAGCACAGTTGCCTAAGTAGGCCAGAAGGGTATTGGGTCCCCTGAACTGGAGTAATGGGTTGGTGGAACCACAGGTTGTGTGTACAGCAAACTGAGCATGGTTCCTCTGCAAAAGCAATAGGTGCTCTTAGTCCTGAGCTGTCTCTCCAGCTCTGGAGAGAACCATTTCAAGACTAACTGTGATTTTTGGTCATTTCATTGCCAGAGGTTTTACTAGGCCTCCTGTGCTTCTTGTTTTCTGGGTTTATTACCAAAGCCAAATAGCTCGATGGGGTTGAACTTTGTGTAAACGAAGTTGTGTTATGAGGAAAGAATACACCTGGCATTCTTTAGTTTTGGTGCCTTGACTTCCTCCCCCTTAACACATATGCATGCGTGTATGCACACGTGTACACATACACACACCACCACCACCACCACCCTAGTTTCCTATGAGGAAGGTGGTAGCTTGTCTTCTTTCGGAATTCCTGGTAGCTACTAATTGTTTGAGAATCTGGCTGTCTCTGTAGGAAGCTGCAGGGCCCTAAGCTGCCAAAGGTTCACGTGATTTACTGTTCCTACAGAGGAGAAGGGATCAGCCTGCATCAAACTCTGCAACCCTTGGCAGTACCCTCCCCTCCCCTTTGAAAAATCTTGTGGCCTTTCTGCTGGCTGGTAGTAGGTGATTTCAGTTTGTCGTCTTGTGGAACTGCCTCACATCCTGTCCATCTTTCAGGCTTATCTGTATGTGCCTATGCTAGTGAGTGTGGGTCTTTCTACATGTGGAGCCTGGAGGACACTCTCCATGCCATCCTCGGGGACACCACCTACCTCTTTTGAAACATCTCTCCCTAAATCCGGAACCCTCCAAGTCAGCCAGGCTAACTAGCTTAGAAATAGCAGGGATCCTTCTGTCTCTGCCTCACCCCTGGGATTATAAACTTATGCCATGGTATCCACGTGGGTTCTGTTGGTCAAATTCTACATGCAGATTTTTGTGTGGGCTCTGGAGGTGAAATTCAGGACCTCATGTTTGCACAGACATCCCACCTCCTGATTGAGCCATCTCTTCAACCCCCTTGTGTTGTGGGAAATATTCAAATAGGGAACTGGCACATTCTCGAACTACTGCCAGCAACGGATGGGCCATAGGGCTCCGGCCAGGTGATCTCACTCACGTGTACATGTGCACATGGGGTCTCTTGGCCCGCCAACTCTCCAGCCCTGCGGGGGCACAGGGCTCCTGCTGGGCCATCTCACTCGGCAGTCCTTCTGTCCGCCATCACATCACCCAATTACCTGGTATAATCAAGACTCTTAAAGCTTAATTAACCAATCAGATTTATGTATCAGTAATATCACAATTTACAAGATGCCAATACAATAATTTCAGAGCCAATTGATAATGATAAAAGCTTTATCCCAATATTTCTGACCTTGTGAAATCATAGCTACTTGTGGCTGGTAAACATCATGTGGGTTCACGTCCGCAGCCATCTTCCTTCCCCTCCTACCCTGAGGTGCTCCCTGGCTCTGCAATTCTTAGCTCAGCCTCCCTTTTCTCTGTCCAATCACAGGCCTCCTCTTCACTAATGTAATTGGAGAGGGAAACTCCTATGACAGCTTTGCCCATATTTAAGTAGGTTACATATTTTGCTTTTTTTATTTTTCCATATTGATTCCTAGGTGCTCTTTGTATATTCTGGGAATGACTCTGTCATTTATTATATGCCTCCTTTACTCTCAGTTACTCAGTTAATAACACTTTATCATTCCATTACAGCTTTCAAAACACTTTTCCGTTATGATGCTTTTTAATTGACAGCTGTTAATTTTAGAATGAGAAATTTAGACTCCCTCCCCCACCTTGGTAATTGTGGAGTATCTTACTTACTAAAGTCATTTCCACTCTTGAGGCCATGAATATGTTTTATATTATTTCTGAAAGTTCCACTGGCATGGGGTTTCATTGGCATGGGGTTGGCTTTGTCATGGGGACGCAGGAAAGCATCTGATCCCTAGTTGTCCCCAGAGAACTGGCCTGGCCCGTTTGTTAGAAAAGTTGTCTGGCCAAAGAGTTCTGCAAGATGACTTCCTTTAAACCTTTTTTTTTTTTTTGTAAACATTATTGATTTGGGGGAGGGAGCGCATGAACCAGGATGTTCACGCGGAGGAAAGGACAGCCTGTGGGAGTGGGTCCCCTCCTTCCACCGTGTGGGCTCTGGGGAATGGAACGCAGGTTGCTGGGCTTGGTGGCAAGTGCCTTTGCCTGCTGAGTCTTCTCTCCAGTCTCACACAACCTCGCTCTTTCTTTTCTGCTTCTTTCCTTCTGGTCTGATTTTTTTTTTTCCTAAGCCGTTTGCTCTATAACTTTTAAAAAGTTAATATCATTCGTGTGTGTGGCGCATGGGGGCTGCAGGGGTCAGATAGGATGTCAGGGGTCCTGCCCTGGTCACTCTCCACCTTATGCCCTAGAGACAGGACATCTCTCTGGAGCTAGATTGGCAGCCAGCAAGCCCCAGAAATCCTAGCTTCTCCACTCCCCACGACACTGGGGTCATGAGCAGCTGCAGCTGTGCCCAGCTTCTTACACCAGTGCTGGGGATTTGAACTCGGGTCTTCATGCTTGCACAGCAAGTGATCTTGTCCACTGAGCCATCTCTTCAGACCCTGGGGCACCATATTTTTTAAATTACATTTTTATTTGTTAACTTATTTAGTGCCGAATTTATATATGATACAGCATGCATTTGGTTTCTTCTTATACCATGTGGGTCCCAGGGATCAAACTCAAGTCACCAGGCTTGATGGCAACCACCTTTATCTGCTGTGCCAGCCCCTCAAGACGTAACATTTTAATGAGCACCTACTATGTAGTAGGCACTGAGCTATAGAAGAGTATGTAATACCACAATGGTTACTTTTATGATGCTCACAGTTGAACAAGAAGCCTTGCTACTCTCTAGTCACAAGTCCTGCAGGGAAGGGACAAATTCAGGTTCTCTGAGGGGCAAATAGGGAAGTCTCCATGCTGGGGGTAAAATGGCTGCATATGTGTGAGACCTTGGGTTGAATCCCTGGCACTGTGCAAATGGATATATGAATGAGTACAACGGTTTTCTCTGATGTGGTGGCCCACTGAGTCCTTAATAAGAATCTGCTGTTGTGTGGCCTGGAAGGGTAAGAAAGATGCTCTGGCTGAGGAAAAAACATGTATGGAGGCCACTGGAGCAACAGTACATGCATGGCTGTGTATCTGGGAATGGCTCCCACTGGCTGCTGTGTGGAGCACGGTTCAGAACAGGGAACAGTCAGATGCCTTGAGACTCAGCTAAGAACTGATTTCTGACTTCCGAGTCAAGGCTGTGTGCTGGGGCAAGGCTGGTGGAGGTGGAGATGCACTGCGGTGAAGTGGAGAGCAATCTGGTGGCAGCCTCTCCCGCCCTCCCTTCCTCACCTTTGGACTCTTCCTTTCCTGGCAAGGTTTTCTGGGTAAGGAAAGCAGCCTGCATTCCCGCCAAGGGTATGTGCTCTGGGGGGATCTCCACAGATGGCCACTGGGATTCTGGTCCCGAGAGGCTCTGGCCAGCCCCTGGCCTTCAGGGCTCCTGGAACCGGGTCAACAGCCTCTGCTGTTAATAAGAGCTGAGCTGATGGCCTTCGATCAGTGTCCCTCAGCTTTCACGGTTCCTTCTCAAGCCAGGTGCCATGCCACTGCAGTTGGAATGGGGTGAGAAAACCGATTTTTTTTCATTGTTTTCGTTTTGGGTTGTGCTGGGAATAAAGCGGGCCTCAGGCATGTGAGGCAGGTGCTACACTACTCAGCTATGGTCCTGCCCCACTAAGCTTGTTTTTAAAAAATTTAAATATGGTATTCAGAAATGACTTAGCCTTGTTTGCCACCAAGCCTGATGCCCTGATTTCTAGCCTTGGAATCCACGTAATGGAAGGAGAGAGCTGATTCTCAGGTGTTGTCCTCTGACCCCACATGCATACTGTGGCACACATGCCCCCTCACATGGGCACACACATAAATAAGTGCAGAACAGTGTGTAAAGCTCAGCTCTTCGGTGTGTATACAGTTGGCTGTGGCCAGATCTTTAGTGTGTATACAGTTGGCTGTGGTCAGATCTTTAGTGTGTATACAGTTGGCTGTGGTCAGATCTTTAGTGTGTATACAGTTGGCTGTAGCCAGATCTTCAGTGTGTGTACAGAAAGCAGATATCAGGTGTAAATTACTAGATATTGATCACTATGCATATTTATCACCTTCTTAACTCAACTATTTAGAAACAGGGAAGCCAGGCAGTGATGATGCACATCTTTGATTCCAGCACTCGGGAGGCAGAGGCAGGCAGATGTCTGAGTTTGAGGGCAACCTGGTCTACAGAGTAAGTTCTAGGACAGCCTGTCTCAAAAGAGAGGGGTGAGGGGAGAAAGAGAAAGAGGAGAGGAAGGGAAGTGGGGGAGAAAGTAATTTTCTAGCCCAGGTTAGCTTACAAATCACAATCCACCTGCCTCATCCTCTTAAGTGTTGGGATGACAGGAGTTGACACGGTGCCTGCCTCTAGCATTTCTTTTTTCAGGAAACACTCAATTTCCTCTCTTCCAGCTGCTTCAGCAGTAGTAAAGATTACCCAGTACCTCATGCACACGCGCAAGTGTTGGCAGCTGATGTTTATGCTTGTGTTTATAGTGTGTTCTTGAGACCCTCTCATGGCACTCTCATGGAGGTCAGAGGGCAATAGTGTCAATTCTCTCCTTCTACCATGTGAATCCCCAGGGACTGAACTCCGGTCCTTGGGCTTGGTAGCAAGCACCTTTACTCCTAAATGATCATAATGGACCCTATAAATATGTATAATGTAAAATGATACAAGAGGCTGAAGAGATGGCTCAGCAGTTAAGGGCACTGACTGCCCTTTTAGAGGACCTGGAATCAATTCCCAGAACTGCATGGTAGTTCACATCCGCAACTCCAATTCCAGGATAGACCGTCTGTGCATAGCAAGAACCTTTGCCCAAGTCTCCAGTGTGTGTTTACAGTGCATGGTGGTCAGATCTGGGTCATTAGCAGGTCAGTTATCTCAGCTTTGGATCAAGCAGAGTCTGGCTTCAGGCTTGTCTGATTCCAAGGCATCGTTAGAACATTGTTTCTTTTTACAATTCAGGGTCCAGGCTATCCTGCGGCTCATTCTGTACCTAAGGATGACCACGTACTGATCATTCTGCTTCTATCTCCCAGATGTTGAGATTACAGTTGTGTGCTCCTGGTTTTATGCAGTGCTGGGGATGGAAGCCAGGGCTCTCTGAATACTAGGCAAGCGGTCTAGCACCTGGGCTTCCCACACCCCACCCCACTCATTTCTATTTCTTCTGTTTCTTTTGTGGTTGCCTCTGTTGTAGTGGCTTGCCTGTGGTTCCTGCATGTCTGTCTTCTTGTGTAAGGTCCAGAAAGAGGCCTTTGCCTAATGCAGCTGAAGGTGACACCTAAGAATGGCCCCTGGCTGAGCCTGGAAATGAGCCCTAGCCTGAGGCAGGCACCATGGCCACTCCCTCACCTGTGCCAGCAGGTGCAGCGGAGATCTTAACAATGCCTTGGGGTCTGGCTGTGCCAAGTAACTCCTCCCTCTGGCTCCCAGGGTCCATCCAGCACCTATGACAATGGCCGGGACCTGCCCACATCTTTTGTCTCCTGGAAGCCCTGTCTCCATGTCTTCTGTTCTGGGGCTGTCTGACTGTCCCTCCCCTCCAGACAGAACGGAAGAACAGGCCTTCATTGCCCTTGGCATCTGGCCAGCAGGCTCCCTGTCTCCCTGTTCTCCCCATCCAGCATTACACAGTGAGCGGAGGGGGAGGGGGAGGGGGGAAGGGAGAGAAGGGGGGACTTTTTTCCTTATCTAGAGCTGGTTTTCCACACTGTCTCCCAGCTTGGCTGGCTCCCACCTCCTCAGCAGTGACAATTGTCAGTGAGTGTCAGCTTGCTTGTATTCTGTCCCTATCATTTTAATACTGTTTTTAAATCTGTGGTCAACCATAGTTTAAAATGAAGAAACAGGTCATTCCAGAAATATTCAATTGCTTGGGTTTTAACCAAACATAGTTCTAAGAATTGTGGTGATAGCGTCCTCTCATTTGTCCATGTAGTCAGGAATCTAAGATATGAGTGGTCTCTGCATATTGTACATCCACACTGTCTACCTGGAAGTTCTTTCCTGCCCATCTAGATTGTCACATGGCTTGTCACATGATTGTCACATGATGCTTGTGTTCAAGTGACTCCTACTGAACAGTGGTCCCCAGGAGTGTCGAAGCTGGCAGTTCATTATGGTGTGTGGCTGTAATCCATCTGTCATGCTTGCTGGTCACTTGCTTTTGAAAGACCCCTGTTTCCGGGGAGACAGACCCTCGCTCAAGTCCCGGGATGAGATGATGCCCCAATAACTCGAGAGAAACCATTCTTGATGCAATATGCATGAGGTTTAATCGGGAAAAATCAACATGTTGAGGACAAGCTCATAGGAGATCGACCCCTAAGCAGTTTCAGTTGAGGGCTTTTAAAGGAAAGACCATAAGGAAAAGGGGGGGGGGATTCACAAAGAATGGGAAGCTGAGTAAACATTTCAGCTCATCTCTTACTGAAGAGTTACAGGCTGTCTTTGGTAAACATTCTTGGTGGGGATCTGAGTATAAACATCATAAGAGTGGGATGATGCATTACAGCCCATCTCCTACGGAAGGGTTACAGACTTATCTTTGGCAAACATTCTTAGTTCTTTACACAAATGAATCAGGCACCAGGGTGGTTTAAGATGAGCCAGTTTCTCAGGCTAAAGGCGAAAGAACAAGGAACTTTATGCTGGCTTTGTTTCTAGGGGTTAAAAAAAAAAAACACATTGAGTTGGGGGTCTTACACTTTGTCTGATTTAGACCCCATCACATATTCATTGGGGTCCCATGGATAAAGGGGGACTGATTTCTCTGTGTGTGTGTGTTATTCTGTGTGTGTTAGTATGGGTATATGTGTGTATGGGTGTGTGTGTTTGGGTGTGCATGAGTGTGTGCACATGTATACAATTGTGTATAGGTACACCATTGTGTGTGTGTGTTGAGAGAGAGAGATTGAGTTTGTCTTTCTATCTCTCTCCACCTTATCTTTTATTGAGACAAGGTCTTTCTCTAAAACTGGAACCCATTGATTTCAGATGGCTGCTGAGCCCTAGGGACCCTACTGTCTTCCCCACCCACCCAGGATTGCAGAACCGGGATTACTGACACACACCTCCTTGCCTGTTTCTGGGGTTTTGCTTCGTTAACATGGACGCCGGAGATTTGATCCCAGGTCCTCGTGAGCAAGCATTTCATGGACTGAGCTAACTCCTTACCCCCAGAGGAGGACTGCTGTGCACAATGGTGTTCCAGTACAGGTGTTGACAGCCTTTCTCTGCCACAGGGTCAAGTGAGGATATTTAAAGTTCTGTGGACAGACAGCCTCTGTGAATGTAGCTCAGGGGCCCGTGGATACTGTGTAAATGAACAAGTGTGGCTGTATGCCAATAAAGTTTTATTTGTGCAGAAAGGCTAGAAGCGCTGGGTTTATAGAGACCCGTAAAGAGGCGTCAGGGTTTATCAACATCACTTTGCTCTCTCGCTGGGCACCCCTCCCTCCAGGGTTCATCTTCTTTCTCCTCTGCCCTTTCTTCTTCTTTTGTTTCTTTACGTCTGGGTCTCACTGTGTCATCCAGGCTGGCTTGGAATTCATGATCCTCCTCCCTCAGCCTGTGAAGTGCTGGGATTACACATGTGTGATTCTATGTTTTGATTCCTTTCCCATCTTCCAAAAATCCTTCTTCTTGTCCTTTGTCCTATCTTTCCCAAAGCTGGCCGGCTGCTGGAGCCTGTGCCCTGTGCGCGGCAGCCTTGAGTGTTGGGTAGTACAAAGGAACGAGGTGGCGGGGTCTGCCCTTTATCCTCTGCTCTCCCACCCCAGCTTCTAGTCAAGCTCTCTTGTCTGCCTCTCCTTGTACGCTGCTGGTTTTCCTCGCTTGCAGGGTACCCAGGAGCCTCTTGCCTCTGCTGTCTCTTCATTGAGCAAGTGTTCCAGGGCTGCCCCAGGGCCTTTACACTACTCCACTCCTCTTGGCCTCCTCTTCACTACTGAGACGCTACACTCTTAGAACCCGCCTTGTATATCACGTGCTCTGTGATCCCTCTCCACTCAGTCCCTCATTCCTCTCTGTAACTCTGGACTATTTAGCTCGTGCACATCTCTGCTGGCTGCCATCCACGTGGCAGTGACCTCTCTAAGGGCAGATGACTTTATTGCCTGTGCTCGCTGATGTGGCTGGAACATCCCAGCCCAGTGCAGTGCCTACAGTGCAGCAGGTGTCCAGTAATCCCATGACCTGCTCACCCAAATTTGTGTCTATTCTTCTTTCCACCACAAGGGGACAAAGCAGCTGTGGACTATGCCTTTGCCCAGCTCCTCGCTTAGGGGTAGTTATAAATCCTTGAAGTTTCCCGTTACAAGTATATGCTCCAAGCCTTCAGCATCGCCCTACATTAGCCTCCACTTTGTGACATGCTGTTTTGTGGTGCTGGAGGCCATGACCAGGCCAGAGCTGTGCAAATACATAGTGAAAATGTGGGAAAAGAAATAATAGAACTAATTATGAATATTCCTGAAGGTGTTCCGGGGTGCTTGGGGAGAGGGCTTCTGGGAGAGCAAGTGTCTTACCTCTGAAGAACCCGTGAAGACGGTGTTGGGAAGGCAGAGGTCTTTGGGCTCACTCTGCTGAACTCTGGTGAGCTGCAGGCCAGTGACTCAAGACAGGGTGAACTGAGCCTGAGGAACACCAGCTGAAGCGAGCCTTGAGACTCCACACACTTGTACACAAGCACAGACAGACAGACAGACAGACACATGCACGCACACATGCACGCTCGCCCTGAAGGAGACACTTGATGCTTTGGGTTTCCCAATAGATGTAAGCTTGGTTAGGGAAGATGAGCCAAGGCTGCTTCTTGAGAGATGGGCTGTAGCTGTCTCATCTCAAGCCTGAAAACATGCCATGTTGGACTGTTTCCTTCACTGTGATAATAACACCCCTGACAAAAGTAACTTAGGAGAGAAAGGGTTTTTTCAGCTCAGAATTGCAGGTTACTGTCCATCTTAACAGGGAAGTCAAACCAGGAGCTTGAAGTAGCCATTCACATCCAATCAGGAGAGAAGGGGATGAACACATGCCTGCTCACTCATGCTTAGCTCATTTTCTCCTTTTCATACTGTTCAGGACCCAAGCTTAGGGAATGGTGCTGCCCACAGGGGTTGGATCTTTCCTCCTCTATTAATACAACCAACACAACAATCTCCCATTGTCTAACCTTTCTTAGACAGTCCTTCCTTAAGACTTTCTGCCCTGGTCACTGATTCTAGATTGTGTCAAGTGGACACCTAAAGTTGACCATTACACCTGGGGATGAAAAGAAAATGATGATGGTAGTGTCTGTACTTGGATCTTGTACATGATGAGGGAGGTGTCTGCTTTCGGACCTTATTCATGATGAAGGGGTCTCTAACCTTGGATCCTATATATATGATGAGGGAGGTGTCTGATCTTGGATCTTATACTGGTTGGGTTTTGTTAACTCTACATAAACATAGACATATCTGGGAAGAACTCTTGGAATTGTTTGTTTGGTTTTGTTTGAAACAGTGTTTCTCTGTGTAGCTCTGGTTATCCTGGACCTCATTGTGTAGACCAGGCTGGCCTCAAACTTAGAGACCCACCTGCCTCTGCCTCCTGAGTGCTGGGATTAAAGGTGTGCACCACCTCCCTTCTCATGATAAGAACTCTTTTTTTTTTTTTTTTTTCGAGACAGGGTTTCTCTGTGTAGCCCTGGCTGTCCTGGAACTCACTCTGTAGACCAGGCTGGCCTCGAACTCAGAAATCCACCTGCCTCTGCCTCCCAAGTGCTGGGATTAAAGGCGTGTGCCACCACACCCAGCAGATAAGAACTCTTAATTGAGGAATTGCCTTTCGTCAGTTTGGGCTGTAGGCAAGTCTGTGGACATTCTCCTGATGAGTGATTGATGTTGGGGGGTCCAGCTCACCATGGGTGCCACCTTGGGTCCTAAGTGGTATAAGAAAGCAGTCTGGAAAAAGAAGCCAGCTGAACAAGCGAGTGAAGCCACGATCCTCTGTGTCCTTGGTTTTAGTTCTTGCCTCTAGGTTCCTGCTTTGAGTTCCTGCCTTGTCTTCCCTCCAGAATGGACAGGTACCTGGAAGTTTAAGATGAAATAACCCCCCCCCCTTTTTTTTCCCAAGTTGTTTTTAGTAATGACATTTGACACTGCAAAAGAAACCTAAGACAGATCATAAACAGTGATAGGTCTTCAGAGTGCTAAAGGCTCCACAGTTGCATTATGGGAAGATAGCCAGCTTCCCTTCAAAGTAGTCTTTCCTACATGGACTAGTAACTACTGGGGCCCAAAGTAAAGACAGCCTGAGACAGCTGTCAGGGTTCCCGTGGAAGGGCAGAGCATCTTCTGGATTTTCCTGTGCAATACTGTAAGCTTCGAGGCACTGCCTGGCACACAGTTGGCATGGCATACACTTCTGTGAGGATACTAGTGACCTACACTTGCTTTGGGGGGGTCTGGGCATTGAGCCACTTAGCAAACAGCCCAAGCCAAATCCTTGGTGATGTCTGTTTTCTGTCTCAAAAATGAATAAAAAGTGGTCCTGCTTCCCACAGCGACAGTGTGTCCTGTTGGAAATGGATGTGGGCGAGGGGGATGTCACCATGAGGGAACACATGTGTCACAGGACACAGACAGGAGTCCCCACCTAATGAGACTGACTGTGTCTGAGGATATATAAGCAACAGAATCACAAAATACATGTTATCTGATGATATGTGCTAAGCAACAAAGAAAACCAATAAATATATTGTCTATTAGGGGCTGGAGAGATGGCTCAGCGGTTAAAAACCCTTGCTGCTGCTTGCAGAGAACCTGGGTTCAGTTCCCGGCATCCGCATGGCAGCTCTCGGCTGCCTGTAACTCCACTGCTAGGGGAATCCATTGCCCCCTTCTGGCTTCATTGGGTACCTGCACACCCACAATTTAACAACAACAACAACAAATCTTTAAAACTGTATTACATACACTTTAACGAGGCAGTAGGTTTTATGTTGCCGCCAGTTAGAGAAACATCAAAACAAGCCTACCATTACTCCACGAAACTTGATAATAAGTTGTTTACTATTTTAAAGATTGTAAGTACAGTCTGTGGTCGTGGGAGGGAAAATGCGGGCGATGGCGGCAGAAGGAAGGTTAGCAGACCGGGCAGAGCCTGTGGCCTTGTGGAGAACCTCTGCTTGGGGTTGCAGCCACCAAGGGAAGTGGGGCTCAGGAGTCCTCAGTCCTCTAGCCTCCCTGGGAAACACTGTAGGGGAGGAACGGGGTGAGGGACAAAGGTGAGGGCAGGGGTGAGGGGCAGGGGTGAGGTGCAGAGGTGAGGGACAGGAGTGAGGGCAGGGTTGAGGGACAGGAGTGAGGGCAGGGGGTAGGGACAGGAGTGAGGGCAGGGACAGAGAAAGAAGAAAGCGACAGCGTGTGTCCACATGGGCAGCTCTGGGAGCCAATCCGATGTGGTTTTTGAGGCCAGCAAGGAGGGCTACATTCTGATGAGCATTAAATCTGAGTTGTGGCCACACACTTGCAAGTGTCTGCCATTTTAAGGTCTGCCTTTGGATGGCGTCCTCCATGTTCGCCGTGTTGTGTAACCATCATTTCCGGCAGCCTCGCAGCATGTTGCTACCCCGACCCCAGACCCCCTGCCGAAGGCCAGCACCTGCTTCATCCCTTCCCTCCCCTAACCCAGTTCCGGCAGCCGCGGACTCCAGGTGTAATTTGATTTGGTCAGTAGTTGGTGAGCACTGATCCCTAGCTGGGGACAGAATGGAAATGGCTGTGCTGAGCTGACAATCTTGCTTATGGGCTCACCTGGGCTACCTGACTTTGACATCCATCCCTCCCCCCCCCCCCCCCCCCCCGCTGGCCCGAGTGCACAGAGGCCAGCTGGCCTGCATTAACAGTTGGGGAGGAACCATTAGAGGGTAGAGCCAGGGCCAGCCAACTGCAGTCCACAGTTCTGGGAACTGAGCAAATATGACGTCCAGAGCGGGGCAGCGCAGCTGAGGAAGGGCTTGGCAGACGCTGCGTCTGCATCACTGGAACAGATGCTACAGTGGCCAGAATGTGCTGTACCTTCAGCATGGTGCGGATGGAAGGTTCTGGAGACAGAGCTCTGAGTGTGGGGACTTTGTCATTGTGCCTCTAATTCTTTATCCCCGTGAATTCTCCCTCTGGAGAGGCGAGGTCCCTTAGTGCTTCCTCCTGTTCAAAGGGAGCTGAGGCAGGGGGATCGCAGGCAGTCAGGAGCTTGTGCTTCGTCTGGATGCCAGCTTGCTCTGCGAGCACGGAGCCTGTGTTTGGTTGTCTAACAAGTAAAACCCAGGTTCTGTGGCGCGAACCAGTGACCCCAGCACAGTAGGATCCCCGGGACTCATGGCCTGACAATCAAGCCAATCAGTGAGCTCCAGGTTCAGGGAGAGAGACCCCGCCTCACAACGTAAGGTGGAAAGCAGAGCGTGGAAAGCAACTGAGAAAGTCCTGGCCCGCAGCGCCTGGCCTCTGCCCGCGTAGACGTCCGTACCTGTGTACACGCCAACCCTCCCCCTCCTTGCTTCCTGCACGTTTTCAGTGTGGTTTTGTTTCTAAAGATGAGGCTCCCTTGTGCTCCTGTTAGAGGTTTCTATTTCCTTCCATATCTCCCTCCCTCACACTATTATCCTGTCCCTTCTCCCACCTGTCTCCACCTACTATCCAGGTTTTAGCCTCGTCCTTAAGAACAGAGAGGTGGAGTCAAGCTACCACAACCATGGCCCTGGGTTCAGATCCCACTTCTGTCTTCTGCAGAGCTCTGGACAAGCTGTGTGAGAGGGGCATCCTCTCAGGCAGCCTGCACCTCTTGCTTTCCCAAGTCAGGGTCTTCAAGTAGCCTGAACTGGCCTTGAACTCCTATTGTCCCCGAGGCTGGCCTTGAACTCTCAGTAATCCTCTACTTGGCCCCTTCTTTTGCTGAGGTCAGAGGCATGAAGAATTGAGTCTGGTTGAACTAGCATTTTCCCTGTCAGAGACTCTCAGCAACTGCATCCTTAAACTCGGGTGTGGCCACATGGTGGGAGCAAGCCAGTGGACAAGAGAGGAGCAGTGTGGGCTCTGTCTGCACTGAGTTCTACCGCCAGCACATAAGACCCCGTTCTCTGTTTTTCTGTGCCTTTGGTCACAGATGGATGAGGGTTCCGTCCTGAGTCAGTGCCAGAGGGAGGAGGCATAGCCCCTGCCACATCTGCCACACACAGCTTCAGCAGGAAGAGAGCCACGGGCTTTCCGCTGCTGCAGTCCAGGGCTTGCTTGTTACTGCAGCAGCATGTGGCCTGTGCTGACCACCTGTCTTCTCTTTAGTGACTGGGTGCATGCATTGAAGTTCTGGTTAAGTGTGCCCGGCCTCCATTCCTTTATGTAAGGCTCTGCTGTCTTTGATATTTAATCTCCTTTAACTTTTTCTCTTTCTGAGACCCCGGCTGCAGGCCCCTCCCCCGAACCCTCCCTCCTCTTGTTCTGGGCATCCCACTGAATGGAAGGCAGAGATATCCGCTCTGACTCACTTTAGCTCTTCTGCATCCTATCTTCTCTTTTCGGATTTTGATCATTTTTTGAGGCAGGGTCTCACTGTGTAGCTCAGGGTGGCTGGCCTTGAGTTCACAGAGATGCGGTCCTGCCTTCCTAGCACTGGAATTAAAGTGTGCACTACAACACCCTGCTGGCTTTTCACTTTGAAGGGGTTTCTGCCTTATTCCGAACTTTCCTCTTCCAGCCAGGATCTTAGACTGTGGGGGGCGGGGGAGGGTCTCTGTCTCTGCTGTTCCCTGCTGGCTCAGGGCTCTGAGGACTCACTCAGCAATAGCTACAAATTAACAAATGATTCAAATGGCTCAGAGGCACTGCAAGACCAAGGTCTTTCCTCTTGTCCACCTAAGCAGGACGTGGGAGTCATGGCAGCCATCCCTCCCCTTCCTGTAAATGCCCCTCAGCATGGGGGGGAGATTCAGTCAGGGTCAGCAGAGACCCAGGAAGAAAAATCTTGGCCTGCAGATGTTCCTGCTGCCCTGGGTCTCATATTGATGAAGCTCCCGGGGCAGCTGCCAGGAGCTCTGGATTAAATCAATAGCGTTTGCACAGTGAGCGCTTTTGGGAGTAGGGTGCAGTGTGTTGCTGTATTTTTTTAATGACCAAGCAAGGAGAATCTTCATGCCTCGCAGGGCTGGTGAGGGAAGAGCCGGCAGATCCAGAGACATGGGGACAATTCAGCAGAGTTTTGGAGCTTTCTAAAATGTCTGTTTAACTCACGTACAAGTATAAATCAAGATGTTCCCTGCCTCTTCCAGCTCCTAAGGCTGTAGGCAGCCTTTAGCTTGTGGTCCCTAGCTGTCTTCCTATGGTCACCTCCGTCATGCCTTCTAGAATGGAAGCAGATGTAGGATCCTGCCTCAACTCTAGCACCGCCTAACCTTCTCAGTTTCTGATTCAGTTTATATCTGTATAACCCTATTTCCAAATAAGGTCATATCTCAAGGTTCCAGGTAAACCTTAACTTTTGGAGAAGACTATTCAGTCTGTTACAGTACCAAGACCAAACTGTTCAACTCCCTCCCCATACCTATCTACTAGTGAGGTTATCAATACGTCTAGAATCAGGCCAGGGAGGCATCGTGACTATGATTCATGCACCCACCAGGTCCAACCAATGCTGCTTCCGAAGTCAGGCTCCACGTCCCCTTACCAGGCACTGCCACCCAAGATCAAATCACCCTCTCTCCTACCTGAAATGTCTGTGACAGTCATAGTTACTTATCTATTTGCTGCAACAAATACCTGCTAAGAAGCAACCTAAGGGAGGGATATGCTTGGGCTCACAGTCTGTTCCATTTCAGCGGAAGACTAAGTTAAGACACAGCACATCTCCACGAACTTGGAAAAGGGCAGCCAGATGTGGGGTGGGCTGTAAAGCCACAAGGTTCACCCAGTGACCCACCTTCTGTAGACTCTACCTCTTCCAGGGTCCACAGACTCCCAGAGCGATGGGGACTGAGTGACTACATAGGAAGCCTGCGAGGGTGGCCAGCTCGTCCCTTAGAACTCAGGTCCTCCAGAAGGAGACAGAGCACAGTGCTCAGTGTGAGAATCTTGCTGCACACATCACAGGTTGCAGGAGTCCCTTAATGTGAAATGCAGAGAGACAAGCATGGAGTGACCAGGCACCAGTAGTGGGCAGAAGGGAAGGAGGCACAGTCTTGCTGACATCACAATTTTGGACAGCTGGCCTGTGGGACAGCGAGGGACTCAGATTCCATTGTTCTGAGTTACTGGAACCATCAGCTTTCTGTCACTATAGCAAAATGCCCAAGGCAATTAACTTGTGAGGAGGAAAGGTTAATTTTGGCTCATGAGTCTTTTGGTTCCATTTCAGGATTGAATGGATGTGTGTCTTGGGGCCTCTGGTAAAGGAAATGGCTTACATCTGGAGTCAAAAATAAGGAAAGAGAGAGGGCCAGCTGAGTCCACAGTCCCCTTCAAGGGCAGGTCTCCTGTGAGCCAACAAGGAAAGAGAGGGGGCCAGCTGAGTCCACAGTCCCCTTCAGGGGCAGGTCTCCCGTGAGCCAGTCTCCTCTAACTAGGATCCAACTCTTTCTTTTCTTTCTTCCCCACTTCCCCCTCCCTCCTTTCCTCTCTATCCTGCTCTGACTCCTCTTTGCTCTCTCTTGTCTCTGGCCCTTGTTCTCTCTATGTAGCCCAGGCTGCTCTGGCACTCAGGATGCTGATCTTCCTACCTCACCCTGACTAGGCTATTCCTCTTAAAGATGCCCCTCTTTGCCCGAGCCTGCCCTGAAGCTGGGTCTTCATTTGAAGATGTTGCCAAGCTCATGCCCTTCACCCTGAGTGGGCAAACCGTTGGCTATGGCACCCTTAGAAGATGAAGACAGACACAGTGTGTGAGTCCCCTGAGAAGACCCTTGGGGACTCAGCCATTACTAGGACCACAGTGGGTAGGTGACAAGGAGAACACAGTGGATCTTTCTCCTTCCCTCCAGTCTTCTTTGATGTCTCATTGTTCAGACTCACCTGAAGGCAGGGATTTGGCAGGCAGTGGGTGATACTGTTCACACGAAGCCTGCCCCTCCAGGGCCGCTGAGTAGGATGGTGCACGTGAGAGTCAACCACAGAGAAGCACAAGATTCCTCAGGAGAGGGAAAGGACAGACTTAAGGACAGAGAGATGATAAATATAGATACACACACACTCCTTGCTACACAGAGGGATGGGTGGATGGATGGATGAATGGATGGATGGATGGATGGATGGATGGATAGGCAGATGTGTAGAAGAACGAACGGGTGGATGGATGGAAAGAAGGGATAGCTTAGACAGACAGATGGTGCAAGAAGATGAGTTCATAAATACACAGGAAAGGAGTAGCTGCCTAGAAGTAAGCCCTTCAGAGTCTTGGTCAAACAAAGAGAAGGGAAAACAGAAAGTTGGGGACGGAGGCCCTGAGGGTAAGAGAGAAGCAGGAGCACAGGAAGGGCAGAGACTGAGTTCAGACAAAGCTCATGAGAGCCAGTGTGGAGGCCAAACCAGCAGGGCCTGGGAGGCTGAGGAGGATAAAGACTGGCCAGCCCAGCAAAGGCAAGACCCTGCCTCATGTACATAGATGGCTGCTAGGTGAGACTGAGCATTAGTGAGTGATAGGTGATGGAGAGAGGAGAGTTAGGTGATGGGTTAGGTAGGAAGATGGAGAGTAGGTAGCTAGTAGGCTTTACACACAAGCTGACAGGAGACTAGATGGATGGATGATTGATGGACGGATTGACAGATGATAGAAAGATAAGCTAGATGACCAAAGCGTCCTGAGGGTTGACAGCTGAGGGTGGCCTCACTGAGGGTGTCCCTGCTGAGAGGAGGTCCCAGCTAGGCCAGCACAGCATGGAGGAGGAGGAGGAGGAGGAGGAGGAGGAGGAGGAGGAAGCGGCTGAGGCCTGGCCTGGCGTGACTGCTTCCTTCTATGAAGGATAGTGGTGTGGGGGTTGGGGCTGAGTCATGGATGGAGCTTGCACCTGTGGGAGAACAGTGTTTTCTTCTGAGGTCACATTCTTGTGGGTCAGTGCTGAGGGTCAGCACTGTCTCTCCCATGTGTACTTGGGGATTCACCACTGGCCATTTATGGCATAAGGCCCTGTTCAGTGGTGTTCGTCTAAGCAGTTGGTGTTCTCTGGGAATGCTCTGCAGCTAAGACTGGCGGGTGCCTTCTGGGGTGGCTGCTGTTTGGGAGGAAGAGGAGACAGGGTGCGATGTGGGAGGCTGGAAGGCTGGCAGGGAGGCCTGAGGACGGCTCTGTGAGTGGCAGGTCAGGTGATGGCTTGTATTTAAGAGAAACAGCAATGAGGAGAAGGCCGTGACTCCAGGGAAGGGTGCGGGGAGGTGCCATGGAGGGAGCTGGAGGTTGTAGAGGCTGGAGGAGACGTGGGTCATGATGAGGATGGGCTGGGGAGGAAGTAATGCGAAAACTGTCATAGAAAACAGAGGGGTTCAGGGAGCAACTTGGACAGAGTAAGACAGGAACAGACCAGACCTGGTGCTTCAGCACTTCAGGTCTCGGTGCTGCCCGTGGGGCTTAGGCAGGGATAGGGTGGCCTTACTTTATGTGTGTGTGTGTGTGTGTGTGTGTGTGTCTGTTGGCAGGGGTGTTGAGTCTCCCTTGTTTCAGCCTTCCTTCCTAACTTCCTCCCTTCCTTCCTTTCTCCCTCCCTCCCTCCCTCCCTCCCTCCCTCCCT
>NC_034609.1:8921071-8924158 GCF_900095145.1 Mus pahari
CCCTCCCTCTCTCCCTTCCTTCCTTCCTTCCTTCCTTCCTTCCTTCCTTCCTTCCTTCCATCCTTCCTTTGTACAGGTGATTTTCATGTTTAATTTCAGATGAAACACATGTGACCATACTGGTCACTTTGGGGGGAGGAACTAGGGTGGGGCTGGGGGAGGAGCCAGAGCCAGGTTCATGCATGGGAAGCACTTGCTCGAAAGCTGTTTCCCAGTCTCCTCATACCACTTGAATTTATTTTACAATTTGCTTGTTTGTTTGTTTGTTTATCGTGTGCATGCGTGTGTGTGTATGCATGAAGGTCATAGTGCAACTTGAGGGTGTTGGTTCTCTCCTTCCATGAAGTGGGTCCCAGGATTGAACTCACATTTCAGTCTTGGTTGCAGGTGCCTCTGCTCACTAAGCCATCTTGCCAGCTCCATATAAAACCTTATTTTAGTGGAAAATATACAGCCTTATAAATTCAGGGGTGATTCATATGAGAATGAATGTCAGATATACACTCCCTCAGACCCTCCTTCTGTATCTCTGAAAGTCTCTCAAGCACATGGAGATATAGGCGAGTAGTCAGGCCAACTTTGCCAGTAATGGAGACCAGCTGAAGTGCTGGGGGAACGTTAAATAAATGATGAGGCAGCCACTCATAATCTGCAACCTTTTAAAAGAACGGGGCCCATCATACTGCCAGCAGTAATGTGTCCAGGGTGGTGTACAGCCCAGGCAAATTGGAGGAGGTTGTTGACGTGGAGTTCTGCAAGGGAAAATGTGGTCCTTTGTGATTTCACTGGGCTAGTTGTATTTTCTGAGCAGCTGCTGTGTGTCCTGTACTCAGAAAAATGCTAGGGATATGGCCTAGAATAAGCCCAGGTCCTACCCTAGTGGGACTGATGTTCTAAAGAGGGCAATTGACCTAATCAGACAAGGAATTGAAATAAATGTCGCACTCAGGGCCGGGTGCAGTGCATAGCAGAGTTTTTAGATCAGGCGGCACAGTCTCCCAGGGATGGAGGGGGTGGGGGTGGGGGACAAAAGGCAAGAAGAGCAAGGCTGAGGCTGGGTTGGGCTACAGAATGAGGAGGGAGGGAAAAGGTGGAAGGAGGAAGGGAAGAGAGGAGGTTGGTGGGGGGAGAGAGGGGAGGAGGAGGGAGGAGCAGGAAGAGGAAACAATGCTGGTAACAGCAATTGCTAGTAAACACAATCAATTTCAATGCTTGGTTGCAATGAGATGGACCTCACCTCTGTGTTTACAGCATAGTCAATGTTCTGGTTTTTGGAGGAGACGAATAAACAACAGAAGCTGGCCCTGACCATTGAGCACTGACGCTGGTTGGCTATTTTTCACAACTTAGCATGGGGAAACTGAGGCTCAGGCACAGGTAACTTTTACCCCACTCAAAGCCATCTCTGACCTGCAAGCCCCTAAAACTCCCTTACTGGGCCCCTTATTTGGGAGGTAAGGGTGGCTGGAGAGACAGCCTTAGTCTATAGCCTCAAAGTTGGCCACAAACTCACAACCCCTCCAGGCTCAGCATCCTGAGGAGAAGCTGGGGCCCCCATCTCTGTCTCTGCTCCAGGATTTCCCATGCAACATCTTCCCAGTGTTGAATGCACACAGCGATATCTGCCCTTCAAGGAGACGTTCAGAACGAAAGCCTTGGAATCCCTTGAATAATATGTAACAAACAGCATGGCAAACCAATTTAAATTAATTTTTTTTTTTTTTTTTTTTTTGAGACAGAGTTTCCCTGTGCATTCCTGGCTTGTCAGGGACTTTCTGTGTAAATCAAACTGGCCTAGGGAAGGATTAGTGGCTTGTGTCACCACCACAGATAGCGCCTCATGTTCTTAAAGACATGATGATTCTCTCTCCCCTTCACTGGGAGACCAGATGCTGGACTTACAGAGGCGGGTCTTACAGAGGCCTAGCCAAGGTTCCTGCCTGCCCTCTCCAGAAGCTGCAGTTGAACGAGACCCGTTGGCTGCTGGCCATGGTGCTGAATGTCCCTGCCTGCCCTTTCTGAGAGCTCTGCTGGAGAGAGGGTGGGGAGTCCTTTTCTAGCTTTGGCTGTGATTGCTGCTGTGAGCTAGCGTTCAAAGCCCACCTGAGAACTTGAGGCCTTATGGAGTTGGTGAGAGCTAGGCTAGTCATTCACGGCAGCTCATTTCTGATGAGCTTGCAAGGCGTGGCCAGCACACCGTAGTTGACCATTGGGGAATTAGATTGTGAGCTGTGGTTGAGCCATAAAGCATTTGCTAATGTGTGTTAGATTATCCCCAGCACCATTAATGAGTGAATTAATAGTAGCAGTTACTTAGATCTTGGATGAAATATCTGTTTGGCTAAGGTTCCAAGGGTAGGGCTAGGCATGGTGGAGCACAGCTGTGATCCCTGCTCTTGAGAGGCTATGGTCAGAACATCATGAGTTCAAAGTCAGCCTGGGTTACATTGCAGCACCCTGCCTCAAAAACAAACAAAAATCCAAATAAATTCTCTCTCTGATTTAAAAAAAAAAGTTTATGTATTTACTTTTACATCCTGACCAAAGTTTCCCCTCCCACTTCTCCTCCCAGTTTCTATCTCCCCCCCCCCCCATCCACTCCTGCTCCATTTCTCTTTAGAAAAGGGCAGGTCTCCTATGGACATCAAACAGCCGTGATATATTAAATTGCAGTAATATTAGGCACCTCCCCTCCTATTAAGACTGAATGAGGCAATCTCAGTAGGAAGAAAGGGTCCCAAGAACAGGCAAAATATTCAGAGACAGCCCCTGCTCCCACGGTTAGGAGTCCCACAAGAAGACCACGCTACACGGCTGTAACACATGTGCAGAGGACCTCGTCAGACCCATGCAGGCTCCCTGGTTGGTGCTCCAGTCTCTGTGAGCCCCTGTGAGTCCAGATTTGTTGGTGCTCTGGCTTATCTTGACTCCCTCTGATTTTTTAAACATAGGCAAAACGATGCCTCGAAGCATGGCAAGCGATGGCTGGGACTCTACAGTGCCAGCCAGAGTGCTCAGTTAGCATCTGTGAGGTTTCATTCTGTCCCAAGCACCGCACAAACGAGGGAGGGAGGGAGGGAGGGAGGG
>NC_034609.1:8924204-8926490 GCF_900095145.1 Mus pahari
GGGAGGGGAGGGGAGGGGAGGGAGGGGAGGGGGAATGTCTCACAATGAGTCTAACTTACAAACGTGTAGTGACCACGCTGGTGACCACGCTTGGGTTATGATTTGGTGTTGCCTCACTTACTGTGTGGTTCCATCGTCACTGCAAAACTTTAAAAAAAAAAAAGTGAAATTAAGTTGTGCATGGTGTGCCCTGAGCCCCATTCTCCCGTCTCTTTTGTGACCTTGACCAATTTTTTAAAAAATCTGTTTGAACCCTGATTTCATCCAAAAAGTAGAGTTAAGACCAGAACTCATCTTGCAGGGTGGTGGCAAGGGACCCTAGGGGTACATCCCTGGCTACATTGCCTAGTGCAGTGTCCTGTCAACTGCTGCTATGGTGGCTGTGCAGGGGATGGGCCTGGACCTCTGCATCTAGTGCTTCACTCAGTGGTGGTCGTGGCATATGTGCTTATTGTACCATGCACAGGGTCACAAACACCCAGGGCTCAAAGGCCCTTTGCTCTCCTACTGGAAGCTGAAAGTGATGGAGGCTGGATACCCTACCGCTCCTGTGAGAACTAGTCTTCAGACAGAGCTGACTCATTCTGTGTATTCTCTCAGCATCTGCCCCTTGTAACCCCCTTCCAGGCACAGGGTTACCTGAGACATCTGGCCTCTGGGAATGAACTGGAAGACTAGGGCCTGCTGCTAAGGGCTGGGCACCCACTGCCATGTCCACTTTGGGAAGTGGTTTTTCTTTGGTGGACTGATTCCCAAAAGACAAAGCCCTGAGAGTTCACACAGCCTGCCTTTCCCCTCAGCAGTTCCTCAGTCCTTCTTTGAGAGCCTCCTACCGGGATGCTCTGTGGGTCCCACTGGGCCTTTCAAGGAGGCTGAGGACTCACCTGCTGGGCTGTGTACTCCCCAGACCTCTGGAGTCCGTGGGGGTGGCAGCTTGGCTTCCCAACCAACTGCTTTCTCTTCTCCCCACTCCTCACCCACCTGCCTCCCCCTGGCCTCTTCACTGCTGAGGACTCTAGACATGCTGACATAGTGACTTTCTCTCCAGTACCCAGGGAGCGGTGTGGCTAACATGGGCATTGCTCAGCACATCTGTGAGCGGGGACCCGCAGATCAGGCCCAGGGAGCTGAGCTGCGGAGGCTCCTCTTGCACCCCGTTCCCAGCACAACCTTCCATCTCTGCCTCGCTCTTCCCCTCTTCTCATGGCAGGAACTCAGAAGCCGTCTTTAATCTTGGTACTCGGTGACCATGATTTCAAAGGGCTTTAAAACTGCTTTTTAGATTTTTAATTGTTTATGCGTATGAGTATTTTGCTTGAATGTATGTGTGAGTGCCATCTGCATGTCTGGTGCCTTTGGAATTCTGAGGAGAAGGTCAGATCCCCTGGAACTGGAGCTGTAGATGGTTGTGAGCCACCATGTGGGTGATGGGAATTGAACCTGGGTCCTCTGCAAGGGCAGCAAGTGCTGTTTAATCACTGACCTACCTCTTCAGCTCCATAGAAAGCTTAAGAAAATGTGTGTTTGCCTCTGTGAGTGTTCATGTGTGTGGAGGCCAGACAACACCCTTGGGGTCATCGTTAGAAACACTGTCCACCTCCTTTTGGACAGGGTCTCTTTCTAACTTGGGGATCACCAACTCAATCAGACTCTAGCTCTGGAGGCACCCCAGGAATCCACCTGTCTCTGTCTTTTCAGCAGTGAGAGAATAGGTCTGGCTTCTCACATGGGTTCCAGTCATTGAACTTAGGGCCCCATGCTTGTGGAGCAAGTGCTTTAACCAGAGTCATCTCCTCAGGTCCCACACTGTGCACTTCGCGCTTCCCCAGGGGATTGGTCTAAAGGGAAGGGGAGGGAAGGAGCAGGTGCAGAAAGAAGTAGCACCTACGGCCGCCTCCTCCTCCCTCTGATGAAGTAAGTGGTGTCCAGCCAAGGCTTTCATAGGGGAGCCGGACAAACCCATGAACAAAGGAGGCCAGAGCAAACCCCTGCCTGTGTCACGCCTGTGTCACAGGGGAGACAATGGACAAGAGGACGACAGAAACCAATAGCGCTCTCTTAAATACAGTGTGTGGGGAAATTAAGCGGAGACAGAAGTGAAGGAAGTGACCCTTGAGTAGAAATGTAGAGGAACCAAGGGAGGGAATCCTGTTGGTATCTGCAAAAAGCATCTTGGGAGTATGCACATGAGAGGTCCCTTAGCTCAGACATGCCAGGGATGCTTGGAAGCTCTGGGGACGTCCTGGGAAACAAAGCACAGGCAGGGAGAGGGAGGGGGAGGGAGGG
>NC_034609.1:8926547-8929394 GCF_900095145.1 Mus pahari
GTGTGTGAGGGAGAGGGAGGGAGAGGGAGAGGGAGGGGGAGGGAGGGAGAGGAGGAGAGAGGGGAGGGGGAGGGGGAAAGAGAGGAGGGGGAAAGAGGGGATGGGGGAAAGGGGAGGGAGAGGGAGAGGGAGAGAGAGAGAGAGAGGGAGACTGAGGAAGCATTGGAGGCCACCGGACCATGGCGAGGTCCCCAGCATTTCTTCCAATTGAGATGAGGCCTATTGAATGCTTGTGAGTGTTCACACACATTATAACCTGGAGTCGTCTTCTTGCCTGCCCCCATCCCCCCATCCCAACAGTACTCCTGCTTCACCAAGATGTGGGATGTCTTCTCAGCCCCCTGGCCTGAGTGGGAGAATCTAGGACTCTTGAAATCTTCGGGACTCTTGGATGTGGAGGTACAAACTGGGAGGAAAGGGAGAGCCCTCCTTCCGAGAGGACTGAGCTCTGAGCACCCGGTTGCACCCACCCTGAACCCAGCAGAGGCTTTCTGAACTGTGACTGCAGATAACCCCAGCAGCTCCAGAGGCTCCTCCTGACTCAGCAGGTGGATGCAGGGCTCAGACCACATCCTTAAAGGGGCATAATGCTTTGTGTGGCCAGAGCGTGGGGCATGCTGGCACTGACTCTCATGCTTAGGGTCTGTGAAGTGATGATTGGAAGCACATGCATCTGGGTTTGACAAAAAGAAAATGAAATCGCGTGTCAGGATCTGGGCTGGGGGTGTGTGGATCTGTCATTCTGAGGACTCAGGAAGCTGAGGCAGGAGAGTTGCACTTGTAAGGCTTCCCTGAGCTGCAGTGTGACTCAGAGGCCAGCCTGGGTGACTGCGTGAGATCCTGTCTTGAAATAAAAACTAGAAAGAGGACTGAGGATGTGACTCAGAGGTAGAGCTCTTGCTTAGCATGCACGAGGCACGGGGTTCCATCCCCAGCACTTCAAAAACTGACAGACAAATGCAGTGAAGTTTCAAGGAAGGAGTGGGGGTCTCGCTGACCCTCCGCCTGCATGCCAGGCTTCCTTTCAGACCTGGGGAATTCTGGGTTCTGAAGCAATAGGAACCTTGCTGACACAGCAGCACCTAAACGTGGTGCCAGCTGCTGCTAAGGCACTTCCATGGCAGCCATCTGGGGACAGGAAGCCAAGGAATGCCAGCAGGAGATGGTGGCTCTGAGAAGCAGCAGCCACTCAGGCTGGGCGGGCTGACTGTGCGAGGATGTGAGTCTCATTCAAATCGCCAGCAAGGGCTTGGCCTCGCCTTCTCTGTGTGCAAATATCAGCTCTTGTTTTCCAAGCTGCAGGGTGAGACAGAGGGGAGTCTGCAGCGCTTTGTTCTGGGGCTAGTCACGGACACCGAGAGGCAAGAAGCCAGTCACTGATGGGCTGTGAGAAGCTTTTGTTATCTTCCTAAATTGCTGTTTGCAGTTGGGCAGTGAGACTGAAGCAAAACACAGGAAGGGCCTAGCTTTCCCTCCTCCCCAGTCACTTCCTCCTATGTTCACTCTCTGCCTTTCCACCTGGAAAATGGGTTCAGGCTCAGCTCTTTCCAACCTTCTAAGGGGTGGATTGATAGCACTTCCAGAATACAGTGGCCTGTCATCCCATCATTTGGGAGGCTGAGGCAGGAGGCTCCTGAGTTTGAGGCTACAGATGAAGACCCTGCCTCAAAAAAAAACAACACAAAACAAAAAGACAAAACAACAACAACAAAAGTACTAAATGGATCAAGATCAAAGGGCACTGAGCCAGTTAACTTTTCAAAGGGAAACTTTTCAAAGGCATCCCATACAGTCACAGTGTCTTGCAACTGTATTATCTAGTTCCTACCCTGGAAGCCAGTTCTCCCCATGTGGAATGGGAGGGCACACTGCCCCTGGGGACACTCAGTGGAGCCTTTGGTTTTACAGCCACACATGCTACTCCATGCCCCACAGTGCCCAGGACAGTGCCCACTCAGGCACTGTGTCAGACTGGGAACCCACTGTCCCTGTACTCAGAGTGCTATGACTGCTTGGCTAACATCAACTGTTCTCTCGTGCCTTCCAGCTCCAAGATTTCTAGCTCCATTCACAACCCGATGGACGAGGGTTGCCTCTGAGAGACTGAGCCAGAGAACAGGGGGGATTTGGTTGTGAACTAGTCTGTGTGTCAAGCCCTCATGTAGGAGCAGCATGGGTCCTCCCAAGTGCTGAGGCCCCATGGGGCCCAGCAGACAGTTCCTGGGGTGAAGGAGAGAGACTGGGGAGACAGATACTGTCAGATCACCTCCTGGGATGCCTGCTCTAAAACCATCACTAGCTTAAAAAGATTTATTCTGGATACGGCTGGGCTGAGGCATCTCTAGCCCACAAAGAGAGGGGGGGGGCGTGTGTGTGTATGCGCATGTGTGCATGTGTGAGAGAGATAATGTGTGTGTGAGAGAATGTGTGTGCATGTATGTGCATGTGTGTACATGTGTGTGTGCATGTGTGTGTGAGAGAGAATGTGTGTGTATGTGTGTGTGTGAGAGAGAATGTGTATGTGTCTGTGTGTGTGTGTCTGTATGTGTGTGTGCATGAGTGTGTGCATGTGTGTGTACATGTGTGCTTGTGCATGTGTGTGCATGTGTGTGTACATTTGTGCATGTGTGTGTGAGAGTATGTGTGCATGCACGTGTGTGTACATGTGTGTGTGCATGTGTGTATGTGAGAGAATTGTGTGAGAGAGAATGTGCATGTGTGTGTGCATGAGTGTGTGCATGTGTGTGTGCATATGTGCATGTAAGTGTACATGTGTGTGTATGCATGTGTGAGAGAGAGAGTGTGTGTATAAGAGTGTGTGTGTGTATGAAAGTGTGTGTGTGTGTG
>NC_034609.1:8929419-8972728 GCF_900095145.1 Mus pahari
CTTCTGCAAGAGCAAAATGTGCTCATAACCACTGAGTCTTCTCTCTAGCTCTATTGGAATTTCAGTAACATTTAGCTTTCAGTATATAAAGTGATTTTATAACTATGAAAGAAAGATTCAGAAAAGGAAGTGGAAGGCAGGGAAAGAGGAATGGAGAAAGGGAGGGAGGGAGGGAGGGAGAGAGAGAGAGAGAGAGAGAGAGAGAGAGAGAGAGAGAGAGAGTTAGTTAGAGTTGAGTGCAGTGCCCACGGGCCCAGATACTAAGAACTGAACTGTCCTCTACCTCTCTTAAATCTACCGCCACCACCAAGACTGAATTACACTTTGTAGCCCTCACTGATCTGGAACTGGCTCTGTAGAGCATGCTGGCCTTGAAGTCCCTGAGATCTGTCTGCCTCTGAGACTAACTCCCTGGCATTCCTACAGCAACAGTGTCCTGCAACTGTGTATCTAGCTCCCACACATGAAGCCATTACTTTCTCCCTCAGCCCCCAGCTGAAGGCCTGCTGGCTCTGTGTATTCCACACACTGTGGCCGTCTGCTTCTTGGCACCTTGCGCCCTTCACAGCCTCCTGATCTCAGGTTTGTCCATGTAGCAGGACATCTAGGCTAAGCAGTCGTCCACACTGGACAGAGCAGCCTCTTTATTCTTACTTGCCTGTCCAGCCAGTGTCCTTATAGGCCACTTCTACTTTTTGGTAGGTGATCAAGAATGTGTTGCTGTCAGCCATATAGGAGTGTTTAAATTCTGATTGTTTTTAACTCTTTCTGAACCTCAACATAAAATTCCAGTGCGGGATGGTAATTCCATATTTAACCTTTCTAGGAAATGCCTAAAGCAATACCCAGGGTCCCCGAGCCCCCCAAACTCCCCAAATCCTCTCAACCCTCAGTGCATTCTGCTTTGTCTTACTTTCTGTTGTTCTAGTGGGAGTGAAAACTGTTACCTCTCTGTGGTGTTTTTAAAAATCTGTGGGGGAAGAGCCATGTGTGAAAAGTGCACATTTGGAAGGCAGGTGTGCATGAGCATATGCACACAGTTCATGGTTGGAGGTCTGAAGACAATTTTCAAGAGTCATTTCTCTCCTTCTATCATATTGGTTCTGGGGATCCTGCCCTGGTTTCCGGAACTGGCACTAGGTGCCTTTACCCACTAAGCTATCTCATTGGCCCATATATGGTTTTCTTTTGTTATTTGTGCTTTGGGTATCACAGCAGAACAAGGTTTTGGGGTGTATGTGTGTGCATACACGTGTGTGCACAGGTAGGTATGTGCACACATATGGGTGTATGCATGCAGAAGTTAGAGGTCACTGAGCTTCAATCATTCCCCTCTGAGCTTTTTAAATATAGAATCTCAATAAACCTAGAATCCCCTGTTGCAGCTAGACAGCCAGCAAGCTCTGGGGATCCCCTCCCACCTCCACAGTGCCGGAGTTTCAGATGTGCACCAATCTCCCGAGCTTTGAAGTGGGTGCTGGGGCTTGAACTGAGATCCCCACGCTTGTACAGCAGGCATTTTACAGAGTCAGCCCTCGGACTACTCCGTTTTACCAAGTCCCTTTCCTGCCTCTTCTCTATAGCATTCTCCACCTTATGATAAGTGTGGCCTGTTGTCACTCCTCAGTATCCACAGTGGGTCAGTTCCTGGCCCCCATTAATACCAGAATGTGCAGACACTCAAGCCCTGCTCATCAGACCTGTACCCCTCCTCCCAGAGATGCCAGTGCATCACTCGGTGATGTAGAAGACCCAGCATGGGAGCACGGGGCACATTAGTTGCTGCTGAGTGTTGTTTAGAGTCCATGCTCAGCCTGACACATTTCTCGATAGCCAAATACTTTTCATCTCTGGCCAGTTGGATTCGTGGATGCTAGCACAAGCATGCCCTCCACGCTGTTCACCGTCTAGTGTGCTCCGGGTGCTGAGCCCATTTCACTTACTGACTTCTCTGTGAGTCCAGAAACTTTACTGTCTTCTGCCCTTGACTCTGCCTACAGTAGCAGGAATGCTGGGGTGTCTCCTGCGTTTGTAGTGATGGCGCTGTACGGGTGGAGGCAAACATGCAGGAAGGGGTGGAAAGAATGTAAGGACTGAGTGCAGGCTGGGTCCTGACGTGCTGTGGCCGCTGTGCTGTGTGCACAAGATTGGGCCTGTAAACACCATGCCATGGAGGAAAGAGGGGTCACAAGGCTTTGTCTCTCCATGAGGACTTATCTGCAGCGAGTGTGGTAACATTTTTCTCCAGGGATGTAGTCATTGATGAAGTGCCTGTGCTTCTGTGGGCAACCTTAAACTCACTGAGGAAGGGAGGGAGGGAGGGAAGGAGGGAGGGAGGAAGGAAGGGAGGGAGGAAGAGAGGGAAAAGAAATCAGAAGAAGGACAAGGGGACTGAATTGGAAAGGGATGCAGAGAGGAGGGGACAAGAAAGGGGAGGGGGCTTGAATATGACCCACATGTGTCGCTAATACATGCTAATAGAAACATTTTTTAAAAGTCACAGGTGTAGGCCTGTGAGAGGCAGGGGTGTCCTCCAGCCCAAAGAGGGAGGTGACCATGCGTGTGTGAATGGGGTAGGGATGGGAAAGACTGAGGGCCTGGGGGACAAGGAGGTGGGCTGGAGATGTCGGACTGGGTTGTTGGGAGAGGACAGAGTGCTGATCACAAAACCACTGGAGGTCTGCTCCTTAACCCCCACACTCCCTTCGAGTACATGATCCTGGCCACCATCATCGCCAACTGCATCGTGCTGGCCCTGGAGCAGCACCTCCCTGATGACGACAAGACCCCCATGTCCGAGAGGCTGGTGAGCAGTGGGGTGGAGGGGCTCAGAGCTGTGTGCGGGTGAGCGGCAGGGTGGAGGGGCTCAGAGCTGTGTGGGACAAAGCCTGCTCTGCACCATCACCAGTGACCCGGGGGCATGGAGGCCCTCACTGCCCAACCCCACCCTGGAAACCCAGCAGACCTGGTATACGCCAGGGCATAGTGACCTTCACATTGTGAAAACATCATGTTCAATCCAGATTCTGTTTCCTGTTTCATGCTGAGACACAAAATTTTTCATGAAAAACAAAAAACAAAAAACAAAAAAAAACGTGACTATACATAAGTATCAAACGGAGCAGTTAGCCACTGTGAACTTATTCCTCAAATTCAGTCCCTGGGACCCCGTTCTGCACACTTCCTTGACCTTAGTTTTCCTCCATTCTCATCTTCCTCAGCAGAAGTATTCTAGGACACATCCACAGTTGACAGCCATGTCCTTATATCTGCATAACCAGGAGTGCAGACATCTTGGGTTGCCATAAGAATGGTTTTATACCCAGCACACGTACCACCAAAACCTCAGAATCAGTTAGCATCTAGAGATCTATCATTGTCTCAGTTACATCATTTTAGGGTTGTTTTGCTCTACCAGTAGTCAAATACAAACTTGACTTGCTTATTTATTGCCTATTTGTTATTTTTGCTATAGTAAGGATGAACCCAGATTCCCCACACATGCTAGGCCAGCTCTCTAACACTGAGCCATGGCCCTGCCCCTACTAGGGGATTCTACACAAGGGCTTTATTCCTGGAGTACACTCTCAGCTTCTCACTAGTGGATTCTAGGCCAGGTTCTCCTGCCGAGTAGTGCCCTCTTGGCCTGCATAGACTTCACCAAGGCAACAGCCATATCTCTAAGTGTGGGAGATCGGTGCTCCTAACCCAGGAAGTGGGTTGTCCTTAGCATTCTTTCATTGTGACACAGTCCCTGAGGCAGCTCACCTTGCAGAATGTGTTCCTTTTGATTTAGTTTCAGAGGTCTCAGCCTTTGGTGACTAGGCCCATTGGGAGGGGAAGGTGGGCACACATCTACGGGTGTGCTTCATACCGCTCATGTCACTGATGATGCTGCCTCTCCCTTCCAGGATGACACGGAACCATACTTCATTGGAATCTTCTGTTTTGAGGCTGGAATTAAGATCGTGGCTCTTGGCTTTGCCTTCCACAAAGGCTCCTACCTGAGGAATGGCTGGAACGTCATGGACTTTGTCGTGGTGCTAACAGGGTAGGCGACTGCGTCATATTCTTTAGCGTGTTTTTCCCAAGGATATCAAGTGGTGGTTAGTTTCATGGCATGTGTGGCCAGGCTGGGCTTGGAGACCTGTGCCCAGTGTTCGTTAGCACACTCAGTTTCCTACCTACCACCTCTGTGTCTTCACCCTTTATAGCAGAGAGTGCTGTTGAATAGAACTGAAACAATGGCCTGTTGTAGCTGGCAGCTTCTACAGTGCCTCGTGGATGTGGCCATGTATACCTCCCTATAACCCAGGAGGGCAGAAGATGATGCCATTCCCAACCCACTGGCCAGGACAGAGAAGCACCCTCCAGCTGCTGAGCAGTGAGGCTGGCATTTAAACCTACAAACCAAGGGCCTGAGAACTCCGCATCAGAGGGTCTCATCCTTTGCTTGGTGATGTAGTAACTGTTCATGGTGCTGGCCATTGAGGATTCTTGACTGCATGGACTATGGTTTGGACTTTGGCAGGTTGTGCTTGTGTCTTTAAGGGAGTTTCTGATGTGAATGCAAGGAACGAGCTGTGGTTGACAAGCAAATGTATATACACTTCCCATCTCAACACATGGTTCCGGACTAGGAATGACTTCTACCTAATGGAAGTTAGTTGCTCATTGAAAGTCAAAGCTGGTGTTTTCTGATTGGCATTTTTGTCTCCCCCAGTTATTGACAACCTAGAGCCCTCTCTGTATTGTGGCTCTTTACTGTCAAGCTGCAGTCTGCCCAAGCTCTGCGTCTATTAACCTTAAGCCACAGAAGGCAAATAAACATGGGGATCCTGGAAGCGTCTATGGGCTAGAAAGAACTTGGATCTTGTCTCCTCTGTTCGTATCCCAGGGGGTGGGGCTATGGTAGAGGTCTTGCCTTCCATGAAGCCCTGGATTTGATTTCCATCACTGCAAGATGGGTGCAAGTGTGTGTTGATTAGAAGTCAGTCACAGCAGCTGGGAAGTGCGAGCTTGTGCTTAGGAACAAGTGGAGGTGGGTCTGGGGTTCTTTAACTCTGTTGCTGGGATAAAAATTATCTGACCGAAAGCAACTAGAAGAGGAACAGATTTATTCTGCAATACTTCCAGGACATAGCTCATCACTGAGGGACATCAAAGCAGGAACTCGAAGCAGAAACCATGGAGGAACACTGCTTGCAGGCTAGGTTGGTCTCTGGCACACGTTCAGCTAGCTCTTTCTTACAGTGCACGACCACTTGCCTGGGGAACAATGCCACCGTACTACATCAGTTAACAATCGACAGTGCTGCAGAGGCATGCCTGCAGGCCAGTGCAATCTAGGCCGTCCTCTGAGAGGTGACTCTGGGCTGTGTAAAGTCGGAAGAGCTAACCAGGACAGCTACTATGTAGCCAACCTCGGTAGAGACTCCAAGGATGCCTGTCAGACCCCCCAGAGTGCACCTGGCAGTCTTGTAATGACTGGGGGAGGGACCTCTCTCTGCCCTCTTCCTGTTCTTCTCTGGGTCATTCAGCTGCTCAGTCCTGAGACCCCTCTTCCCCGGACACCCTCTTCACCTCTCTTTCCTATGGGCATGTTGTTCTTCCCAGTGGCTCTCTGGGTTTTGCTGCCACCCCAGGTCTTGTTGCTTTTGCCGGATGTCTCACATCCTGATTACTCCCTTCATCACAATAACAAAATGCCTGACATAATCCACCTCAAGGAGGAAGATTTTATTTTGGCTGACAGGATCAGGATCAGAGACTTCATCCCAGGGTGCTGGTCTGTGCTCTTGGACAACACAGTGCACTGCAGGTGCTTGTGTGGAGGTTCCTCTACACTCCCTGTAGCCTGGAAAAGACAGGCAGATGGGGAGCTTACTGCAAGGTGGTCCTAGAGACCCACTTTTCCCAGACAGGTCCCATCTCTCAATAATGCCAGCACAGTAAGACTCCATCAAGGGGTGAGTCTGTTGATTAGGCCAGAGTCACTGGAGATGTGCCTGTTTCTTCTCCTATTCGCTGTGTGTGCATCTGTGTGTAGGTGTAAGACTGTGTTTGTGTATGTGTGAACGTCTGTGTTTTTACCAGTGTATATGTTAAGGGTATGTAGGTGTGCATGTACAGGTGTGTGAGGATATGATTGGGTATGTGTTTTGGTGTGTGTAGGTGTGAGTGTGTACATTGAATGTGTGAGGGCATGTAGGTGTGTGGTGCAAGTGTGTGTGTGTGTGTGTGTGTGTGTGTGTGTGTGTGTGTACATTTGGTGTTTTGTTTTGTTTTGTTGAGACAGGGTTTCTCTGTGTAGCCCTGGCTGTCCTGGAACTCGCCCTGTAGACCAGGTTGGCCTCGAACTCAGACATCTGCCTCCCTAGTGCTGGGATTAAAGGTGTGCACCCTCGAGGACATATATTTGTAGGAGTGCATGTGGATGTGTGTAGGTGTGTGTATGCATTGTGAGGATGTATAGGAGAGAGTGTGGGGGCGTATATGTGTAGGTATGTGTGTAGGTGTAAATGTATATAGTTGGAGTGTGTTTAAGTGTGGCTGTATGTTCCTGCACCTGCGTGCACAGGGCTGTGAGGCCAAGGTTCAGCCTTGGGCCTGGTTCTTCAGGCATAGCTCACCTTGTGTTTTGAGAGGCTCTCCCCGGCCTAGAGCTAACCAAGTAGACTAGGCCAGCTGGCCAGAGAGTCCCAGGTGACCTCCTGCAGAAATGTTTTTTTAAAGAGGCAGTTTTTCTTTGTCCCAGGCTAGCTCCCAAATGATAGAGACTATAAGATTTCTTTGATAAGCTTTATAACACAATAGCTGGGCAGCTAATAATCTATTCTAATCCTCTAGACTCCTCTGGCTACCTCCCAGCCAAATGCCCACTTTAGTATTGGTCTGCCACTCTGGGCTTCAGGCGTCTCTCCATGTTGTCTCTCTGGACTCCTTCCTCGTGGCAAATTCCCTCTTCCTCTTCTCTCTCCCCTTCCTCTGGCTGGCAGCAGCCATATTCTTTCTTCTGCAGGCATTGCCTGATCAGCTTTCATTGACAAGGCAGAACAATGTTTACACGTAAAACCTTGAAACAGGAAATACTTGGACTAAGCATGACAGTGCTACGTATGGATTGCAGCCAGATATGAGGTCAGAGAAACCAGCATTTGATTAATACAAGGATAATCTTTACACTGTGCACAATACCATTATGCCTACATCCTCCTGGCTCCGCCTCCCCGGCACTGGGATTGCAACCACATCCAGATTTGATGTGGGTCGTGGGAATCCGACCTCAGGTCTTTGCTTGTGCAGCAAGCACGTTATACTCTCCAGACGTCCACCCGTCCTCCCGTCCTCCCGTCGGTGTCGTCATGGGCCTAATCCCAGAGCTGCCCACCTATGCTGGGCTGGCTGGGCTCATCCCCCTGAGATCGGGAACCAAACCACCATCACTGTCACTTTACTTTTGTTTCCAGACCCTGTCTCTCCTTAGAGGAATTCTGAGTCTGGTGTGACTGATGTGTGGCAGGGTCTTGGGTGGGATCTCGTAGTCCTTGGGTTTGCTGAGGGCATGCTGCCCCCTCATGTTAAGGCTTGTGGCTTGGGCCCTCGGCAGGCTCTTGATACTTGACATAGAATCAGACACTTTTCTCGTCTGTTGCTAGGAAACTCATCTTTAAACAACCCGGTGGTCCAGCTGTGTTAATAAAAATCTGTAGTAGGGACTGGGGAGATGCTCGGTGGTTCAAAGCACTTGCTGTCTTACGGGGGACTCGTGTTTGGTTCTCCACATCCGCACCAGATGAGTGTTGGTACCCACTCCCGGTTTTTGCCACAGGGTGATTTGTGTTTGTGTGTATCTGTGTATATATGTTGTGTGTGTTTGTATGTGTGTTTGTGTGGTCTGTATGAATACGTGTATGTATACATGTGTTTGTATGTGTGGTGTTTATACATGTTTATGTGTAAGGGTGTGTGTTTATGTGTGGTGTACAGTGTGGGTGAATGCATCTTTGGTCTGTAGTCTTTGACACATGTGTTACTAATCTGTATTTCTGATTTGGGGACCTCCTTACTGCCCAGCCTCAGACACTTATGCTCCTACTCTCTGTACCTGCCTCGTCGTTCTCATCTCCTTTCCCGTCTGTACAGCCCACCTCCCTATTTTTCTCGCTTGTTTATCTGGTCAGCATGCTTCCTTGTTGTCTGGTAACTCTTCTTAACCCAGGCCCAGTGCTCCCGTCCCATCCCTGGGTCTTGCTGGAGCTCTGTCTGCTGAGCTGTGCAGGTAGAAACAAGAGCAGGCCTTCAGAGCCGGCCCTCCACCCTGTCAGCAGTGGTGATTCAGTGCTAAATTCTGCCTTGGAGGGAGAGGGACTTGGGGATGGATCGGGCACTGAGACAAGTGGTGGCTTTAATGAGCTTTTGCTGATTAGCTGGCTGTCTTCCATTCCCGAGAGGCCTGCAGTGTTCAGTCAGCAACTGGGTCTTGTGGACAGTCAGGGCTTTCTGCCTTTGTCTTGTGTGAGGTTTGGTGGGAAGTATCTTAACCATAGATTCGTTGGCTTTGGGGGCATTTATTGAAATTCTGAGGATTAAAACAAAAACATGCAAGATGGACATTTAAGGAACGTGAATGAAAAAGAGAGAGGGGGAGAATTCTCTGTTTGGGATGATGGCAGCCACGCCTTTACTCCCAGTATGCAGGAGGCAGAGGCNGGCGGATCTCTGAGTTCTAGGCCAGCCTGGTCTACAGAGTGAGTTCCAGGACAGCCAGGGCTACCCAGAAAAACCCTGTCTCATGAAAAGAAAGAAAAAGGTTAAAAAAAAAAAGGAAAAAGAAAGAAAGAAAGAAACAAGTGTGGAATGAGGTTATATGTGTGCTGAGATGACAGAGTTCTTATGTGATATTCAGGGAAACAAATAATATAAACAGATGATGGGTGGATGTATGTATGTATGTATGTATGTATGTATGTATGCATGTATAGATAGATAGATGATGGATGGATAATTAATGAATGCATCCATGCATGGATGGGTGGGTGGGTGGATGCATGGATGGATGGGTGGGTGGGTGGATGGATGGATACATGGATGGGTGGGTGAGTAGATGCATGGATGGATGGTAGCAGATGGCAGATGGAGGATAGATGGGTAGTAGGTGGATAGAAGATAGGCTGTTAGAAAGATAAATGATGGATATAGATGGTAACACATGAGATAGACAAAAGCAGGTAGTTGGGCAGGTGTATGTCTGCATGTGTGCACATGCATATATGAGTTCACATGTATCTCTATGTGTGCATGCATATGCCACACGTGCAGTGTGCATACACATCTGTGTGTGTATGTGGAAGCCAGCAGTTGATGCCCAATGTCTCCCTCAAGTGTCTGCACCTCTACTTTATGAGACAAGGTCTCTGACAGAACCTAGTGCTCACTGGCTCACCAGCACAAGCTGGGGTCACAGGCACACACTACCACACCCGGATTTTTATGAGGGTGCTGGGGATCCAAACTCAGATCCCCATGCCTGTGCAGCAAGCATTCTATCTACCGACCATCTCCCTAGCCCCTAGGTAAGCTATTAGATAAATAGATAAATGATTGAGTTGCAGATCTGATGTTAGACACATGATTGATAGACTGCTGGAACAGTAGGGCATTGCATAATAGATGTCAGTCTGGTGACCTAGCATGATCACATGGTCGGTCACCTCAGCTGGTACCACATGGTAGGAAGAGAACTGAATGCCCCACGTTGTCCTCTGACCTGCACAATCGTGCATGCACCCATACAAAGTGAATAAACAAATAGATACTTTTTTTTTTTTTTAAGACAAGACTACGGACTTTAACAGAAGAGAGATAAAGCAGTGTTTGGTAGTCGTGGACCTAGTGGCAAACCTCACATAGTAGACGGTCAGTGAAACAAGTAATTCCATATTTGTAAAGTGGTAATACATTTGAGGATCAATTATTCTAGAATACACTTCAGGAGATAGGTGCCACCCTCTGATGGAAATGGATCATCCAGAGTGCGGGGCTCAGTTTCAGTGTGGCTTTATGCAAGTTACTTATTCTCAGTGAGTCACAGCATGTGGAACTGTGGCTCAGGGCTCATGTACCAACTTAGAAATCACCAGTGAGGGGCTGGGAGCTTGGTTCTGTGAGAGGTGGGTGGATCATTCGCCAGTCATCAGCAAGGCCCTGGGTTTTGTCCCCAGTGCTTGGGAGCGTGTGTGTGTGTGTGTGTGTGTGTGTGTGTGTGTGTGTGTGTGTGTGTGAGAGAGAGAGAGAGAGANGAGAGAGAGAGAGAGAGAGAGAGAGAGAGAGAGAGAGAGAGAGAGATCGTTGGTTCTGTCCATGGTACTGCAAACAAAACAAACAATAATCAGAGCGAATGGAAACTCATAGAGAATTCCACCTCCTTTATTCTTTCTGTTGTCTACTTAAGGAAAAGCTCTACAGGCATCAAAAGAGTTGGCCAAAGTCACAAACCTCTAATGTTGACTCCTTTTGTTCAGTTGAGGAAACACATAGTGAATCCACACCTTCTCTTCACTTTTGTTGTGGCTGCCCTGAGACACCTGCACAAATAAACAGCATCTTGAAACCAACAACAAATAGCCATCATGCTGATGTACAAGTTGCATTTCGTGTGTGTGATTTTTCTATGCAATTATTTCTGGCCACTCAGAGTGCCACATGGCTTCCATGCTATACAATAAATGCTATGAACCCTTCTTGATGCACGCCAGCTGATGAGAACATTGATCTTTCCGAGTGGTGGGCTGTGGTGAGATTCGTTGAGATTTGTGTATTTGTGCTCAGTTCTTATAGAGTAGTGAAAGTGTTGGCCCAGGCTGTGGCCACCCTAGTTATGCCTGTTATCTGCCAAGCGCCTCCTGTGGGCCAGGCTTTACATTAACAGTTTTGTGCCCCGAGTTGCCTTTTGGCCTCCCAAGCCTTTCACAGAGAGAGGAAGCTGCTCGTAACAGTTCCTGCAGCTCCTTGGGACTTCAGTCACTGCTAGAAAGCCATCCTAAATCATTGTCACATGAGTTAGGCTCTGACTCAGCAGCCCTGGGAACGGGTTGCACGTTTCTTTTCCGTCTTTTGATGGGGTGGAGCCAGGGCTTCGTGTATCCTACACAAACATTCTACCACTGAGCTACATCCCAACCCTGCTTTACTTTGAGATTGCCTCGTTTGGCCTTGAGCTCTGGTAGTCAAGGCTGGAGTTGAACTTGCATTTCTTCTGCCAGAGCCTCCCAGAAGCCCACAGTCTGTGCCTGTCTCTGCCCGGTATTAGCTACAGAGTTGATGCTAAAAAAAAAAAAAAAAAAAATCTCTGGTGGTGTCAGTATCGCTTGTCTGTGTGAACTGCTAAGTTTTCCCCATTTCACAGGTAGGGAAACTGACGCTGTCCAGTCAACACCCGACAGTGGTGGATCTAAACCCAGGCAGCTTGCTCCATTCTGAGTCCTACATGCTTTCTTCCAAAGTCCAAAGGTCCACGGATGTCAGCTTGGGGGTTGAAGCAGAGCACTCTGGGAGAGGAAGTTCAGGGATTCCTTTCTGCATTTGCCGTATTTGGGTTGCATAAAGCCGAGGGAGTAACTGGACAAATGATATTACAGAGGGGGCTAGTGAGATGCTTCCAGCAGGGGACAGTGCGTCCTGACAAGCCCGATGACCTGGGTTCCACCCTCAGGACCCCTGTGAGGGAAAGAAAGAACAAATTCCTGCAGATTGTCCTCTGGCCTCCATAGATGCGCCCTCGTACACTGTGCCTCACCACCATTACACACTAAGTATAGTAAATTTTTAAAATATATTTTACTAGAAATGGAAGATTGGTGTGTACCAGGGGTGAAAACATGGGCTCTAAGATCATGGGAGGGTGCGCTATTGACTGTGGGCCTTGCCCTCACTCTGGGTCTTTGTTTTATTATGAGAAGAAGTGTAATATAGTGTCTACCTTCTCGAGCTGTGGCAAGAATCCAAAAAGGCCAGGAAATGGCACATGGCATTGAATCAAGCCCCTGGGCCTTCATGAGTGAGCGCTGAAGGATTGTGAGGGAAATTCTGCTTAGTGGGTGACAAAGCTCCCCATACCTTATTCAAACCACACAAGTTTGGACAGCCTTCCTTTCCGTGTGTCGCGTTGTAAGGCGAGGGCCACTGTGAATATTTGTCAGTCCAGCTCTCAGGAAGCTGAGGCAGGAGGAGCCTGAGTTTGACACCAGGATAGGTAATACCCAGGCAAGCTACCATCTTGCTGACCATAGCACTTCCATCTCCTTCATCCACATCTCTCCAGCATCATAAAATCTGGACAGCCCGTGTGCCTGATGCTTAACCCATTCACAGGACTAGCTCATGAACCGAACAGTACATGCACATGCTCCTCCTACCCAGAAAGGGGACTGGGACTTTACCAGAGCAAGAACTACTTCCCAAACAAATCCTGGCTGTGGGGTTTCCTTGCCAAAGTTAACTGTTAGGGAAAGCTGGAGCTTTGTAAGAAGCCGTTTCAGCACGCTGGACAGCACCGTGGCTTCTGCCCAGGGAGGACCTGGTGACCTTGCTCAGCCTTAAGCTGGCTTGCCCATCTCCTCTGTGGGGCTGGAGAAGACGCTGTTGTCTGTCTGTCTACAGGGCTGGGGTTTTTCCTCCTGAGTTGCTGTGTTCAATGCCAGTCCGCCTCGCTTGGGGCATCTGGCCAGTGTCCCTGCGGTTTGCCAGCAGCGATTTCTCTCCTCTCCCCAGGCCAGGGAGGCAGCTGAGGCAGACACAGGAAATAGTGGAACAGGAAGGAAGAGGGGCTGTCTGTTGACTGGGCAAGGTGGCCACGCCAGGGACTCTGTGCACTGTCACAGTCAGAGGTTCTGGGAAGCTGGTGACCTTCTCTCATTGTGGGAAGGATCTAGTCCTGATTCAGACAGACGGTGCTCACCTGGGGGTAGGGCTGTGGTTCCAAGGCCTGTCTGAGATTGGGAGAGGTCTAGGAAATAAAAATCACCTTCATCTCTTTCTCCTCCCTCCTCCCTTCCCTCTTCCTCACCATCTTCCTCGTCTTTCTTTTCCCCTTCTTCCTCTTCCTCCTCTGCTTCCTCCTCCTCTCTTCTCCCTCCTCCCCTCCCTCCTCTTCCTCTCCTTTCTCTTTATCATCACCCCTCCTCTCCCTCTCTCCTCTCCTCTCACCTCTTTCTTCTCTCCCACCCCCTCCCCTCCTCCATCTCTAGGTGTGTAACCCACTGTGTGGACTCTTGGAGACACGCCGGCTGCATAGAGCCACTACATTGTCTCTCACAGTTCCCTTGGTAGCGAGGGCTGGCCTCCAGGTCGTGGTCTTCCTTGCTTCTCTGGGGATAAAAGGTGGACCACGCCCTGTTTGGCTTTTTCCTTCCTTAGCCAAGCTAGGCATGGCATCCAGGATGCCAGACTTACAGCCACGCCTCAGCCCCAGATGCATGTCAGTCACCCTGGGAAGCTTGGGCTCTCTCTGCACGATCTCCTTCGGAAGACACAGGTGTGAGTTATTTGTTGTCGTGAGTGGAAGCGTCTTTCAAGACTAAGGCTTAGTACATAATATTCTGACAGCTAGAGCCCACAGGACGCTTCTCCCCCCAGAGGAGCCCACAGGACGCTTCTCCCCCCAGAGGAGCCCACAGGATGCTTCTCCCCCCTGAGGAGCCCACAGGATGCTTCTCCCCCTGAGTTCCTGCTCCAGGTTATGGCTAATGTTCCTGATGAGCTGAGTTATTACAAGCAGAAAACCAAATAGGGGTTTTAGGTGTGAGGGGCTGGGGGTGTGGGCAGCAGTAGAGTGCCTGCCTAGATTCCCCAGCGTGGGACAATGGTAGAGCTACTGCTTGAATTCCTAGTGAGGGCTGTGCTGTGCTCAGTGGTACTTTTTTTTTTTGGTCTATCAAGTATAAGACTTTAGGTTTCATCTCAACAAGGTGAAAGAAAATAAAAACAAAATCTGAGCTCGGTGTGATTATTACACTTATAATCTCGGCACTTGAGAGGCTTAGGTATGAAGATCATGGGTGTTCACACACAAACATTTATAGTAACACTGGAGCACGCAGATATGACACCTGCTGAAATGAGACTGGATGTGAGAGTCACACGCATGCCCCTGTCTCCCCACTGCATAGGGATCAAAACAGGAGAGAGAAGCTAAGACGTTCTTTGAGCCTCACAGGTCGGCAGTGGGCATGATCTGGGCTTTAAATGGGCAGCCTTGGCAGCCACATTCTTTCTCCTTGTGCTCAATAAGTAGAGGAAAAGTTGCTGGTTGGCATCTGACCAGACATAGGAGTGAAGACCTGTATTCCAGACCTCAGCTGCCTGCCATGGCCTGCAACAACAGCCGTCAGGAGCAGAGCTATCCAGGCAAGTTCAGCCGAATACAGACAACTGGCTCGTGCAGGGACTGTCGGGCTTGATATGGCCCCCCAGCTTGACAGTTCTCCTGAGCTTAGGGTCACCCGGGGCCTGTGGACAGACAAGACACAGAGTTCAAGCAAATGGACATGCACCCCATCAGGTTGGGTCAGCCCCCAGCCAAGGCCCTCAGTGTAGACTTGGTTTGTGTTTTCTGGGGGTCTGTCTCTAGGAAGTGACTGGCTTTCCTCTTTTCCCCTCTCCTCCTCCTCTTCACTCTTTCTTTTTTGGTACAGATCTCATATAGCCCAGGCTGGCCTTGAACTAGTTACACAGCCATGAATCCCCAATTATTTTGCCTGTGCCTCTCCAGTGCCGTAACACTGGGCATGTGGCAATATGCTCCAATTACTTGCCTGCTAGATAGACTGACAGAAGTCACTCTTCACAGCTTTAGCTAGCCAGACGTTCTCCTGCCTCAGTCTCCCTGTTTGCTGGGGTCACCATGTGTGCTACCATGCCTAGTTTGATCATCGAGTATATTCACAGATTCAGTGATCCAAGTATACACAGAGGTTGACGAAGCCGAGCCTGAACTAAGTTGTCATCTAACATGCCATTTTTTGTGTGTGTGACGAGGGAGACATTTCTCATCCCTTCTCCTGGCAGTTTTGAACTGTGCTGACCTTAAGTGTGGCCCAGGTGCAGAGCAAAGCTCCAAAGGCATTCTCAGATCAGGTGGAATGTCCCTGACTGCAGCCCTGTGTGACTTCACTGTCCCTGTCTGCCCTGACTAGACTGACCTCCGTTAGATTTCACACCTAAGAGAGAAGTGTGCTACTCCCTTCCTTGTGATACTCCCTTCCTTGAGCTACTCCTCTCCTTGTGTTACTCCCTTCCTTGTGCTACTCCCTTCCTTGTGCTACTCCCTTCCTTGTGCTACTCCTCTCCTTGTGTTACTCCCTTCCTTGTAATACTCCCTTCCTTGTGCTATTCCCTTCCTTCTTTTCTTGTCTTTCCCTTCCCAGCATCTCCAATCTTCTCTGCCTCTCCAGGCCCTCCACTGGCTTTCTACTACACCTCAGTGGGGGAATCCAGGGCCTCTTGGTGGGCTCTGGGAATGGAAGCCCAGGGCCTTGCAGGACCCCTGCCTCGGACCATGTTTCCAGCCTCAAGGCCTTACTCTGTCCTTATTCCTGACCTCCTCCATTTTGTTAACTTCGTCTTCCTAGATGGCATCTACTCCTCCTTGGCTTAGGGTCCAACCCTGGCCCACCTGCCTAGACCTGCCTAGACCTGCCTAGACCTGCCTAGACCCATTCTGCCCTCGACTTTCACTTTGTTACCTAACAACCTCAAGAGGAAGCCTGCGAGCTCAGCCCACCTCCCACTCTTTCCTTCCTGAGACTGTTCTATAAATAGCCAGTAGAGGGCACTAGTGAGCACCAGGGTTATAATGGCCCAAGTGTCCCCCATGCAGTCCCCAGGCCCAAGCCCTCAGCATGCCCCCCCCACCTCCTTGTCTTCATCTCCTGTCACTCTCCTTGGTCACTGAGATCTAGTCACAGCTGTCAGCTTCCCCTGCCTTTGGGCCTTTGCTCTGAACCATCATCACTGTCCAACCCCGTTCACCTCACCCCTGATGAGCGTCTGCCAGACCATATTTTGTGTATGTGCCTGTGTTGGGGGAATGGTGACTGTATGTGGGCCACCGTTGATGTGAGGTGTCTTTTCAGTTGCTCCTCACCGTGTTTTTTTGAGACAGGGTCCCTCACTGGAGCCAGTGTGGAGTCGCAGCTGTGCACCACTGAGCCTGGCTTTTTACATTCGTTCTGGGCATCAGACTCAGGCCTTCACGCCTGTGTGGCAAACACTTAGTGGCAGAGTTGTCTCTTCGGCCTCTATATTTATCTTTTCTCTTGGCCATTCACCTCCTTCAGATTGTCAACCTGGGAAAGGCAGGGACTTTCATGTGATTCAAGAATGTGTCTCGGAGCCCAGAGCCCAACCTAGCGCAAGCAGATGCTTAAAAAAAATAAATAAATAAAAACCTCTCAGCCTGGATGCTTAAAACAAACTACTGCAGAAGCATCAAACTCGCAGGCAACAGCCCAGCCCTGCCGCACCCCTGTGCCTCCACGCAACCACCTCATTATTCTTCCTTTTGAAAAAAAAAAAAATAGTTGTAGTAAAACGCACACACCGGCTCAGCACGTGACTCATCTGGCATGCAGGAGGCCCTGGGTTTCATCCTCAGCACTGCATAAATCAGGCATGGTGGCTCACTCCTGCGATCCCCTACAAGGAGGAGTAGAAAGGTCAGGGGTTGAAAGTCATCCAGGCCAGCCTGGGCTGCATGAGACCCTGTCTTTAAAAAAAAAAAATCAGCCCCTCACACAGTGTGAGCTTTCCCATCCATCCCCACCACTTCAGAGTGTGCTGTTGGGGGAGTTCCCACCCTCCATCCCCATAGCCTCATTGGTACAGTTCCAAACCAGGTTTCTATTACACAGTGAACCCGTTCCCTCTCAATCCCTTAGACTTTTCAGACCACCTTGACCACCTTGATCTTTGGGACTGTGTCAGCTGTGAAGACTTGATGGACGCAGGGCCACCATGCTTCTGTGTGGGCCAGGAAATGCCCCTTCTAAGGCTAAGAGCCACCCTCTCGCTACTGCTGGGAGCATGGCTACATCAGGATTTGAGCCTCTGGTTTTGATTCCTTGGGTGGCATGTCCAGGGGAAGAATTTGTCTCCTTCCTAAAAAGTGAGACTGCTCAGTGGGTAAAAAGCTTGCCATGAGAGAGAGGGAGACAGAGGGAGTTATCCAGAGCCAATATAAAAGCCATGTGGGTGTGACCACCTGCCTGTAACTTTGGGAGAGGGGTGTAAAGGGGGATCCCTGGGAGATGTTGGCTGGAGCTCTGGGTTCAATCAAAGGCCGATGTCTCAGTGAGTCAGGTGGAACAGTTGAGGAGGAATACACACAACTTTAGCTGTGGGCTCTGTTCAGGGTCATCGGTTAAAGCTTTCCTCGGACACTTTTTGACTAGCACACTGGTTTCAGTATGGCGTGCCTGTCATGCATATGGCATTATGGTGAGTCCACTCTTTGCTCTTACCAGACTCCCTTTCCATTTTCCTGACAGCACCCCTTTCTCTCATGTCTATTTTCCTCCTCCTCTGAGTCCATATCTGAGAGAAAACACCCCTTACTCAACTTTCTAAGGCTGGTTTATTTCCTGAACAGGATTATCTCCAGTTCTATCCATTTTCCTGCCAGTGACAGACTTATGTTCTTTATGGTTAAATAATACTTCTTTTTGTTTGTTTGTTTGTTTTTTCCCGAGACAGGGTTTCTCTGTGTAACCCTGGTTGTCCTGGAGCTCACTCTGTAGACCAGGCTGGCCTTGAACTCAGAAATCCACCTGCCTCTGCCTCCCAAGTGCTGGGATTAAAGGCAAGTGCCACCACGCCCAACCTAAATAATACTTCTGTGCATAGAGGTCACAATTCCTTAGCCCATCTATTGATAGGGATCTAATCTGGTTTCATAGCTTGGCTATTTGTAGCAGCGTGGCAATGAACATGGTTTTTCGAGTGACTCTGGGCTTTGCTGACCTAGAGTCCTTTGATATAGACACTTAGAAGTGCTATACCCTAGCCATGTGCATGCGCATGTGTGCGTGCATGTGTGGCCCTGGCTAACTTTAACCTCTCCATGTAGCCCAGGCTGGCCTTAAACTTGTGACTCTTCTGCCTCAGATGCCATCACAGGACTGTGATATCTACCTGGCTTCAAGCCTGACCTCCATGGTGGCTAACGGGGGTGGAGGGAGGCGGAGTGGCGTGGGAGGGCTTCCCCTCACTCCAGCATGTGTTCTTGGTTTTCTTTTTCCCTGGTGGCATCTGTTTTCTGGCTGTGGACTTTTGACTTGCTTTTCTCTGATGGCCAAGGATATGGAACACTGTGTGCATTCATTGGCCATTTGTGGGTGTGCGTTCTTTAAACACGGAGGAGGGAGATGTGAGACAGTCCTCCCTCCCTTCTGGTGCCTCCCAAAGCACTCCTTGCCTTTAGAAGTGAAGTGGCTGGGAGTGGGGAGGCTCCTGATGTATCTGAGACAGTATTCCAAATGTGAGGAGCTGGAGAAGCCAGGACAGGTGCCCTGGGGACCAGGATGGGGGGGGGAGTTAATTTTAGAGTGGAGGAGTCTGAAAAGGAGATGGATGTGGGTGGGGGAGGGGGGAGACTGAGGCTGCAGGGGCTCCAGAAATGGCAGAAGCGCTGGGCAAAGCCAAACCAGGGGACCCTGGTAGGGGGGTGGGTTGTGAGTCTAAGATGGGAGCTCAGAGTCATGGTGACACTAAGTTAGTAGCACTGAAGAGTGGGACTGAAGACTCTGCTCTTGTCCCCATGGACTGAGCAGGGAAGCTGAGGCTCTGGATCCTGCGTACTCCCCTGTACGAGATGGGGATGACCCATGCAGAGGATTCTGGCTTTTCTCTCACTGGCTATTGGGCCTCTTTGAACCTCAGTTTTCTTTTCTGTAAAATGGGACCGTGCTTTCTGGACTCCCAGTGATGCCCTGTGCCCCAGGGGGCCTGGACCCAGGACACCTGAATGAATGTGCTTCCCTCTGCTGTGATGTTTGGGGGTGATTTCGTCAGATGAGGAAATTCCTAGAATCTCAGGTACTCAGGAGACTGGGGCAGAAGGATTGCAAGTTCAAGGCCACCCTGAGCCAGAGAGAGAGACACAGACAGAGATAGACCTTGTCTAAAAAGTAAAACTGGTGGCCATCAAGGTGGCCCAGTGGGTATAGGCACTTGTCACCAAGCCTCACAGGTCAATACCTGGGATCCCTATGGTGGAAGAAGAGAAGTGACTCCCAAAAGCTGTCCTCTGACCTCCGTGTACACACACTGGGGCAAGTACCCCACCCCACCCCAAGTAATAAAAAAGAACGTAAGAGGGCTGGAGAGATGGCTCAGCAGTTAAGAACACTGACTGTTCTTCTGAAGGTCCTGAGTTCAAATCCCAGCAACCACATGGTGGCTCACAACCATCTGTATCGAGATATAGCACCCCTTCTGGAGTGTCTGAAGACAGCTACAGTATACTTAGATATAATAAATAAATAAATAAATCTAAAAAAAACAAAAAAACAAAAGAACGTAAGAGAAAGATACAAGTGTATGTAAGGGGGTTCACACAACCATAACTCTGGGAACTTGCCAGGGGAAAAGTGGCCCTACTGTCAGCCCTGTGGAGTAGGAGTTGCTGGAGAGGTTGGAGCCCCTGCTAGAGTAACCCATAATCATCACTCGCCTATGGTGTTCCGGTCCTGTTTCTGCAACACTGCCACCTATTGTTGGTCTTTAAGTTCTATTTGAGGGACCAATTGGTCAGACTGGCCCAGAGCTAACCTTCCACCTTTAAAAAAAGAAATCAGGAATAAGGGGGGGGGGGCTTTTCTCCCCTTTCCCCTCTTCCTTCAGGACCACAGGACACACCTGCTGCTGCTGCTGCTCTGAGCATGTGGCCCTTGCTCACAGTTTTGTTTAGTATGTTTAGACAGGTGTGAGCATCTTGCAAAGAACTGTGAATGTCCTATCCTAGCGACTAGACTCTGGTGGCCGAGGTTGAACTGCTGTGTGGTGGAGCTGTGCTTGAACCCAGAGGTTAGGCCCTGTGTGTCACAGTCCCTCGAGTATTCCTCATTGGGTCTTCCAGCAGCTTCACAAGGGTGTTTCTTCATGGTGTCCATTTTATGCAGAACACGAGACTGAAATGTTTAGCAACTAGTCGGAGATGTTACAGCCGAGAACTCTGGTGTGAAAATTCGTGATAGCCTTGGATCTCGTACCCAGCCATTGGTGGCTTCAGTGGGGAAGGTCTGGTGCATGGTGCACAGGTTCCTGTGTATATGGGTTTGTGGAATCCAGTGTCACCCCCAGTCACGCTCCGCTTTATCCTTTGAGACAGAATCTCTCTGAACTTGGAGCTCACTGATTGGCTGTGCTGACTGGTTATAGAACCCCAGAGATCCTCCTGTGTCTTCCCTAATCCTGGGATCCAAGTCCAGCTTTGTACACGCATGCCAGGGATCTGAACCCCATTCCTCATGCTTGCACTGCAGCTACCAGCCGAGAAGGTGCCGTTCGCTGAGTTTGTCTGTCCTTCAGAGTGTTTTCTCTGCTTCTGTGTGCAGATACTACACCCCAGGCCCCTGCGCTCTAGCGAGCACCAGGCCCTAATCAGGTAATGGAAGGTAGCTGCTTTAGTGAGGGAGTTGCTGTGTCCCCTCAGGCACTGCTGCATGTGTGCGAATGCAGTGCAGAGTGTCTTTCTCCTGCAGGGAGCTTCAGACAAATTATACTCTCTCCTAGACATTTGCCAAAGAAGAATAGCAAGTGGGAAAGAAATCCTGAGACCTAGGCAGGCTGGAAGGATCGTTTCCTTGGGCATCTACTGGATGGAGATGTGGCAGTGACTGGGTTCTGACCCAGTGTGTGCATGTCTGCAACCTGTGTCCCCAGCTCAGGACAGCGGCTTGGTGTGTACCTCTGTCTACTCATTTGTCAGATCAAGAGAAAAGCAGTGTTTGTTTCTCTCCCATTCACAAGTCCCAGCTCCAGCTGTGTCTCAGCCTCTGGCCACACCTGTTTCCAGCTCCAATTCAGCTCCTACAGGTCAGCTGCCACTCTGACCCTGGTCCATCTTTTGTAGTGATGTCATGGCTTGGGGTGGGGACCATCAGCTGCATGGATGTGGTTCTGAGCTGGTGGCCCTCGACTGGGAAGGACATTATAAGACATATGGAAGCTCCGCTGGCTTGTACTTATGAAAGGCTAACACCCGGTGTAACAATGACAAGTTAGTGAGTACTTGCCTCAAAACCACGAGGGCTGAAGTTCCAATCTCCAGCACCCAGGTGAAAAGCTGGTGGAGCAAGGTGCAGCAGCCTGAAATCCCATGCCGGGTAGGGAGGGGCAAGGTGCAGCAGCCTGAAATCCCATGCCGGGTAGGGAGGGGCAGGAGCTTCCCTGGGTCCTGTTGGCTAACCATCCTCACCTAACTGGTGAGCTCCAGGTTCAGTGAGAGACCTTATCTCAAAGGCTCCTGAAGAATGGCACCTGCAGTTACCCTCTGGCCTCCACACTCACTTACTACCCCATACACACATATATTTTTTTTTACAAAGGGATTTGTAATATAATATTCTTACTAATTCTTTGAGAATTTCATAACAATGTAATTTTTATATTCAGCTCCCACCTCTCCTCCTAACTCCTCCCAGATCCACCCCCAACTCCCCTCTACTCCCGGCTCCTTGTACTTTTTCTTGCAGTTGTTTAAATAGCCTGAGGAATCAAATTTCTGCTGCTCATATACTCCTGGGTATGGGGGCCATTCACTGGAGTGTGTCCACCTACCAGGGGCCACACTTTTTTAAAAAGTGGCTTTTCCTTCCCCAGAATCCTTCAGGAGGCTATAGCTCCTCAGTTAGGAGCTCACAAAGCCTTCCCTCGTCCAGGTTTGAATCTCCACACTGGTTCTGTACAGATCTTGTGCTGACCACAGCTGCTGTGAGTTCCTGGGCACAGGGGTCCTGTCCTGTCCAGAAGACACTGTAGCCCAGTCCTCCCCAGCTCTCCCCAGTCCTCCCCAGTCCTCCCCAGCTCTCCCCTGCTCTCCCCAGTCCCCCCCAGCTCTCCCCAGTCCTCCCCAGCTCTCCCCAGCTCTCCCCAGTCCTCCCCAGTCCTCCCCAGCTCTCCCCAGCTCTCCCCAGTCCTCCCCAGCTCTCCCCAGTCCTCCCCAGCTCTCCCCAGTCCTCCCCAGTCCTCCACTCTCACAGTCTTTCTGCCACTTCCTCCATAGTCCCTGAACCTTGGGAAAGGTGTGGTCCTGGATTCCCATGTGTGGCTGAGTGTTCATATCCATTTAACAAAATAATAGTCATATTATAGGTTCACCCTTGGAGCTCGTCCCTAGTCACGGGTCCTTGGCTAGCTTTACAGGACCACACACGCTATTTAAAAAAATGATATTTTGTAAAAGGGCCGGCGGTACTTTTCCCCACTAATCGAAGATGAATATTGCAAGTGTTTCTTGGAGCAGCTTCACCCACATTGGCTTTGTGGACAGGAGTTTTCAAGCCCTCGCTACACTGCGTAAACATTTTTTTATGCCTGTTTTTTTATGAGACCAGATCTTCCATACAGACTTGACCGTCCCCACACTCACTGTGTAATAGACCAGGCTGGCTCCAAACTCAGAGACTGTCCCTGCTTCCCAGTGCTGGGATTCGAGTGTGAGCCATTATACCTGTGTTCGAACATTTTGAGCACATTTGGATGATGCTGCAGACCTGCGACCCCAGCATGCCACAGGCTGGAGCAAGAGGATCACAAGTTCAGGACAGCCTGGGCTACATAGTGAGATTCGTCTTTTAAAATGCACACTGGGGTTGATCTTCAGGATCCAACCAAAAATCCAGGTGTGGGGTCTGGAGAGGGGGCTCAGTGTTTAGGTGCACTGGCTGTTCTTCAGGAGGACAAGTGTTCAATTCCCAGCACCCATGTCAGGCCGCTCACAGCTCTATAACTCCAGTTCCAGGGGATCTGATGCCCTCTTCTGGCCTCTGTAGAAACTACATGCAAGCACAACATTCACAATGTGGACAAAAGCCAAGTGTCGTTCTGCACCCCTGTCTGTGGTCATACCCCTGGGAGCCAGAGATAGGATCTCTGGGGCTCACTAGGCAGCCAGCCTAGCCAAGTAGGCAGGCACCAGGTTCAACGAAAGATCATTTCTCAGAATAATCCTGTGGTGAGTGATGGAGGAAGCCCCTGATGCCCGTTTCTGACCTCACATGCGCACACTTGCACACACATACATAAACAGCACAAAGATGGCTGTTCTGTAACCAGTGTGGGCAAGATCGGTCTCCAAAGTCAGAGGTGCATCTGCCGGCTTTTGTCTCCACCCGCTCTTTGGCTTGCATCATCTTCTTGTTGGGTGTCTTGTTCTGTTATGTGGTGCTTGTTTTGCCTGAGACCGGAGGGAGTTCTTTGGGGCCTCTGAGGAAGATGTATTCTCTTGTGTAGGACTCACATGTTGCTGTGCTTTCTGACCCCAATAAGCTCCTATAAAAAACACACAATCCAGTTATTATAATTGTAGGCTCTGTGCTCAGATTGGGCAGATCCAACACTACAGTAACTTATTATCCAGCTATGAGACCCCTTGCCACTTTGCCATTTTTCCTGGCCTTGTGGTTCTGCTCAGTCATGGCTTCCTCGTCCTCCTCTTCTGTCCTTTCTCCTTCCTTCTTGTCCTCTTCCCCTCTACCTGCCCCCACTCTCAAACATCCAGTCCCACCTTTCCCCTCCACCTTCCAATCACAGTCTCTAGCCCTTATTGACCAGTTAAAATGGGGGAGAAGGTTCTCATGCGATCACTGAGTACGTAATGAACTGCTGACTGGGGGGACCCCTCTTGAGGACGCAGAATTAACATCAGAACACAAGCATCAGGCCAACCCACAACACTCACATTTTTCCAGGTACCCGGAGCATCCTCTGGTTTGGGGCCAGCTATGCATCAAGAATCTCGGTCACTGAGAGCTGCAGAGGCCCCAGCGCAGATGAGATTTCTTGAGTTTCTCTATTGCTGCCTCAGAGTCCATGGGGGAGGATGGAGCTAAGTGTATTCTGGGTCTCTTACATAATGCCATGGCCTGTTGGAGTCCCATCTGATTTGTGGGGTCTCCTGGACTTGCTTCAGTCCCAGGAGGCTCCCTATCAGAATAGTGCACTTTCTAGGTTAAGTTGATGGCCCCCAGTACAGGGCTTTCGTGTTCCAGTTGCCAGTGGGAAGGGCCTGGCTTCACTTCTCTTTAGGGCCAGACAATTTACCTATGAAATCTTCTGTGTTTTGGGGCTTCTGCAAGATGAGATCCAGATTTTTGTGCATAGCTAGACATGGCTTTTAGTGAGAGGGTCCGCTGGGCTGCCTGGCTGAGTCCCAGCCTGGGCCACAGCCCTTCAGTTTATCCAGTGGAGGCAGAAGGCAGGCAGTGGGAGGCAGGCTGAGTCTGGGGCACTGTCCACAGAGCAGGGTGATGCAGCTTTCCTTGGGTGGCCTTGGCAAACCACCAGACACGTAGTCACTCCAGGCTGACTTTATGAAAGAAAGACCGTGTGGTCAGTCTGACCCACGTCGATTGTACTTGCAACATGCAAGCTGCACCTCTATGAACAGTGGGATGCTCTGAGACCGCAGATATCTTGGGCTGTGCGATGGAACTAGGTGGCTATCATTGGGGGGTGGGGGCAAGAGCGCTTGAAGTCTCCCCATAGTCACGGGTGCATGGCAACCCTAACTGTAGTAGCGGCAGTGCCCGTGGTCCAGAACGGATCTTTTTAATAAGCCCCACCATCTGATTGAAATCTTGCACTTTAATTAACATTTCCTCAGTCCCGCTCCAACCCCAGGTACCGTGCCACACCCTGCTCCTCCAAGCATCTTTTAAAATAATACCCAGAGCCTGGAGATACTCAGTGGATAAGTTCACTTGCTCTGCATGTGTAGGGACCTGAGTTCAAACCCCAGCATCCATGTAAAACGCCAGGCATGCCCGACACACCTGTAACCTCAGTACTGAGCGGGTGGAGACAAGAAGATGCTGGCTGCCAGCTTAGCGCCAGGTTCAGAGAGCCACTGACTGTGGAATGAAGATGCCAACCCACACGGCTCACACCAGGACCACTCAGGGGAGGACTGAGCCCTGGGCTATCCAGACAACAGCAGAGTTCCACTGCATACTACAGAGTGAGTGTTGAGCATGTGCATAGGAAATGCAGGGACTGAGAGGAGAGACTGAGGGGACAGGAAGGCTGTGCTCTGGAGGAGCTGCGGTCAGAGACAGCGACATCAGTGGTGGGGGGACTGGCCAGGGTCCAAGAATCTTGGGGAGTAAGGCAGAGAGGGATGGGGGAGAGAGGGAGGGACCCAGAATCCTTATCCAGCCTCCAGGCAAGTGAGTGCCCCCGTACACATGGCACACACTACCACAAGCACAGTAACACCCCTGAGAGCCAGAGTGTGCAGTGTATAGTGTGCAGTGTTCGACTTCCTGAAACCAGCTTACTACTCAACGAAGATGTCCTCGAAGGCCAGTATGCTGCTTCAATGACAACATGACTCCTTAGCAGCATTCTTTCTGATTTGATTTGATTTAGGGGGACAGTGCCTTTTCTTTTTTAATCCCAGGCTGCCCTCTGTCTCCCGGATTTGGGGTGACAGTCACTTGCCTGCCCATCATGACAGCTCATTTAAAATCACTGCCCCATGACTTCCTTTACCAGAAAAAGTCAGAGACTTCGTAACTTCAAACCCAGACTCTCCTTCCGTTCACATTCTGACAGACTTGGCACTAAAATCAGGCCGCTGACCTGACTCCGTACCCTGCAGGCTCTGGAGACAACTGTGTGTCCTTCCAGCTCTGGTGGCTCCAGCTCACGACGACTTGTAGTCATAGCCACCGAATTGTGCTTCCATGTCTCCTTGCCCCCATCTCTCTTCAAGATTCCCTTTCTACCTGACCTAAGGACAACTGTGGCCATGTTTAGGGTCCTTCAGAGAGTCCAGGCTTGTCTGTTTAGATGCCTGAGGCACATCCACTGAGACCCATTTCAAAAGCAACAAACCTTCAGCTCCAGGTACAGCCATGTCTTTCCACTTTCAGCCCACTCGCCCTGTAGGCTCATTGGTTTGGGCCTCCAATCTCCAGGGTCCCCACCTTTTGCCTCAAACACCTGAAACTTCTTGCCCAACCATACCCTGTGATACCTCTAGACTTCTAGGTCTAGATTTTGTAAGTTTAAAATTTCATTTGTTCATGTGTGTGTGTGTTCGCACGTGTCTTGTCAGAGGCCAATTTACAGGAGTCAGGTCTCTCCTTCTACCGTGTGGGTCCCAGGGATAGAACTCAGGCTGTCAGGCTTGGCGGCAGGCACCTTTACCTGCTGAGCTAACTCGCTGGCAGAAAACCTGGCAGTCTGGTCTCAAACAACCCATCACCATTGTAAGAAAATTTTTATACATCAATTTCTTTCTATTTGTGGGCAAAACCTTTGAGAAATCGAGGCACAGGGGGGTTCAGAAAATCACATCAGAGCACACAGAGTAGGTAGTGAATGCTCTCACATCTGGGTGGAATTATAATGTGTGTGTGTGTGTGTGTGTGTGTGTGTGTGTGTGCAGAGGCCAGAGGAGGACATTGGGTTCCCTGTGCTTTTCGGCTCTGTCACCAATAAGTGGTAGAGCCAAGACTCAAACCCACATGGCCCAACTTCAGGTTCATGTTATAAAGTCCACCAGACGATCACAAAGGTAGCATGAGTTTCCACTGTGTCAGGATCAGTGCAGAAGGAAAAAAAGAGGACCAGAAAGTCAGGCCCAGGCTTTCACTTGAGGTCTCAGATGCTCAGGAGACTGAGGCGGGGTGGCTTGGGGTCAGCCTGGGCAACATAGTTGAGACCCTGTTCCTCCTCCTCCGCAGTCTTCAAAACACAAAAGAGAAGATGTGGGAAGAGGCAGTGACAGGGCTGACCTCAAGTTCACAGATGTGGTGCACTCCTTTTAAGAGCTCTGTGGACTTACTAGAGAAGCCTTTCGTGTCCCCAGAAAACCTGAGATTCAACAAAAGGCTAAGAGGGAGGAGGGATGTGGAAGGAGGAGGGATGCGGAGGGAGGAGGGATGCGGAGGGAGGAGGGATGCGGAGGGAGGAAGGTGGCTGAGGCGGAAGAGCTTCATTGCCACCACATGTGCTGAGTGTGGAGTGTGCTGGATGGTCATCACTACCCAACTCAGAGTCCTCGGCTACTCCTGCTGCTGCCCTGGGGCACAGAGATCCCAGGCGTGACAGCCTTTACTGTCCATCCCTGCCCAGCCAGGTGGAAAGCCCCCAGGAGCCAGCACCAGGCATAGGCAGCAAGCACCATGAGTACCAGGCCCCTGCCACCCTCCGGATGCCAATGTAAGCTGACAGATGGACGGCTGGCTGCCAGCCAGGGGCCAATGAGTTCTTGGCAGTTGCTTTCTGACCTGGACAGGCGGCTGCCACCTCCTGGAACAACGAGCTGTTCTCCTGGTGACAATCCTACTTGAAAGGCCACGAGCTTTGAAGAGTCCCCAAGGCATTTTTGGAGCTGTGTGTACTGTGCAATTCGGTCACCACCGGCTTCACACATGGCAGTTATATTTCTTTGATCTTGACTTAATTGTGGTAAAATATATGTGATATAAAATTGGGGGCTAGTGAGATGCACCAGTTTGTGGTGCTTGCAAGCAAGCTTGGTCACCCAAGTTCTATTCCTGGGACCTCTTGCTGGAAAGAGAGAACACACAATCCTACAGACTGCCCCTGACCTCCACACATGCACCATGGAACACATACATGTACACATACATATGAATAAGTAAGTATAGCTTTTAGTGTGTGTGTGTGTGTGTGTGTGTGTGTGTGTGTGTGTGTGTGTGTTCCTCTATTGAACCTCACTCCTAGACCCTCACTTGGGATTTCTAGGCAGCTGCTACACGTCTGAGTGGCGCCCTAACTCTTGACCACCCTAATGTGGCGTTCAGTGACATGAAGCACTACACAAGGTGCTAGCATCAACATTCCCCTCTCCAGCATCTTCATCTTCCCAAATGGGGAGAGTTTATCCCCGTCAAGCACTCAGTCTCCAGCCCCCAGGCCCCAGTGACCGCATCTTATTAGGATACCCAGCCAGATATTAAGTTCTAATGCTTAAGTTTGGGGTCCACAGCATCCACCCCCCTCCTGATTGTGTTCTCACTTTCCCTGCTGGTTATAGCCAGGACACCCCCCCCCCCAAGATTCTAAGACCTGCCTCTGTCCTCAGATGTCCCAAAATTGATCTGGAAAAGACCCCAGTGAGAAAGTGGCTGTCCTTGGGAAGCATCTCATCTCTCTCTCCCTCTTCCCCCTTCTCCATCTCTCCTTCTCTCCCTCTCTTTCTCACTCCCCCTCTTTCCCCCTCACTCCTTCTTCTCACTTCCTCCTTTCTTCCCCATCTCTCTCCCTTGTCCCCTTCTCCCTCTCACTTCTCTCTCTCTCTCTCTCTCTCTCTCTCTCTCTCTCTCTCTCTCTCTCTCCCTCTCCCTCTCTCTCTCCCTCTCCCTCTCCCTCCCTCCCTCTTTCCCTCTCTCCCCTCCTCCTCTCTTTTCTCTCTCTCTTCCTTCTCTTTCTCCCTCCTTCTCCCTCTCTTTCCTTCCTCCCTCTTCTCCCTCTCTTCTCTCTCCCTCTGCCCTCCCTGTCAACACAAGTATGACCCCCACACCCGTCTCCTCATCCCCATCTGAGTTTAGTGGTGCACCCAGCATCTTGTGGCAGCACGTGGCAGTTAGCTAACACATGGAGCTTAAGTGACCGTGGTCCTGTGGTCCTGATTGGGCCTCCAGGGCTCAGAGGGGCAGAAAACTGTTCAGAGCCAGAGGATGGAACATATTCTGCAAGATGTTGGGGTTGAGCTCACTGCCACTGTGGCTTCCTGGGTCCCTCAGCACTTCATCGCACATGGAGCCAAGGCCTGAGACGTCACCTCTCCCAAAGACACTACTGCTTGCTGCTATTTGTGGGCTTCACATGACCTTCAGTGGTGTAACCACTGTAAAGTTGCACTAGAACCAGTAAATACCCTCCCAGCCATGCTGGGGAAGAAACTAACTAAACTCAGTGGCCACACACAGAGAGGGACCAGCAAGCAGATAGAAGGACACCAGCGGGAGGGGGGAGGGGAGAGTGGGGGAAAAATAACTAAAATCCATGGCGTGAGACTCTCAGACATCATTTGTTAAAGGTGGGAGAACTGACGATGTGGTTTAATGAGAGAGTGCTTTCTAACATGCATAAGGGTCTAAGTACATGAGAGAGAGAGAGGAGAGAGAGAGGGGGGGGATGCTTGGGACTAGAAATATTTTGGATTTCTGAGTCTTGTACTTCAGGCTGGTGGATTGAGGATGTTCAGGCTGTAATTCACCTTAAAGTTCTTTTGAAAAGTAGGTGAGGGCTGGAGAGCTGGCTCAGCAGTTGAGAGCATTTGCTGCTCCTGCAGAGGACCGAGGTTCAGTTTCCAGCACACAGCATACATTTGGCAGACACACACATAAATGACAATTGAAAACTTAAAAGTAGATGAAACAGAAGTATCTTGAAAGGAGAAGGATCCAGTCACGTGTCTCCTGTATGTACTGTCTCCATGACAGTCATATGTCTCTTGTATGTGTCTCCATGACAGTTGTGTGCCTTCTGTATGTATTGTCTCCATGACAGTCACATGTCTCTTGTATGTGTCTCCATGACAGTTGTGTGTCTCCTGTATGTGCTGTTTCCATGACAGTCATGTGTCTCCTGTAGGTACTGTCTCCATGGGAACACCTTGCCTGTCAGTTCTTGTGGGTCCAGAAGGCTGAACTGAACCGTGGTGGCTGGAACTATTCACCCCACAACTTAGTGACTTACAGATATAATATCATTTCTACTGGGTTCCACAGTCCAAATAAGCGTGGTTGGGCTCAGCTCCGCCTGTCACACTGGGCTCCAGGCTCCGTCCATCTTGAGGCTTCATCGACGGAGCTGTGGGATCTTCCACTGGATCCTTCACAGATGTCAACAACTAAGGGAAAACATGGAAGGAAGGCCTTAGAGAAAGTTTTAGGGCACAGTGTCCAGGGGAGGTGACACAGAGGGTAGAATGGTTGCCTACAATCATGAGGACCAGAGTTTGGATTCCTAGAGCCCCTGTAAAAGTTGGGCGTAGTGGTGTATCTGTGACCCCACACTGAGGAGGCAGACGGGAGTGTCCCTGGGACTGGATGGCTATCCAGCCAGTCTAGCCAATCAGTGAACTCCAGGTTTAGTGAGAGACCTTGTCTCAGAAAATAAAGTGGAGCCAGATACAATGGAGCATGCCTTCAGTCCTAGCATTCAGGAGTCAGAGAAGCTCTGAGTTTGAAGCCAGCCTGGTCTACATGACTTCCAGGCTAACCAGGGCTACATAGTGAGACCCTGTCTCAAATATTTATATATGCATATATAAAACAGAAGAAGAATATAGGAAGACCCCTGACATAAACCTTAGGCCTTCACATGAATAGAGAGGCACACATGTGCACACATACATGAACATATATGCATACAAGCATACAAGGCACACATAGAAACAAAATAAGAAAACATTTTAGGGTGCAGGTTACACTACTTTCTCCCATGGCTCATTGGCCAGATTTAATCCCGTGACCCTGTCCAGATGATAAGAGTGTGAGAAAATACATTCTAGTCAAGTGCCTGGGCCCTGAGAACATAGACATGCGGAACAGATGGCCAGTCCATGCTGTGACCACAGCTGGCCTCCCTAGAGGTACACGGCCAGCTACCTGGCACAGACTGGGTCATGGTGCAGCACAGGTGTCCCCACACAGCACACAGAGCCCAGGCCTGTTCCCTCTCTACTGTAGCAACATGGCATCCACCTGTTGCCAGACCGGGGGCTTCGAAGTCATCTCAGCCACCTCTCCCTCCTTGAATTGTTAGTCACCAAATGCACCACTCTTGGACACACCCACTGTTTGTCCCCATCTAATGCCTGTCCCTGGCAGAGGCTTGTTATCTGTACCACTGCAGTCGGAATCCCCTTAGGCCTCTACCTGCTCTGCATTCCTGCCAATTGAATACTCTGGCTCCTCTCCTCCTCCCCTTTCCTCCTCCTCCTTCTCCTCCTCCTCCTCCCCCCCCCACCTCCTTCTTCTTCCTCCTCCCCACTTCTGGCTTTTGTGATGGGGGTTTCACCATGTGGCCCAACTTGGCTTTGAATTCAGTATCCTTCTTTCTGGGCCTTCTGAGTAGCGAGGTAGCCAGCACACATCATCATGTCTGCTCCAACCAAACCATTTTTGACACATGATCACTTGAATTAAATCTTGTCACTTCTCACTCTGATGATGCCCACAGAAGCCATCTCCAAGCTCTGCTGTGTCTGGAGAACCCTTTCTAGCAGATGAATCTTACTTTCCATTATTGACTGGAGAATAATCTCAGACCCCTCTTACTTTCCCTGCCGGTGGTCTCATGTGTGCCATGTGCTTCCTCCTCACTGAGGCTCCTCCCCCACTGAGGCACACCTTCACCACTGAGGCTCCTCCCCCACCGAGGCTCCTCCCCCACTGAAGCTCCTCCCCCACTGAGGCACACCTTCACCACTGAGGCTCCTCCCCCACCGAGGCTCCTCCCCCACTGAAGCACACCTTCCCCTGGCCTCTTGTGTTACCTTAGCTTAGCCTTCCAAACTGAGAAACTGAGCAGGTGCGACTCATTTGGGTAACAGCACATGCCACCAGGTAGGTGACCCGAATTTGATGGCTGGGACTCACATGGTGGAAGGAGAAAACTGATCTTACAAGTTGTCATCTGACCTCCACACATGTGCTGGGTGCACGCACAGAAGTAAATCTAAAGAAACTAAGACATCAATGTGGCCACATTACTATTCAATGCACCTCTAAAATGCTATTTGAATCCCAGTGTGAAAAGCAAAAGAGAGTCATGTTTTGAGGTAGAAATCAACTTTCTAGAAGTTTCTCTGTGCCCATTTCACACCTGACTCCTTGTGCACCAATTGGTCCATGATTGTCCTTGGAGTAAAGCAGTTGAACTCACAGACTTTTAAGATGGTGGGTCTCAACCTTCCTGACGCTGCGACGGTTTAATACAGTTTCCCATGTCATGGTGACCCTCAAGCATAAAATTATTTTCGTTGCTACTGCATAACTGTAATTTTGCTTCTGTTATGAATCATAATGTCTGTGTTTTCTGGTGGTCTTAGATGACCCCTGTGAAAGGGTCAGTTGACCGAAAGCAGGTCATGACCCACAGGTTGAGAAACACTGCTCTAAGACCAAAGACAAACCCTGTCCTGGCCACATTGTCCCTTTCTCTGCTCACTGACTGTCTTAGGGTTTTACTGCTGTAAACAGACACCATGACCAAGGCAAGTCTTATAAAGACAACATTTACTTGGGGCTGGCTTACAGGTTCAGAGGTTCAGTCCATCATCATCAAGGCAGGAACATGGCAACACCCAGGCAGGCATGGTGCAGGAGGAGCTGAGAGTTCTACATCTCCATCTGAAGGCTGCTAGTGGAAGACTGACTTCCAGGCAGCTAGGGTAAGGGTCTTAAAGCCCACACCCACAGTAACACACCTTTTCCAACAAAGACACACCTCCTAATAGTGCCACTCCCTGGGCCAAGTATATACCAACCATCACACTGGCCTTCCTTCCCATTTGGGCTCCCTCCTTTAGCCATTCAGCAAATATTTTTTTGAGCATATACTGTATGCTGGGAAGTTTCTCCAGGTGCTGGGGCACTCTATGGATGAGTTTTTAGTACTCAACTAAATTGAGTATCTGGCAAAAGGGAACTGGGCGGTGGATGATAAATGTAATGAGATACATAGTCATTAACTCATGATCGGCAGTGGGAGCAAAAGAAAATCAAGAAGAGCCGGGTGGTGGTGGCGCACGCCTTTAATCCCAGCACTTGGAAGGCAGAGGCAGGTGGATTTCTGAGTTTGAGGCCAGTCTGGTCTACAGAGTGAGTTCCAGGGCTATAAAGAGAAACCCTGTCTCAAAAAAACAAAAACAAAAACAAAAGAAAAAGAAAAAAGAAAGAAAGAAAGAAAAAGAAAAGAAAACCAAGAAGAAGCTGAGGGGCTTGAAAAAGATCTCCTGGGGGGGGGGGAGTTTCTCTTCCTCCTTTGGTGAAGGGTGTGGGAGCAGGGTGTTGATCATGACGGACTGGGCTCGTAAGGCTAGTGCCTTAAACCAGTGTGTAATGTCCCATCAGAGCAGACAGGGGAGTGGTTGGCATCTGTGTAGTAATCACAAGGCCTGCAGATGAAATGGGCGTTGACTTTAAGAGAAAGAGGAGACGGGTGGATCTCTGTGAACTCAAAGCCAGCCTGGTCTACACAGCAGTGAGTTCTAGCCCAAGGCCACACACTACATACACAGTGAGGCTATGTCCTAAAACAAAGGCTCACTTGTGCGATGGCAGACCCAAGATGTCACTTCACAAGTATGAGCCTCTACACCAGTCACTCTCCTAGTACCCTCCACCCAACCTTTCTGTCTCCTGATATACAGAAGGTGCAGGCAGAGAGTAGGTGTGGCTTAAAGGGAAGTGTGTCTGCTTCAGTGCAGTGATTCCAAATGCACATGGAAGAGCTTGCTGCGGCTCATCCCTCCTGTGCAAGACCAGCACCTCTCTGTCCTAATTGTCCTAAGGACTCACTTGTAGGAGCTGGGCTGGGAACTGGGCCTCTTCTTTCATCTCCTGCTGCTGAGTGTTCAGGACAGACAGGGAACGGATGGCCACAGCTGGGAAGGAAGCTCGGACTGACCGCTGAGCATCCCCTAGTAAATTTGGTGAAGGTGACTCTGTGTATTCTTGTACAAATAAATCTTCTGACACTCACAAAAAGAAGCTGTAAAGAAAGAGAAGCTGGAGATGGCTCAGGCACAAGGCTCTGCCACTTAAGTGAGGATCGCCATCCCATCTTCAGCACCACACAGAAGCCAGATGGGGCTGGAGAGTTGGCTCCGCGGTTAAGAACATTTGCTGTTCTTGCAGAGGACATGGGTTCAGTTCCCAGCCACCCACATGGTGGCTCACAAACATCTATAATTCCACTCCTAGGGGATCTAAGGACAAGAACGATGCATGCATGTGGTGCATATAAACTCATGCAAGTACACATATACACATAAAAAATAACTTAAGTGTGGTGGTGCACACTTTTAATCCTAGCACTCAGAAGACAAAGGCAGGTAGATCTCTTGTGAGTTTGAGGCTAGCCTGGTCTACGTAGGGAGTTTAAGACCAGCTGGAGTGGCAGAATAAAATCCTGCCTCAAAATAAACAAACAAGAGGCTGGTGAGATGGCTCAGTGGGTAAGAGCACCCGACTGCTCTTCCAAAGGTCCGGAGTCCAAATTCCCAGCAACCACATGGTGGCTCATAACCATCCGTAACAAGATCTGACACCCTCTTGTGGAGTGTCTGAAGACAGCTACAGTGTACTTACATATAATAAATAAGTAAATAAATCTTTAGAAAAAAAAGTGATGGTTATGATCTAGGACTTCATTTTAAAAAAAAAAAATAAACAAACAATATTTTAGAAGAAGATAAAGGGAAAGAAGGGGGGAGAAGAAGGGGAGGGAGAGGGAGGAGGAGAAGGAGAAGGAAGAGGAGGAGGAGGAAGTGGAGAAGAAGAAAAAGAAGGAGAAGAAGAGGAAGAAGACGAAGACAGGTGTAGGTGACACATGAATGTGCCACCAGTGTTGGGGAAGTTGTGACAGGTGGCTCCCTGGAGCTCAGGGGCTGGCCAGCATAGGCAAGCTCCAGGCTGAGAGGCCCTGCCTTAGAAACTGCAGAGTGTCCTGCTTCTCTGGAACTATACCAAAGGTTGACACCCTCCCCCCCCCCACACACACATCCTACACACATACACAGAAAAACTCTCAGACTCTAATTTTAAGAGTTTTTGTCAAGGACCGAGAGAGTAAAATGGGTCGTAAGTGCAGAAGAAATGGGATCCACACATTTGCTTTCTTCTTTCTCTTGGAGGGGAGACAGGTTCTCATGTAGCCTACGCTGACTTTAAATTCACCATGTAGCCCACATTGAACTTGAACTCTCTAACGTAGCTGAAGACAACCTTCGCTCGTATCCTCTTTCTGGAATCGTAGGTGAATACTTCCATATCCAGTTTTAATGGGGCTAGGGGCAAACCTAGAGCCTTGTGCATAGGAGGCAAGTACTCTACCGATGAGCCACATCTCCAGTTCTTGGCTGCTTTTTCTTGTTAATTTGTTCATTTTGTGGTAGGGTCTCACTGTGTAGCACAGGCTGTCCTGAAACTCACAATCCCGCTGCATAATTACAGGCAGGCACTACATACCCAAGACTTTAACAAGAGTCACACCTCAGTGAACAAGAAAGAATGACGTTTAGCATATTAGAAAACATACTGTCTTCCACTACTATAGGAAAACACCTGCGGACAGGTCATTTATAAAAAATGGAGGTTTACCAAACTCCTCTTTCTGGAGACTTTGGAGTCTCAGAGCATGCTGCTGGCAAAGACGAGGGTTTCTTGCCACATCTGAACATGGCAGAAGACCCATAGTGACTCAGACTCGTCCTGTCCGTTTCAGTCCCTCTTCCTTTTCCTGTAACACCTTCACTGGGGGCCTGCACCTCAGGATCTCATCTAACCCTAATTACTCTCAAAGGCCATGAACATACACATTTGGGGATCAAGTTCCCAACCCGTGAGTTTTATGGAACACACTAAAACACCAGAATATAGAAGAAGGTTTGAGTGCAGGTGAGAGTTTGCTCAGCAAGCAGAGACGGGAACGAAGGGTCTCCTGGTGCAGAGTGGGTCAGGGTGTGTCAGTAGATTACGTTCCGATGTGTCTGTGCTTTGCGCCTGTAGACAGGTTTAACATACTGAATAGTAACTGGTAGACTTCTACTGTGCTGAGTATTATATCAGCTACCGGGGACACAGACATCAGGAACAGCCATGAGTCTACTAGAAGGCAACTCATGCTGGTTGAAGGACCACCTTTCTCAAATGCTAAGACAGACTGATTGCTGGCAAGGTGGTGGGATGCAGTGGTATGTACTTTAATCCCAGCACTTGGAAGATGGGTATTTACATGAATTCCAGGCCAGAACTACATAGTAAGACCCTGTCTCAAAAAAAAAAAAAAAAAATCTCGACTAGTGGCTATTGCCCTGCTGGTGTCCCTCCGCCAGGTCCTCTTCCTCTCGAAGGGTTAGTCTTTAGCTCCCCAGATCTCATCCCAGAACCCCCTTACCACCACCAACCCTCACTTCTTACCATAATTTAATCCCATCATTCAGGAAAGTCAAGTTCCCAAGCCTCAAGATTGTATCAATGAACCAGTCTCCATGGCAATAGTCATGAATGAGCCCAGCAAGGTAACCTGGGAGATGGCAACATGAATGAGATGTGGCCCGTTGCCATGGAGATGTGCCGGATGGAAAAGCCCCAGCTAGCAGGAACACGTCACGGGGCTGGAACAGTCAGTGTGAAGTTGGTGTATCTATTTTCAACCTAGAGTTACAAAAATACATTTTCATAAAGATCACGATCCAACTCCTCCCTCCTCCCTCCTCCCTCCTCCCACCTGTGTGTGCACCCTTCCCACCACTCAGCCGAGGCTCACAGGCATCCTTCCACCCCCTCAAGGACACCTTGTAGGATCAGCCTTCATTACTTCCCTGGGATGAGGTGGTACTTCTTGGACCACTGACTCTTTCTTTGGAGAACCAGCCGTGCCTTCTAAATCCATAAGTAAATTTGGGAAGATTTTTAGGGTAACAACCACAAGTCAGGGGCTGGAGAGATGGCTAACATGGTGACCAGAGTTTGGGTCCCCAGAACCCATGTCCAAGACATGATACCACACCCCTGTAATCCCAGTGCTTCGGTGGCAAAATAGAACTTAGAGACAGGGCACCCCCCGAAGCTCACAGGCCAGCTGGCCTGGTATGGGGAAGTGGGAACTCAGAGACCCTGTGTCAAACGTGGTGGGAGGGAGAACCAACACCCGGGGTTGATCTTTGACCTAATACCCGCACTTTGGCACCCACACCGCCAGAACACACACACACACACACACACACACACACACCAATGGGCGCAGAGTTGGTCAGTGGTGAAGAGCAGTTGCTAAGTTTTCCATAGATTCAGTTCCCAGCACCCACACAAGACCTAGGACCCCAGCTCCAGGCAATCGAGCACCTGTTTCTGGTGTCCTTGGGAAACTATACTTATGTGCATAAACCCATATACGTAATTGAAAAGTCAAAGTCGTCTTTTAGAGAGAAGGGAGGCTAGCTAGAAAGCAGTTAGTCTGCACAAAGACCTCACCGGGCAGATCTGTTCCCATCTGTCAACTGCAAGGCAGCCGTGCCACAGTGGCACAGTCAATAGCCACACAGTTGGCAAAGACACGAGGACCCCAGGGGAGGACTCCTGGCAACAGGACTCAAGGCTTAAGGCGTCTGGAGGGCAGCACCTCAGCTCCCATCCCGTGTCTCCCTTGCTTGTGTTCATGTGTCATTCCTTCATGTACTTATCAGGGCTTTCAGCAAAGGGCTAGGAGTAACCCCAGATTGTGTAGACTGGTCTGTGAAATAAACTCCGGCTCACCTATCACTTGTGCTGTCTTAAGAGATTGAAGACAGAGAACAAGCAGGCTCTGGATGCATGCCTGTTGTCCCAGCACCTGGGAGGCTGAGGCAGGAGAATTTGAGGCCAACCTAGGCTATACAGTGAGATTGGAAAACCAATAAAATCTAATCATATTTTTTAAATGAAGAAGGAAGAAAGGAAGGGAGGAAGGCAGGGGAAAAAAAGGAAGGAACGGAGGAACAAAGGATGGAGTGAGAGAGAGAAGCCAAACTGTAGGTACTAACAGCACTTTTAGGTCACCTACTATGCGTACCTACCATTCTAAATGTTTGTTGTTGTTGTTTTTCAAGTTCCTCTGTGTAGCCCTGGCTGTCCTGGAGCTCACTCTGTAGACCAGGTTGGCCTTGAACTCAGAGATCCGACTGCCTCTGCCTCCTGAGTGCAGGGGATTAAAAGCACGCGCCACCACCATCTGGTCTCTAAAATAAGTTTTGATTTTGCTTGACTGTGCCGGCAAGCTCATGGCAGGGAATGTATACATCACGCTCCCTTGATATAGATGAGGATGTTGTCATTACCTCATCCAGGATAAACTGTTAAGTGGGGGAAAAGATAAGTTTCAGTGTACGGCTACTGCCTGTTTGTAAATGCAGAGCCTATCTATTCAGAAGTCTTCATGGGAACTTAGTCATTATGAGTTGGGTGTAGTGGTGCACAGCTGTCATCCCAGCACCGAGAGGCTAGGGCTGGAGGATGGCTGTTAATCCAGGGCCAGCCTGGAAGACAGGAGCCTTATCTTGAATAAAATATCCTAACCCAGGCTGGGATGAGGATCTGTCAGTAGAGTGCTCACCTGCCAACAGGAGGCCTGAGTTCCATCCCCAGCAACAATAGGCCAGGCAGGCACGGTGGTGCACACCTGTCCTAGAATTCCAAAGGTGCAGGCAGGAGAGGAGGGTCATGCTCGGCTGTGTATTGAGCTCAAGCCTAGCCTGGGCTACTTGAGATCCTGTCTCAAGAAAAGCCACACACAACTCCCAAAAGTGGACACATGCATGTTTGAGCAAAAGGGTTCTGGGGTGTGCAGAGGAAACACCTCTGTAGCCACACTTGGTCACCCTGGGTTTTGTGTCATCTCTGTGGGGCTTTGCTCTCGGCGTAGAGCAGTATGCCCCTTGGATGCTAGGTGCCCTAGATTCCCGAGCAGGGCTGGTGGGGAGGCCTGGTTCTTTGACCAGGCCTGAGAGTGTGCGTCAGGGCAGGGGCGCCAGGCGGCTGGGACACTAGATTTATACAGAAAACAGTGTGTGTGCTCGCCTGTGCTACGCTCACACTGGTGTGTGCCCTGCATGTGTACAGGTCTCGAGAGAAGCAAATGACGAGGGAGTTCCCTGAAGGTCTCAGGGACCAGACAATGCTTGAGGGACGCTGGCTGTGTTTTGAAAGCCCAGGGGAGCCACAGAAGGATCTGGGCCAATGTCCACGAAGTCAGATCATGTTAAAAGCCACCATTTTGTCAGACTTTCTGTGAGCATTAAAATGGGTGCGAAGGTGTAAAACTCTGAATGTTCCGGAACATTCCAGAAGAGAAGCACTGGCTACAAATCAACATTGACCATGAGTCACCTCACATTTAAGCCCGTGCTAAGGTTTACATAGGATGGGACTCGTCCCATGAGAGTGTTGATACTACTTAAATATTCCTGCCTGGCTGGGGTGAGGTTCAGCAACAAAGCTTGCCTTGAGTGTGAGGAACCTCAGTTCTATCCCCAGTGCCTGGGGAGGAAGGAGAAAGGAAAAGATGGAGCTATAGTTACTAGGGAGGCTGAGGCAGGAGGATTGCAAGTATTGGGAGCTAATGAAATCCTGTCTCAAAATACAAAGTGTCAAAAAAGGACTGACTGGGAGCTAGTTTTGGCGGCTCACATCTGTAACTCCAGGACTCAGGTGGCAGAGGCAGGGCAGGGACGGTAGTGCAAGCCTGTAATCCCAGTAGCATGGGAGGCTGGAACAGGATTGTGCTTGAGAGTCCAAGGCCAGCGTCCTTGCACGAGAGAGCTGCTAGTTTTCCCTGACTGGCTGTGCATGGGATCCAGGGCCTCACATAGGCTAGCATGTTCTCTGCCACTGAGCCACACTCCCAGCCCTAGAAACCAACTTCATTTTCATTACATGTGTGTTCTCTGTGTGTACTAGCCAGGCATCTTCTTAGATCCCTCTCTCCTGGTTTTTTGTTTTTTGTTTTAAAGATTTATTTATTTATTTATTATATGTAAGTACACTGTAGTTGTCTTCAGACACTCCAGAATCAGATCTTGTTACGGATGGTTGTGAGCTACCATGTGGTTGCTGGGATTTGAACTCCGGACCTTCGGAAGAGCAGTCGGGTGCTCTTACCCACTGAGCCATCTCACCAGCCCTCTCCTGTTTTCTTAAGACAGGGTCTCTTAAAGCATCTGTCACTCGTTTGTCTAGGGCCGACTGGACAGCAAGCTTGGATGTTCATTTGTCTGGGTCACACGAGGGCTGGACTGACAGACACACATCACGACTGTGGCTTTTCACGGGGTGCTGGGGACCCAAACCCAGGTCCTGATGTTTGCAAGGAAGGCCTTTTAACCCACTGAGTCGTCATCTCCCCAGCCCAGAAATCACATTTTTTTACAAGTTTTTAAATTACATCACTGTGGGGTGTGTGTGTGTGTGTGTGTGTGTGTGTACACTCGCGTGTGCCTGTGTCATGATGCACATGGTACACACACAGTCAGAGTATGCCTTGTCTCTGTCAGTCTTCTCTTTCTACCACGGGGTTCCTTCCAGGGAGGGAACTTGGGTGGTCAGATTTGGCAGATGAGGTGAAGTGGGTGTGGCTCCACACAGCCATGCAGGGTCCCTTGGATGGAGGCTGCACCTCCTCCAAAGAGTGGCTTGAAGCTTGGGACTAAGAACTACATTCATCAGGAGTAGGAGGGGAGAAGGGAGAGCTTAGTGGTGGTTGTGGGCAGGGAGGGGCAGCCTCCTGTGGGGCCAGCTGTACCACAGACGTGGGGCTCCTTCCCATCCCCCTGCAGCTGCCACTGTGCCTTCGCTTGAGCCCTCTGTGTGCATGGGCTCCACCTCTGCCAGTTCAAGCAGCAGAAGTGAAAAGTGTCACCAGGGTACAGCCCAGCTCCAGCCCAGCAAGATGGCTCAGTGGGTTAAGGCGCTTGCTGCTAAACCCAATGACCTGAGTTCCCTTCTGGGATATAAATGGTAGGAAGAGAGAATCAAGTCCTGCAAGGTGTCCTGATGTGTGTATGTGCACATGCGCATGTGCACACACACACACACACACACACACACACACACACCTAATGCATGTCTGGAGCATGTGGTCAGTCTGGGACTCCTCAGTAGGGTATGTCTTTCTACCTTCTCAAGGACAGGGTGAGGCAGAACTTATTGGCCTGTTGTCCCTCTGCACTGGGTGTTCACGGGGTACTCTGTGTGTGTGTGCGCCTGTACTTGTCCACCCTCGCCCCCCATCCTTTTTACTTTAAAACAGGAATTTACCAAGTCATCCGAGGTTGGCCTTGAACTCAGCTCAGTCAGCCTTTGAATTTGCGATCTTCCTGCCTCCGATTTTCAAGTAGGAGTAGCTCAGACTATAGGCCTGTACCACCGGTCCCAGCTTGGGTACCGTGTCATGAAGCACTTCCGGAATATTCTTCCCACATAGTGGTGCCTTCCTGTTGCTCACCACAGAACTGGGCTATCACACAGAAATCTAAAGAGAAGGTGGGCTTTGGGGGTGTATGGAGTAGGGAGAGGAGAGCTGCCATCTGCTTCTTAGGGGTGCCGTAACAAAGTCCCTGCCATCCTTGAAGTGGGCAAGACCCGAAGTGCCTAAGCTCCGAGGAAAAGCTGGGCAGACATGAGAACCACTGTGCTCAGCACAGGGCTGGCTAACAGGCCTTGAGGGAGGGACTAGGAAACTTTTTTGCTAACCCAAGAACTAAAGCAGCTCTGGCTGACAGCACTTCTCAGTTGGAGCCACACACCTCACTCCCTTCCCTTCCCTTCCCCATTTTCTGATCTGTACTTTGCTGACTCATGCCTTAGAGCTGGAAGGAGGGGGAGCCAGACTGGCTCATTGACCTTTTTTCCCCCCTCCCTTTGGTGATTCAGCTGTGATTCACATTTTAATTAATGTGTGGTGGAGGGGTTGGGGTGGGGCCTGCAGGGACCAGGGACAGTTTATCCAACTGCACCTTACCACGGGTCAGGTACAAGAATCAGACCTGAAAGAAGTGGGTGCCCCGAATGTACTATGAATCCCTCCTGATTCTGGGCCCCCACTGGGACGCCAAGATCCAGGGCAAGTGAATGTGAATGCAGAGCTGCAGTTTGGAAAGTTAGTCTGAGGTCAGGATGGAACCAGGCCGGAGCTCTCCTGGGACAGCTAAGGATCATGGGAATGTGCTGTCATTTCCTGGGCTGCTTTTTGGCTAGCAGCTGGGGTCCTCATCTGGCCTCCTTCCTCTGGGCTGGAAACTTGTCAGAGCCAATCACAGGCAGCTTTACTCAGAAAAAGAGAAACATCACAGCCAATCACAGGCAGCTATGCTCAGAGACCGAGAAAAGTCGTGTTTGGCTGCTTCCTGAGCCTGATCAGCACTTTTCCTGAACAATGAAGTGTAAACCTCGCTCCTTATACCAGGAGGAGCACTTCTTATATCGTTCTCCATCCTCCTGAGAAGGAAACTGAGGCTGGGTTTCCAGTGGGGACAACTGAGGAAAAATCAGGAGGGAAGGAGCCGGGGGATGGCTCAGTTGGTAAAGTGCTTGCTGGGTAAACATAAAGACCTGAGTTCCATCCTGCGCATGCGCGTATGTGCTTCTGTCTCTCGTCTCTGTGTGTCTGCCAACACACACAGGTTTTGGAGGTCAGGGGATAGCTCGGGTCCTCAGGCCTGGCACCTTTTCCCACAGAGCCCATCTTTTTTTTACTGGATGGGTAATGTTCCACTGTACACAGGAAACACCATTCCATGAGGAGTGTTCTAGATTCGCCGCAGTTTTCTTCATACTGAGGTAGGGCCCAGGCTCTTTTGTCCTTATGGCTCTGCACCCTCAGCCCACAGCCGCCATCTCCCCGTCCCTCTGTAGAAGATACAAGCATGGGAAAGGCATCCAAAAGCACTGAGAAATGTTCCTGTCCTGGACGGAAAGCAGTCCACAGCACACCCCACCCCAAACTGCCAGCACTTCCAGCTCAGCATCCAGGAGACGGGGAAAGACCCTGCCTCTGCCAGGCCCTCCCTGGGGCACTCACTCCACACCCGAGCCTCTGGTCAGGGGGAGCCGGATTCTCCTGTTCCCCACAGAAAATGAAGCAATCTGAAGCAACGCTCAGTTTACTGAGGAAAAGGTTTTTAAATTTTTACATTTATTTATCGTGTGCATGTACAACACGTATGTGTGTGTGCATCCACCTGTACGTGTATTGTGTGCATGTACGTACACGTATGTGTGTGTGCATCCACCTGTACGTGTATCGTGTGCATGTACGTACACGTATGTGTGTGTGCATCCACCTGTAC